>NC_064627.1:15507890-15815817 GCF_023864275.1 Schistocerca cancellata | reverse complement strand
CAGAAGACCTGCACTGCCATCTAGCGGCATTTTAGGCAACAATTAGGTGGTTGGCAGAGAGACTACTGGCCCCTGAGCGGTGAAGGGACAAAATATTATGTTGTTAGCCACAGTGACCACTGGCCATTAAAACCGTCTACGTATGTGGTTAGTTACAGTTTTGCCTGCCCTTCAAAGAGATAAGAGTCAAGGGGCATGAAAGGGATGCAGTGGTTGGGAAGGGAGTGAGACAGGGTTGTAGCCTATCCCCGATGTTATTCAATCTGTATATTGAGCAAGCAGTAAAGGAAACAAAAGAAAAATTCGGAGTAGGAATTAAAATCGATGGAGAAGAAATAAAAACTTGAGGTTTTCTGATGACATTGTAATTCTGTCAGAGACAGCAAAGGACCTGGAAGAGCAGCTGAATGGAATGGAAAGTGTCTTGAAAGGAGGCTATAAGATGAACATCAACAAAAGCAAAATGAGGATAATGGAATGTAGTCGAATGAAATCTGGTGAGGCTGAGGGTATTAGATTAGGAAATGAGACTCTTAAAGTAGTAAATGAGTTTTGCTATTTGGGGATGGTCGAAGTAGAGAAGATATAAAATGTAGACTGGCAATGGCAAGGAAAGTGTCTCTGAAGAAGAGAAATTTGTTAACATCAAGTATAGATTTAAGTGTCAGGAAGTCGTTTCTGAAAGTATTTGTATGGAGTGTGGCCATGTATGGAAGTGAAACGTGGACAATAAATAGTTTGGACAAGAAGAGAATAGAAGCTTTCAAAATGTGGTGCCACAGTAGAATGCTGAAGATTAGATGGATAGATCACATAACTAATGAGGAGGTATTGAATGGAATTAGGGAGAAGAGAAATTTGTGGCACACCTTGACTAGAAGAAGGGATCGATTGGTAGGACATGTTCTGAGGCATCAAGGGATCATCAACTTAGTATTGGAGGGCAGCGTGGAGGGTAAAAATCGTAGAGGGAGACCAAGCAGATTTAGAAGGTTGTAGGTTGCAGTAGGTACTGGGAATAAAGATACTAGGTACTGGGAATAAAGAAACTTGCACAGGATAGAGTAGCATGGAGAGCTGCATGAAACCAGTCTCTGGACTGAAGACCACAACAACAACATAAGTGGTTTATCGATAAACTACATTAAATCACAACAGCAACTCAGTGAATACTTTATTACATCCAAAGTGGCAATATGGTTGATTTAATATGAGATTTTTTAATTTATCTCCCATGTGTACTCTACAGTATTGCAGTGGTAGTGGTGGAACTAGTAGTTAATCAAGTCGAAATTCTGCCTATTGATTGTTTAATTATGTAAAGGCCAAGATTTCATCCGACCATATGTTGTACAGTAAAGTGGAGATTTTTCACAAATAATTAAGTAATAATAAGTCCCAAACATAAATAAAATAAGTACAACTTAGAAAAGAAACATTGAAAGTAATAGGTGTTAAAATAATATTAACCACATACACGCATTCTGTAGAGCTAGTCACCAAACTGGAGAAAGGAATATACATTAGTAGGACTTGTAAACTAAAAGGAATCTATGCCTTTGTACCTTTCTTTCATATTCTAATGAAAGTTTGCATTTTGGTTGAAAATGGTTGGCATTATCAGAAAAAGGGCTGACGTTTATTTGTTGTGTAAAACAGCATGAAAAGAATTAAAAGTCGTTAGTGATTTAAAGAAAATAACTTTCAAGATGACTTTCATCTCAATAGGAAGGATACAGCACGATATGAGATGTTACACATAATTTTTAGGGGAAAATGATGGGTTAGAGTCTTGGTCCTTGTAAACAATGAAGGATGATTGTAGTATTTAATAAAAGTTTTTATTAGTAGTTAAGTTTTGGACAGCATATTGTCAGAGAAAAGGTTTATTATTATGTGCAGGTAATGCAAGGTTTATGGGTGCAGCATATATGCATGACAAGATGATGAGTTTAGCGGGTACACCTACTATGGGCTGCTCGTTCTTAGATGTTGCTGCTCGGAGGTGTATCATGGCCGTGGTTGGATGGCGCTCACAATAACAATAGTGACATCATAGGAAAAGATAGAGGAAGAACAAAAGAAGTTTTAAAAACTGTTATTCTAACTTACATTGTCAATCATTTTGTTTGTCAAAATGTAATCTTGTTGAGCGTGATATTTACATACACTTAGTTGTGATATGATTGTTTACACAATGTGTAAAGGAGCTTAATCATATTGGTGTTGAAACAAGAAATATTGTCTGTCAATATGTAAAACTAAGAAGTATTCCAGCTCTTTTCATCTCTAGCCCTGAAGACACTGCAAAGGAGAACAAGTCCGCTAGCAAGAAAAGAAGCATGGTTATCTGAATTTTACTGACTGGTCTGGATAGTAATAAACTTTACGAAACAAGCAACCATGGAGAAAATATCAAACAGTGAGATAGAGTAAAACTAAAATTTAATACAGTAGACTCTGAGCACAAAAATAGGTCATCATTGGGTGGCTAATAATGACATAAGGTAGAATAATGTATGAAGGAGAAAGAAGAAAGGATGCCAATTTTCATAAAAATTAAAAACAGAGGAATTACACAATTGGAAAAAGGTTGAGTAAAACACAGAGCAAGAGAGAAAAATTTGTTAAGGCACATTTATTTTTGAGAGTAGATGAATATGATTTTGGAATATACAAATAAGAGACAAGAATGTAATGTTCCGTTCCTTGCAATAAGTGTGATAATGACTTTACAAATATGTGCATAAGAAAAACAGTAAATCACTACAGCACACTTTTTGATTTTCAAACACATGTTGCTGTTGTTGTGGTCATCAGTTCAAAGACTGGTTGACATGCTGCTCTATCCTGTGTAAGCCTCTTCATCTCCGAGTAACTACTGCACCCTACATCCTTTTGAATCTGATTAATGTATTTGTCTCTTGGTCTCCCTCTACAATTTTTATCTTCCACACTGCCCTTCAATACTAAATTGGTGATCCCTTGATGCCTCAGATTGTGTCCTAGCAACCAACGCCTTCTTCTAGTCAAGTTGTGCCAAAATTCCTCTTCTTCCCAATTCTATTCAGTACCTTCTCATTAATTACATGATATATATGTCTAATATTCAACATTCTTCCATCACACAACACTTCAAAAGCTTCTATTCTCTTCTTGTCTAAACTGTTTATTGTCCATGTTTCACTTCCATACATGGCTACACTCCATAGAAATACTTTCAGAAAGGGCTTCCTGACAGTTAAATCTATACTTTATGTTAACAAATTTCTCTTTTTCCGAAACACTTTTCCCCCCATTATCCGTCTACATTTTATATCTTCTCTACTTTGACCATCGTCACTTATTTTGCTGCCCAAATTGCAAAATTCAATTGCTACTTTAAGTCTCTCATTTCCTAGTCTGATTCTGTCACCATCACCTGATCTGATTTGGCTACAATCCATTATCTTTGTTTTGCTTTTGTTGATGTTCATCTTATACCCCTTATACCCTCCTTTCAAGACACTGTCTATTCCATTCCACTGCTCTTCCAAGTCCTTTGCTGTCTCTGACAGAATTACAATGTCATCAGTGAACCTCAAAGATTTTATTTTTTCTCTCTTAATTTTAATTCCAACTCTAAATTTTTCTTTTGTTTTCTCTACTGCTTTCTCAGTATACAGGTTTAATAACATTGGGGAGAGGCTACAACCCTGTATCTCTCACTTCTCAACCATTGCTTCCCTTTCATGTGCTCAACACCCATAACTGCCATCTGGCTTTTGTACAAATTATAAATAGCCTTTCACTCCCTGTATTTTACCCCTGCCACTTTCAAAATTTGGAAGAGAGTATTCCAGTCATCATTGTCAAAAGCTTTCTCTACATCGTAATGCAAATGAAGAAAATAAATTTTCTAACAAATAGGTTTCCTAAAATCATTTGAGAAAGATTGCAGAGCATACATTCTGTCATTGCCCAATGACCGAAAGGTGGCAAATAGCCTTCCCTTCTGAAGAGAAAAATGAACTAGCCCAGTGCTTTGGATGAAAATTGGTCACTGCGCATCGACAACCCTACCCTGCATGGACTCTGACCCTGGAACTGAAGGTCTTTGTGAATGATGCATGCCTTGTTTATTATGTGCAAGTTACTTTTTCCTTCAGTAGCTACTGCCTTGTGCAGCAGATCAAAAATACATGTCTTGCTTCTGCTGTTCTCAAAATAATCTTGTTGTGACATATTTACCTTCTACATTTATTAGTGCTATAAGTATAATTTTTGTATATATTACTTGTATGCCTTTCAAAATTTATCTCTAATAGCATTGCATATCAGTTATCAAATGTTACCTCAGATCTGCTCTATTTATATTTATGTAAAAGTTGAAATATATTGTTCTGGACAGAAATGAGAAATGAAGAAACATATCTTAAACCAGTGTATGAAGAAGAGGATCGTGTGCAACAGATTCTTTCAAAAGCTCTCTCAAGTTTTGATAAAAATTCTGTTGGTCCACAGAAGTATCTTGTTACATATGACCCATACATGCATCTTTTAAATGGGGAAGCCAGTGAGGAGTTAGCAGATTTTTTTAAATCTGATCCATTTCCTACACTCAAGGTAAACTACAGTGAGTCCTGTATTTTCTTTCATCTTTTTTTAGAGAAATAAGTGAAGTTATCCTATGGCCTACATAATATTAATATTTTTAACAGCAGACACCAAAGAATGTGAATCATGAAACTTTTCTCATAGAGTGTCACTTTAGCAAATAACTTTTCTCCTTTCTTAATTCTCCAACTGTCTGAACTTGTTCTTCTTTTTTAATAAAACAGAGGAGTGAGTTGTAGTATTTTGATCAATCAAATCTCATTGGCAGCAGGACTGAAGGGATCAGTGGTAGAAAGTGCTAACTCCCATTTTAGTAAAGGTTAGTCTGATTATGCTATCAGTTGTGTTTTCGAATGCACTACATTTTGGTACCATGTTTTTCCATATGTACCATTAGAAAGAGCTGTCTGCCATATAATTTCTTTTGTCTTATTGTATTTACATTCTTGTCTTCAAATTTAACCAAACATACAACATGCAACAACTCCAAATTTGCTCTTTTAGGTTAGCATTTTCTTCCACTGATATCTTCAATTCTGCAGTTTTTAATGAGTTCATAATCAGGTGTGAATTTGTGGACATTTTAGGAAAGGTTACTGGAGTTGTATTACACCATAGTGCAATATTTCAAATAGCTGACACTTGTTTCCAGTAATTTATAAAAATAACTTGCAGGAACCTAACTAGCAGCCTGTCTTGATTAAGTTATCTTCCAGGGTGTAAATTGTGTGTTGTCCATTTCTTGAATACATTTTTATGGATCTTTTGTTAAGACTGTGTTGTTCTTCACACATGTTATTCCTGAATTTTTTGAGGAGCAGTGTGTTAATGAGAAAGGTGGACTTAATTTTAAGAGTGTCCTACTGGTGTGCTTTACATTCAGGACAAATTATTTAGGAACAATACTTTACTGTTCAAACTGTGTCTTAAAATGTAATATTGCAAGGTCAAAATTAGTTAGAAACTACTAACAAGCAACTCAGTATATTATAATAGTTTATTGTATTGTTACAGGATTTTACTAAAAAAATTGAGAATTATGAAAAAATTAGAGAGAGTTCTATTTTTCTTCGGAGAAATGTTTTGCTCCATCTGATATTACTGGACTGTAATAAGATCAATGACACATTATATAAACAAGTTGATGACTTACGAAGTTTTATTGTGGATTATCATGTAAATAAAAATAGGACTCACAATAAAGGGTAAGTATCATCCATCATTACATGTGCAAGTTGATAATTCACAAAGTTCTATTGTGAATTATAATGTAAAGAAAAATTAGGACTCACAGTAAAGGGTAAGTATCATGCATCATTACATATGTGTTACAATATGTACAAAGTAATTCAAGAGGGCTTTCACAAACTAAGGAGGGATGAAAGAAGAAGACCTTTTTTGTCATACTGTATGTTTCCAATAGTTTATTGTTTCAGAGTTAAGCATTATTATGGAAATATATTGGTTCTGAATGATGTATTTATGTATGAGATGCATGCTCCAAATCCATTTATGATATTGAATTGGAAGGTCAGTTCTGCAATAGAGAGAGCAGGCTGTGTTGTATAGAGAGCACAATCGTGGAGCTTGATGATCACAGATCTCTTTCTGTGTGTCTAGGTTAAACAGGGAGAGGCATGCAAAGACCATCATTTTTACCCCAGAAAACAATCATTTTTGTCAATATTCACTGCTTCTGAACAAGTTAACCACATGCCAGAAATGATTAAGAGCTTCTGGCATTTACCCCTACATTAATCTATTGAATGGACTAAGGCCCAGAATACTTTTTGTATTCAGTAGCCAAAGATAGTTGAAGAATGAATTGAAATTTATTTCATTACTGTGTTACATATGGTACAATTTCTCTTCATTGTTGTACTGCTCATTAGATGTTTCACTGTTTTTAACTGCTGAATACTTTCTGTAGTATATGTTGCATCATTAAGTAGACAGTTGATAATGAGAGAATAAATCTTAAAAACATAATGCTATTTATATGTCAATCTTTTTAAAAATTAATATAAACATTTCATTTTCAAAGTTCCATCACTTTCAGAATAAATGTTTCAGCAACAAGTCATAAATTTTAGCGTTATGAACATTATAGGGAAATAAAAGTCAAGTTTCAGAAATTTATTAAATACTGTTAAACATGTTATTTTGTGTAAATTTCAGGTCTTTGTCATCTGTGTCTCAAAATATCAATGTCTTGTTTGCCTCTTGTATTGTGACGGTGTGGTGTATGTTCTGTCTGGTGACATGAAGTAATGACAATAGACGTATCGTTTTATGCGAGTACCTTCAGTTTGATACGGAGGGGACAGAAGGGTTTTTTAAATTGTCATTACACAGGTAATGAATTCAAATGTCAGTGTGCTATGTGGCGAGTTCTTGGGATTGCAGTGTAGATACGCTAGCAGCAGTGTCTTTCTAAAGGTGCAAGCCATACCTAGAGAGATATTCTGAAGGCACATTCAAATGTGGACCATTGAAGTGGAAGAAAACCACTGGAGAGGGATCATCATGGCTGCCTGAACACATGTAGGGTTATAGATTTTAATAGATGAACTGAAAGAACAGTACATGCTTATACAATGTTTGAAGTTCAAATTACAGTAGTAAACATTGTCAAACAGTGTGTCTCATGTCACTGAAAATTGAAAACATTGCTTATGCTTCTCCATTTTGAGAACTCTCATGTAGTTCATGCAAGTTACATGCAGTCACCAATTGCCATTGAAACACACTGTGGTTGCATGTGATCATTTCACAGCACACATACAATATGAACGAGCCAGATTATTATTGAACATTTAGCAACGTTGTGGAAACATGTCACTGTGTTGCAAATTGAATGCTACATTTTGTATTAAGTTTGCTTTAGGATCCATTTTGCTCTTTGTTCTGGTTATTATTATTACCCCAAGAATTTCACCAATATAAGAAGGCTGTCTTCGTATCAATATGCTGTAAGAGATATTTGGCTGGAAAAGAACAGAGTATCCTTAGATACTCATTAGTGCTACATCTGTGAGTCTCCACTGTTCTCTTGCAGAGCAGGCCAATATGTCCTCCAAATGTAATTTGAAATCAAGATGAAAGCTTAACAGCTTTACTGATTTACTGTTTACACCTAAATGAATATCATAATTAGTTTGTGTTTTCATTTGCTTTATTTGAATTACAGAGTAATCGATTACAGATGTAACAGCCTAGACCACAGCTAGTGCTTGATGCCATGGACAGAGTGCTGAATCTCAAGCACTGACCATTGCCAGATGACGACCTCCCCGATCTGAAGTTTCCAGATTGAACTTCCGCTGGTTGACGGATGAGACACTGACTACCATTGAGAAAGTTTCTGTGGTTCGACTCACTACTGTAAGGCGATGCCAAGACCTCTGTCACCGGTTAGCATTCGAGTGCTTCTGCGTGACACTGAAATACGGCTTCTTCCGTTACAGGCAGTGTTGGACACAGGTATTTAAACTCCCAGGACTAGCACGTCATCAATCCAGACAGCAGGGCAGTGTTGCTGCACCCAGTCCATGTCAGACACAGCTACAAACTTCATATTATAACTGCGATGCAGTGCCACAGCCCTCACTCGAAGGTTGACCTCTGTGGGTGGCACTACATGCCGACATGCCACTAGGACATTGCCAGGTATGACACGAGTCACCTTTTGCACCTTGTAGACAGCTCACGATGTGGTCTGTGACTGTCTCTGCCAGCTTAGAGCCTGGCGGGTCAGCGACACAGATTTCAGCACATCGCCACCCAAGTGACGTGCATATGTCACAGGCCGGTCTCTAGACCAGTCTTTCCTGTCACACTGGGAAGAAATATTACGAGACGATGCCGAGCCACATGAGAGATGAGGGTACACAAACGATGATTGTCCATGTTCAGTGGAGTATTAAAGAACTGTTTTGTTTCTCTCCAACAGATTGCTACACTGCTCGCACCTGTCTGCCCCCAGTAGTTGAGTGGTCAGCGTGACAGAATGTCAATCCTAAGGGCCCGGATTTGATTCCCGGCTGGGTCGGAGATTTTCTCCACTCAGGGGCTAGGTGTTGTGTTGCCCTAATCATCATCATTTCATCCCCATCGATGTGCAGGTCACCGAAGTGGCGTCAGATGGAAAGAGTTGCACCCGGTGAATGAATGGTCAACCCAGTGGGAGGCCCTAGTCACACGACATTTACTGCTCGCACTTGTCTCTCTCTCTATGTCATATGAACCCATGTTTCCCCAGGTGGAAGTTGAGCAGATGTTGAAAAGCACAGAGATTGCTCCCACCATCACACTACTGACCTACTACACGAGGAAACTGATGCAGTTGTATGGTTGCGTGGTATGTACTGTGCACAGAGTCATTTAGTTAAAAGAATGTGATTGGCTCAAAATAGTGACTGCACAATATATTCAAATATCTGTATATTTGCTAACTTGGAAACCTGGAAAAAATTTAGCTGGACTACCATCTTTCATAACATCGGAAGTTACCATATTTTTCTTGCTTGAAAAAGAACTTAAAATTCTGAGTATATTCCTAACTTAACAAAAAGAATTAATAAAGTGAAATTCTTCTTTTACAAATTTAATGCCATATGTTGGGTATTTATCCTAGGTGGAGGGTTTTCGTTTTCATTCATATCTTGCTATCTGATACAGATAATCATTACTACAGATCACAAGAGCATATGAAATGTCTGTGTCTGTAGGTATGGAGACATACAAAATCAATGTAAAGGCAGGAGACATGATTGTCTTTGCCCCAGATAACTTGACGAGTTAGTCTACATACATACCCAATAAACCTGGATAATGATAAGTAGTACTGGACGTCTGAGACATTAGCTTTTGGCATAGTTCATACACACACACACACACACACACACACACACACACACACACAAACTTTAATTTGCTACAAAACTGAAAACTATACTGGTTGAGAAAAACTGAGATGACTGTTTGAAAGCAGAAACAAGTATTGTAGGGAGTAGGTCACATTTGTACTCTCTCTCTCTCTCTCTCTCTCTCTCTCTCTCTCTCTCTCTCTCTCTCTCTCTCTGTGTGTTGTGTGTGTGTGTGTGTGTGTGTGTGTGTGTGGGCGCGCGCGCGTGTGTGCGTGCGTGGGTGTGTGTGTGATGCCCATAGGCTGCAGCTTCAGCTGTGTGACCAAAGACGACACTGCCTAGAACTGTGAATAAACGGTCACCAACTCAGTTCCCGTCTGAACACAGCAATCACAGTTCCTATCCATACTAAAGGTGGTGAAAATATACTCTAGACAGCTAATAGACATCGAACTGTGCCTGACAAATAAACATGCCCAAAATTAACATGTCTATACTAAAGAGCACAGAGTAAATTTAAAATAAGTTGCTTCATATAAGAAGCTATGTCAGACTCAGAAAGTAATGCCATCCTCTGATGTGCTTCAATCACGATTGCCAGCACTTGGCTCAGGATGCGGGTGTTAATCCTTGAAAGAAGTCTGACAGCACAGCAGTATGTCACGGACATCTTGCACCATCACGTGTTATCTCTCATGTGTCAGTATTGTGTTATCACATTGTGAGCTGGCTTACAGCAGGAGAGAATACAACTTTGAGACACACTTCCCAGCCAAATCAGTGTGTGCATCCAAGCTAGAGGGGATGTTAAGTGATCACATACTGCCAGATTCTTTTCTATCTATGGACAATCTGATGATGAATGCTGGCAAGTCACACTGAAATGGTTTTGTGATGGGTGCCACAAGAAGTTAGAAGAAGACAACTTGAGGTTCCCAGGATATTAACTTGTATACTTACTGTTTGACAAGGCACAAGAGTAACACACTGTACCACAATACCACTGTCAAAGAGATGCATTGTCCACCTGTGATACACTCGGCGACTGATGAGGAGTGGCAGTAATCTGTTGTCTGTGAAATCACCAGTGTGGCCTGAGTGTACTTTTACTCCAGTCACAGTGATGTGTGGAAGTAATTCTCAGTAGACTTCATAAGTGGCACTCGTCCCAGTTGGCAAGTGGACTACTACTGCAGCAAGAGGAGACATGTGATGCATGTTGTCTATGCCATATTTTAGTCAAGTGTAATGTGTTTATTGAAGAGTTCACTCCTATAGTAAGCTGCAGAATGCCTTGACTGCATGAATGTTGCATCAGTTTTAAACATTTGTGTGGTGTCAGTAAGGCATCAGTTTTGTTACATATGACAGTGGATGAGTGATATGGCAATGGGTAATTCTGATACAATGGAAAAAAAGGAGTGACGGTAATATCCCAATAAAGACAAGAGGTGATGAGAGATGTTAACAGACACGCAAACAAGATCGCGAAGGAAGGGTACGAATCTCACACACACACACACACACACACACACACACACACCTGTATACCTAAATTATCTACATTCAACCAAAGTAACTGTATTATGTTTTTAAATTGGAATCATTTTATCTCGTGACAATCACTGATCTTGTAACAACTTTAAAGGAAAAATTGTAAGTTCATCCACCCAACAAGAAATTTGTATAGGCACTAAGAAGTTCAAAATTGAGTACCGTAAACTCAAACCAATTTCTATCTCATCCACTGTAGACAACCTCAAAGTGAAAGTCAAGATAAAAAGATGTATTGAATACATCAGCAATTGTTACACACAATGATACTTAGCCACTAGCTTGGCAGCTGTTTGGAGGGGGAAAGAGCAAAAATAGAAAATCTTTTTCCATGTAATTGCATTTGTGTTTTGGAATGCATTTGTTGTGTCCAATACAAATTAAAGGAAAAAGAATCAGCTTGAATTCTTTATGATTACAATACATCGTTGTTATTACTGTTGTCTTCAGTCCAGAGACTGGTTTGATGCAGCTCTCCATGCTACTCTATCCTGTGCAACCTTCCTCATCTCCCAGTACCTACTGCAACCTACATACTTCTGAATCTGTTTAGTGTATTCATCTCTTGGTCTCCCTCTACAATTTTTACCCTCCAGATTGCTCTCCAATACTAAATGGATGATCCCTTGATGCCTCAGAATATGTCTTACCAAGCGATCCCTTCTCCTAGTCAATTTGTGCAACAAAATTATCTTCTCCCTGATTCTATTCAATACCTCCTTATTAGTTATGTGATCTACCCTTCTAATATTCAGCATTCTTCTGTGGCACCACATTTCGAAAGCTTCTATTCTCTTCTTGTTCAAATTATTTATTGTCCACGTTTCACTTCCATACATTGCCACACTCGATACAAATAATTTCAGAAACGACTTCCTGACACTTAAATCTATACTCGATGTCAACAAATTTCTCGTCTTCAGAAACGCTTTCCTTGCCATTGCCAGTTTACATTTTATATCCTCTCTAGTTCGACCATCATCAGTAATTTTCCTCCCCAAATAGCAAAACTCATTTACTACGTTAAGAGTCTCATTTCCTAATCTGATACCCTCAGCATCACCCGATTTAATTTTACTACATTCCATTATCCTCATTTTGCTTTTTTTGATGTTTATCTTGTCTCCTCCTTTCAAGACACTGTCCATTCTGTTCAGCTGCTCTTCCATGTCCTTTGTTGTCTCTGAAAGAATTACAGTGTCATCGGAAAACCTCAAAGTTTTTATTTCTTCTCCATGGATTTTAATTCCTACTCCGATTTTTTCCTTTGTTTCCTTTAATCCTTTCTCAATATACAGATTGAATAACATCAGGGATAGGCTACAACGCTGTCTCAGTCCCTTCCCAACCACTGCATCCCTTTCATGCCCCTCAACTCTTGTAATTGCCATCTGGTTTCTGTACAAATTGTAAATAGCCTTTTGCTCCCGGGGCCTTGTTTCGGCTTAGATCTTTCAGTGCTCTGTCAAACTCTTCACGCAGCATCATATCTCCCATTTCATCTTCATCTACATCCTCTACCATTTCCATAATATTGTCCTCCATAATATTGTCCTCAAGTACAACACCCTTGTACAGACCCTACCACCTTTCTGCTTTCTTTTCTTTGCTTAGAACTGGGTTTCCATCTGAGCTGTTGATATTCATACAAGCATTTCCCTTTTCTCCAAAAGTCTATTTAATTTTCCTGTAGGCATTATCTATCTCACCCCTAGTGTGATATGCCTCTACATCCTTACATTTGTCCTCTAGCCATCCCCATTTTGCACTTCCTGTCGATCTCATTTGTGTGATGTTTGTATTCCTTTTTGTCTGCTTCATTTACTGCATTTTTATATTTTCTCCTTTCATCAATTAAATTCAGTATATTTTCTGTTACCCTAGGATTTCTACTAGCCCTCATCTTTTTACCTACTTGACCCTCTGCCGCCTTCACTATTTCACCCCTCAAAACTACCCATTCTTCTTCTACTATATTTCTTTCCCTTATTCTTGGCCGGCCGGAGTGGCCGAGCGGTTAAAGGCGCTGCAGTCCGGAACCGCGGGACTGCTACGGTCGCAGGTTCGAATCCTGCCTCGGGCATGGATGTGTGTGATGTCCTTAGGTTAGTTAGGTTTAAGTAGTTCTAAGTTCTAGGGGACTTATGACCACAGCAGTTGAGTCCCATAGTGCTCAGAGCCATTTGAACCATTTGAACCTTATTCTTGTCAATCATTCCCTAATGCTCTCCCTGACACTCTCTACAACCTCTGGTTGTGTCAGTTTATCCAAGTCCCATCTCCTTAAATTCCCACCTTTTTGGAGTTTCTCGAGTTTTAATCTACAGTTCATAACCAATAGATTGTGGTCTGAGTCCGCATCTGCCCCTGGAAATGTCTTATAATTTAAAACCTGGTTCCTAAATCTCTGTCTTAGCGGGCCTCATCGATACAGATAGCTGTAATGTAGGTGCAACCACAGTGGAGGGGTATCTGTTGAGAGGCCAGGGCCATGGTTCATGGGGGGGGGGGGGGGGGGGGGGACAATAAATCAAAATAATTGAATTTAATTCCAAGCCAGATGGTTATTTCTCTTGAAGTAAAAACTGCAGTCAACTGATGTGATTCTAGTACTTAACTACAAATCTGTGGAAGAGGCATTAAAAAAGTAATCTTGTAACAAATTTTAATTAGTTTCTGTGCACAGGTGTATTTGATATACTTGATTAGATAAGTGAAAATTCTCTTTTCGAAACTTTATTTGGTATGAATTCTACTTCAAATGCAATAACAATGCCATTTTCCTATTTGTCAGCTAACCTCTTGAATCTGTAAACAATAAAATGTCATCATGTGGAATCTTTTGTGATCTGTCTACATCATTCCACTGTGCAGATGACAAAATTCTGCTTATGAAGGCTGAGCACAATGGCTTGTGTGATAAAGTATGGATGTGGCTTGTATCATATCTAGCTGTAGACAGTATTGAATAATTCTGCAATGGCACCTACCTGCTCTGATTGGGGCACAGTGAAATGTGGAGTACCACAAGGTTCTGTGCTTAGTCCCTTACTTTTCCTAATCTTTATCAACGAACTGCCATGGTGCATGACACTAAAAGCACACTTCACTTGTTTGCAGATGACGCAACCATTATGTTAGAGAATGCAACCACTTACTTCAAATGGTCTGTCCCTCAATGTAATCAAGACTCATTTCATTCAGTTTCAGACAGAAACAAAAAACAGGAAATCATTGAAATGAAAGTGTGGTGACAAAGAAATATTGAGTGTTGAGTCCAAATTCCTGGGATTACACATTAACAACAATCTAAACTGTGCAGTTCACATCATTGATCCATATGATGAAGACGATGAAATCCCATACTCCTTGACAGAATGTAGGAGACAATGCGGGAGACCCGCACTGCCATACTAGGCGAGGTCCTAGCAGAGGTGGTTCGCCGTTGCCTTCCTTCCACCATAAAGGGGGTGACTGATGATGATGATGATGATGATGAAGATGACACAACACCCAGTCCTCTCGAGGCAGGTGAAAATCCCTGAGCTCGCCGGGAATCGAACCCGGGACCCTGTGCTCGGGAAGCGAGAATGCTACCGTGAGACCACGAGCTGTGGACTCGACCCATCTAAAAGACTGAATTCGGCAGCATTTGCCATTCACTCAGTGTCATCTGTTTGTGACTTGGAAACAATCAAAGCTGCATACTTTGGATATTTCCATTCACTCATATTCCTGTGACATACGGCATCTTGTTCTGGGGCACGTGCAAAGAGAAACTTCATTATACCGAAGAGAATAATCGTAATTATGGGTACAGTGCATCCTAGATGCTCTTGTGGAAATTTATTCCAACAGATGGGGATCCTCACCATGGCATGCCAATACAGTCTGTTACTAATGTTCTTTTTGAACAAATCATACAGTTTACAAAACAGCGAATATCATGATCGAGATGCAAGAAGTTAACATGATCTTCAGACAGATATAAAAAATTTCCACATGGTACAGAAAGGAGTATGTTATTCAAGCATAAAACTATGTAATAAACTTCTAGTTCATCTTAAATCTGTGACTGGGAATATGACTAAATTCAAAAAACATCTGAAACATAATCTTTTGAACAGCTCTTTCAATTCTTTACATGGATGTTCCTCCTCATTATTTATTCAAACTACCAATCTGATTTTCAACATACTTGTGCAGCACCTCGTTTCAAAAGCTACTGTTGTCATGTTTTCAGAACTCGTTATTGTCTATCTTTCACCTCCATACAAGCATACACTTCGTACACATACCTACAGAGAAGACTTCCTCAGAGTTAAATTTATATTAGATGTTAACAAATTCTTCTTTTACATCTACATCTACATGAATACTCTGCAAATCGCATGTAAGTGGCTGGCAGAGGGTTCATCAAACCACCTTCGCAATTCTCTATTATTCCAACCTCGTATAGTGCGCGGAAAGAATGAACACATATATCTTTCCGTATGAGCTCTGACTTCCCTTATTTTATCTTGGTGATCATTTCTCCCTATGCAGGTCAGTGTCAACAAAATATTTCCACATTCAGAGGAGAAAGTTGGTGATTGGAATTTCATGAGAAGATTCCATCGCGACGAAAAACGCCTTTCTTTTCGTGTTTTTCAGCCCAAATCCTTTATCATTTCAGTGACACTCTCTCCCATATTTCATGATAATACAAAATGTTTTTCCCTTCTTAGAACTTTTGTGATGTACTCTGTCAGTCCTATCTGGTAAGGATCCCACACCGCGCTGCAGCATTCTAAAAGAGGATGGGCAAGCATAGTGTAGGCAGTCTCCTTAGTAGATCTGTTACATTTTCGAAGTGTCCTGCCAATAAAAACACAATCTTTGGTTAGCCTTCCCCACAACATTTGCTGTGTGTTGTCGTAATTGTAATTGTAATTCCTAGGTATTTAGTTGTATTTAGAGCCTTTATATTTGACTGAGTTATCGTGTAACCGATGTTTAACGTATTCCTTTTAGCACTCGTGTGGATGACCTCACACTTTTCGTTATTTAGGGTCAACTGCCAATTTTCACACCATTCAGATATCTTCTCTTAATTGTTTTGCAATTTGTTTTGATCTTCTGATGACTTTATTAGTCGATAAACGACAGTGTTAACTGCAAACAACCTAAGACAGCTGCTCATATCGTCTCCCAAATTGTTTATATAGATAGGGAACAGCAAAGGGCCTATAACACTACCTTGGGGAATGCCAGAAATCACTTCTGTTTTACTTGATGACTTTCTGTCAACTACTATGAAGTGTGACCTCTCTGATAGGAAGTCACAAATCCAGTCACATAACTGAGATGAAATTCCATAAGCACGCAATTTTACTATAAGCTGCTTGTGCGGTACAGTGTCAAAAGCCTTCTGGAAATCCACAAATACAGAATTGATCTAAAATCCCTTGTTAATAGCACTCAACACTTCATGCGAGTAAAGAGCTAGTTGTGTTTCACAAGAATGATGTTTTCTAAACCCATGTTGACTGTGTGTCAATAGACCATTTTCTTTGAGGTAATTCATAATGTTTGAACACAATATATGTTCCAGAATCCTGCTGCATATTGATGTTAATGATATGGGCCTGTAATTAAGTGGATTACTCCTATTACCTTTCTTGAATATTGGTGTTACCTGTGCAACTTTCCAGTCTTTGGATACGGATCTTTCATTGAGTGAATGGTTGTATATGATCGTTAAGTATGGAGCTAATGCATCAGCATACTATGAAGGGAACCTAATTGGTATACAGTCTGGACCAGAAGCCTTGCTTTTATTAAGCAATTTAAGTTGCTTCACTACTCTTAGGATATGTACTTCTACCTTCATGTTGCCAGCTGTTCTTGATTCGAATTCTGGACTATTTACTTTGTCATCTTTTGTGAAGGCATTTCGGAAGGCTGCATTTAGTAACTCTGCTTTGGTAGCACTGTCTTCGATAGTATCTCCTTTTCTATCATGCAGAGAAGGCATTGATTGTGAAATGCTTTCTGTGCTATTGCCATTACGTATTTATCCTCTGTATTCTGGCCACTATCATTTATTTTGGTTTCCAAATAGCATAACTCATCAACTGCTTTTATTGTCTGATTTCCTAATATAATTCTACAAAACATCATTATCACAGGAGATATTTCCAGACAGACCGATGTACGCTATTGTCAGATCCTTTTACAGGAAGGGTGGTAACTCATATCAACCAACCAATATAACACATACTAACCAACCAGCCTCACTACTTAGCTCCTTGAAGGTACTGGAAATATTTTTCTATGCAGAAACCATGACATCTCCCTTGAAATAACTTACTTAGGCAGTCTCAACCTAAACTTCAACAAGACTTCCCTGCGTAACTTCTCTACATAACAATCTTCTCTACAAAACAGTCAACAAATAAAATAATATTCCCTATTCCTAGGTGTTTATGTTGAACTGAAAGTCACATATTACAAATGTGCTTCAATATTTTTACTTTGTAACTTCTGTTTGTGGGTTACAGGCACTCAACAATGTGGTTATCAGTGCCCATATGAAATTAGTAGAAACAAATGTGGTTAAAATGCACAAATTGCAAGGAAAGAGAAAAAAAGCCATCTTAGATGAAATCACACACACACACTCTCTCTCCCCCCCAGTCTTGCCTGTGATCACTTACACAATCATGCTAGCTGACATTGTGTAAGACAGTGTTAAAATTAAGACAGTGTTAAAATTGTTCAGGTATTCTAAAACTGTCAGGTAGTCTAAGTAAGACAACAGGAAAACTAAAACAGATTCACAGGAATATGTGGATGGCTGATCGCTTGCAAAATACACTGGTAAGAGATGAAAATATAAGTAATTTTACTTATATTTCTTGTGCTTTCATTCACTAATATCTTACGGCATCAAGTCCTGGGATAACTTGTCATTGAGGAGAAACGTGTTTCTTTCCCACAAGTGTGCGAAGAAGATAATGTGTGGAGTCCACATTAGAACCTCTTGTTGACAGTTGGGCAACCTTACAACAGCCTCATTGTATATTTACTCCTTAATAAAGTTTGCAGTCAGTCACAGTTTGGAAACAACAGTAGCATTCGTAAATATAATACTCAAAAGAGAATTCAGTTACACTACCCATCACCCAGCTGTGGTGTGGCCAACAAAAGAGTGAGATCATTAGTCATCCATTGCTAAGTTCATATGAAAATTGAAACGACATCTCTTTGACAACTCCTTTTAACCCATAGAAGAATTTTTGAATGTGTGCTAGTATGATTTTTTGTGTGTGTGTGTGTGTGTGTGTGTGTGTGTGTGTGTGTGTGTGTGTGTGTGTGTAACATGAGTTTGCAAGTAATTATCCATAAAACTAGAGTTCCTTGCTGTAAGGGATACTTTCTTGTCCCTCAAACAAGTGGTAAAAGCTTCACTGGTCTCCAGAATGTGAACAGTCTCTCTTAGACCTGTCACTGCTATACATGTCATACCCAAACCCTGAAACACCTCCATCAGAGCTAAGTAACAAATGGTAACAAAACAGATTAGTTCCTTGATGATCCTCAAACTACTTGTTACAATTAACCGTGAACCTCAGCACCCACATACATCATGCAATATCACACTTATTGCTGCCCCTTAGCCACTGTGTGTAAGCAAATGTTAGTGCTCGTCTCATCATCTCCAGAAATGCCAGATATGCATTGTTTTTACCTCTTACGCATACAAAAAGACATACATGTTATCCCTTCAAATGTTCAGTATGTATTCAGAAGCTTCAGTAGACATTTCCTGTACGGTAAATTTTGAAGTTTGTAAATCAATCCAACCTTTTGCACCAGCGAGGGCACTGTCGCTTGTCGGTGTAGTCCTTCTGTCACCGTGACTGTGATGCGCGCGTGACAATACTATCAGTATGCTATGTAAGGCGGAGCAGAGAAGGTCTTCATTAGTTTCGATGAATCACCTGAAGATGATTGACAGATACCCAGTTGAAATGTTGTGGAGTGAAGTTTCCAACGATAGTCTGCAATCCCAAGATTTCTTTGAACGTTTAAGTGATCATGTAAACTGTGTATCCATTTAAATCCTAATTCCATTGTTTTTTCTTGTTTATTCATCTTACCATTTGTGTGGGTGATGAAACTTCTTATTGACAAGTCTTTTTGCTTTAGTCTGGATTCCATTGTATCTAATGTAGATTCAATTTGTGAAAATTTATTATCTGTAACACCACAGTTGTGTTTTAAATGAATGAGTCTATTATCGATATGGTTAATTCATTTAATACTTCAGCATAAATTCTTCAACTGACATGTAGCATCCTTCCAAATTGTAAATGAATTTCAATCTCATGTGGAAATATCTATAGGCCTGTGATCACAAAATCACAACACTTAATTTTGTAAATTAAGATTTTGTTTTGCACCTGTTGAACAGTGCTGCTATTGGCATATGTTCACTGTGTACTGGTGTCATCACCCGTAGCTCTCGTCACCGGATGCGGGTTAAACTGCTGCTGGCAGGTGGCAACAGCTCACTGTGTTATGTTGGCTGCTGTTCTTGTAGCTGTCGTCACTGCTTGCTGGAAGCATTGCCTCATAGCTGGAAGCATTGCCCATTACCAGCTCGTTCTCAGTTACAGGGTAACAATTATTGAACTATATGAAGAAAAAAAAAGAATTAGTTGCTAACTACTGCAAGCACACATTCTATTCAACATATAAACATCACTACTGATATTGGGATTTAGGTTATGAAGTGTTTGATATACCTGCCATCATTAGTGATGATGTGGAGCGGACAAACAGTGAAATTCTGCACGACCCACTGAAGTGTCGGAACATTGATGCTGTCGATGACCTCCGGGATGGCTGTTTTAGCTCAGCGATGGTTTTAAGGTTATTGTTGTACACCTTTCTTTGATATAGCCCCACAAAAAGGAGTCGCATGTGTTGAGATCTGGAGAATATGGTGGCAAATCGAGGCTCGTGCCAGTGGCCTTTGGGTACCCCAGAGCCAGAATGTGGTACCTAAAGTGACCCAGGAGGACATCACTCTCCTGCTTCAATGAGATCGAGCTTTGTCTTGCACGACACATATCTTGTTGAAATCGGGGTCACTTTGGATAATGGGAATGAAATTATCTTCCAAAACCATCACATACTGTTTGGTAGTCACCATGCCAGCAAGGAGTATCACACTGATTATTCTGTGATTGGACATTGCACACCACAGAGGGGGAGAGACTTCTCAATTGCAAAATGCGGATTGTCAGTCGCCCAAACATGCCAAGTTCACTCATTGACGAACCCATCCAAATGAAAGGGGGCTTCATCACTAATCCAAACTGTCCATATAATTCCTGCCATGCCCCATAGCAACCGTGCTGTTTGAACATTGTAACACAAACGGTTCAGAAGTATTGACGATTTTAAGTCATACAGTTCAATAATTATCACCCTGTATTCGTAGTGCAAGCTGTGTTGCATTGTAGTGATGTCGATTTACATTACGCTTATGCCAGTGGCGTCTCTTGGGAGTGTGCGAGTCATGTGCCAACATCTGAATAAAATTTGGAAATTATGATATTCTTAGTCAGTATAAAGTATATTTGTCTGTGAATGCCTCAACTCAACTGTCTACCTCTATCCTAACCCCTGGTAGTATTTAATGCTCTAAATAGGTGCCAAGGCGTCGGCACGGCTACACCGTTGAAGCCCTCGCCGTGCGAGTGCCACTGCACGTGCGTCAGCTCTGTCCACTGATCAGCCAGACTGCAGCCAGGATGTTATATCTTTTGTCAACGGCTCAGCACATTGCTGGCTGGCTGACTGCTGTTGTGTTGCTTATGTCTTGTGCTTCTTAAGTATGAGAAGTTTCCAGTAGTTTTAAAATGGGTAGTGAAAGCATTGTGGAGAAACTATCACACAGTCCTTTTTCATCACTACCTTACACAGAGAAGAAACATATTATTGACAGTGGCAGATCATGTCCTAACATAACAGTACCGACATGTGTAAAGTGGCATTTTCATAACGAGTTGTATGAGTTATAGGGGTCTCGACATGTAATTTTCTTGGTTAACTCATTTTTTTAATTCATGTCTCCAAGAAAGATGAGTTTGCACCACAATTTTCGACTTATACTGGGTCACGACTAGGGAATACATTTGCGTTCAGTGACCAGGGACTGGGAGCCTCCCAACATTTAATGATATTTAGCCACACAAATGAGTTCCCTCTGATTTTTGGTAATTGTTTAACACTTATTTCACTGTTGATACATTGTTGTTGTTCTAAGCAACGGAGGTTCCTCGTCTGAAGCTCGGTCGTGGACTGACTTCTCTCTTGACCAAAAACCAGGCCCTTATATATCCTCACAATAATAGGCACTGAAACTATAATTGTTCAATGTTTAATTTTCAGAGATTACTATTAAAACTTAACTCATTCAATTAACTGAATACATCAAAAAATTCATTCCTTTTAACAGTTTCTTCTACTACAAGGATTAGGACAAAGTATTTGCTTAAATGATGAAATTAACAGATATAGTTAAACAAACTATACTTTATACAAAACTGGTAATTACTTTGGAATTAAGGGCAGGCGTTGCTAACATGTTTTCAAATAGAGCTAAATAAATGCTTTAAGATTACTAATATTTCGTCTTCCAAATTTTTATAATTAGTAAAGAATTTATGTTTGTTTATACATCAACAATAGAATTTAGGTTATGAAACAATTACTGATTTCACCCTATAATGAAAGGTACTAACTAGGAATAGTGAAAATAAATTAGAAAATCAATTACATTCATAAAACTAAGCACAAATTAGATCTGGTGTTAATTCTTTAAAACTGAGCCCCAACCTTTGTCTATTATGAAAATACAAATTATATTCACGTATGTTAATGGTAACTAAAAAAAAAAAAAAAGGCGAATTTAAGGAGTCAGATGGCAAAACAAGAGGGGAATTAGAATTATCACAGCTTGCTTCATCATATCACCCCCTCATTGGATTGACCAGACTGATATTTCAAACAGCTAAATAGGCAGTTAAGTGACCACAAGTGATGCCAGAAATTGGGTATAAAATCTATAAACAAAAAAATATTACATAAGAAATCTTATCAAAACTACAGTACATTCATTTTTCAAATTTTAGCTTATATTATGAACTGGCCATACAAAAATCCCCTTACAAAATATTCACATACAGTGTATTATACATTTACATAAACTAACTACAAGCTATTCTGTTATTAAAATTTATGCATCTTCATCATAAATGATGTCCTTTTTGGGTAAGCAAAGATTACATTCGAAGAAGTCCTGTCTTATTTGACAAAAAATTAATCCCGATAGGTAGCAAAGAAGCTAAATTACACTGTGCATTGCAGTTCATGTTTAGACAAAAAATTTCAATTGCTTAATGTTTAGTATATTTCATAAGCACTTTCGAACTTTTAATGAGCTTTTACACACTTTCTCAGCAAGCTGTTCACACCTTCAACAGGTCCAAGCGGCAGTTTGCAAGGAAATGCACTGTGATCAGTTCCCTTGTAGGTGGTTCTGCTCCACCACAGTACATGAAAAAATGAGGCAAAATACTGTACTTTAGTACACTTACTTTTTCTTCTAACTAAAAGAATATGTTTAACACTAATGGCATAAATAAATACATAGTTTTCACAACATTACAATAATGAGCACTAAATTTGACTATAGTACGAAAGGTGTGGACTAGAAAAAATTTTAAATCAAGTGCATATTACACTACAAAACATTACTCATAAGTCATAACTGTCTGAAACTGGTTAAACTTGAAAGACTT
This sequence comes from Schistocerca cancellata, assembly GCF_023864275.1. Taxonomy (NCBI): domain Eukaryota; kingdom Metazoa; phylum Arthropoda; class Insecta; order Orthoptera; family Acrididae; genus Schistocerca; species Schistocerca cancellata. The sequence continues at coordinate 15,792,941 of NC_064627.1, read as the reverse complement.
TTGTTTCTTTCCCACTTGCAAAATATCACCTAAAATATGTACATTACCTCTAGTAAAAACTCAAGATGTGTAGTAGTATAGATTTATTAATCATTACTTTATGAAAAAAAGAATAGAGTCACCATCACATTAATTAATTACGATTATCAGTCAATCAGCAAACTTATTGTTCTTTTTTACAGTATTACCACTTTAAGCTCATAGTTCTTCAGAACACAAATAAAAGTTTTCAGATAACCTATATATCCAATGATGCAGCATTATATGACTTTTAAATATTTCTCTTTCTGTTAAGCTCTCATTCCCAGCTGCAGTGTCATGAATTGGACAATATACACAGTACCCAATGTTGCCTACTTCTCAATTAGATCATCATTACAGTTACACCACATTTGTTTGTATATAGTTACATTTTTCATTAATTATGTCCATCACCTCCATTATTTCACTTACCTTTCTTCCCTCATTAGCTAGTGGAGTGCATTCTCAAAAAATATTTCTACTGCAGAGACAGGCTCCCTAACCATTAAGACCATTCCATTATTGCTTCATTAACTAATAAACAAACACCTGCTCAGCTTATCTAATGCCAAATTGGCTCTGATGAAAAACACTCCACAGTAACAGATCCTTATGCTAAGGCAAACTTAACTCTCATTACCAATCAGACAAAATCATCACTTAGACAAACTATTATTTCACTGTATTGTAGCCTGAAGGGCTATATCCATACAAGTCTTGCTAATACATTCCACAAACATTACTCCAGGCAACTATGTTTAAAGTTGTAAATTCTTAACGTTAAACAAGGCTGTAGCATGACACAATTCTGTAGGTTAATAGTTACCTCCATATACTGATTGCACTGAACACAAACACTTCTATTATAACACAATTAATATTAAGATCTTGTATTTAAGATGGTTTTGCCTTTGCCGCTAAACCAAATTAGCTAATTTCACACATGAACTCATTGCTTCAGATGTTAATTATCCTCGACATATGCTGACACCTTTGATTTTCTGTTTAACATACCTTTTTGATGGAGATAAGTTCTTTAACAATGGTACAACTTTATTTTCTTCCATCCTCTTATGCCCTAACTAACATAACGTAATATATACAAATGCAGACATATAGAAACACTGGAGAAACTTTTTCTAAAATATTTCTATACTGCAGAATCCTACTGTACCAAATTACGTGAAAGCCGAAGATAGAATGTTTGCGATTCACTTATAAACTACAGATAGGTTGGGAGAAGAGGTTGACTGTCTCAGGAAACACGAAAAAGAGACAGACAGCTGGGCTACATCTACATCTACATCTACATCTACATCTACATCTACATCCATACTCCACAAGCCATCTGACGGTGTGTACCTTGAGTACCTCTATCGGTTCTCCCTTCTATTCCAGTCTCGTATTGTTCGTGGAAAGAAAGATTGTCGGTACACCTCTGTGTGGGCTCTAATCTCTCTGATTTTATCCTCATGGTCTCTTCGCGAGATATACGTAGGAGGGAGCAATATACTGCTTGACTCCTCGGTGAAGGTAAGTTCTCGAAACTTTAACAAAAGCCCGTACTGAGCTACTGAGCGTCTTTCCTGCAAAGTCTTCCACTGGAGTTTATCCATCATCTCTGTAACGCTTTTGCGATTGCTAAATGATGCTGTAACGAAGCGCACTGCTCTCCATTGGATCTTCTCTATCTCTTCTATCAACCCTATCTGGCACGGATCCCACACTGCTGAGCAGTATTGAAGCAGTGGGCGAACAAGTGCACTGTAACCTACTTCCTTTGTTTTCAGATTGCATTTCCTTAGGATTCTTCCAATGAATCTCAGTCCGGCATCTGCTTTACCAACAATCAACTTTATATGATCATTCCATTTTAAATCACTCCTAATGTATACTCCCAGATAATTTATGGAATTAACTGCTTCCAGTTGCTGACCTGCTATATTGTAGCTAAATGATATGGGATCTTTCTTTCTATGTATTTGCAGCACATTACACTTGTCTACATTGAGATTCAATTGCCATCCCCTGCACCATGTGTCAATTCGCTGCAGATCCTCCTGCATTTCAGTACAATTTTCCATTGTTAAAACCTCTCGATATATCACAGCATCATCCGCAAAAAGCCTCAGTGAACTTCCGATGTCATCCACAAGGTCATTTATGTATATTGTGAATAGCAACGGTCCTACAGCACTCCCCTGCAGCACACCTGAAATCACTCTTACTTCGGAAGACTTCCCTCCATTGAGAATGACGTGCTGTGTTCTACGATCTAAGGAACTCTTCAATCCAATCACACAATTGGTGTGATAGTCCAAGTGCTCTTACTTTGTTCATTAAATGACTGTGGGGAACTGTATTGAACACCTTGCGGAAGTCAAGAAACACGGCATCTACCTGGGAACCCGTGTCTGTGGCCCTCTGAGTCTTGTGGACGAATAGCGCAAGCTGGGTTTCACACGATCGTCTTTTTCGAAACCCATGCTGATTCCTACAGAGTAGATTTCTAGTTTCCAGAAAAGTCATTATACTCAAACATAATACGTGTTCCAAAATTCTACAACTGATCGACGTTAGAGATATAGGTCTATAGTTCTGCACATCTGTTCGACGTCCCTTCTTGAAAATGGGGATGACTTGTGCCCTTTTCCAATCCTTTGGAATGCTACGCTCTTCTAGAGACCTACGGTACACCGCTGCAAGAAGGGGGGCAAGTTCCTTCGCGTACTCTGTGTAAAATCGATCTGGTGTCCCATCAGGTCTAGCGGCCTTTCCTCTTTTGAGTGATTTTAATTGTTTCTCTATCCCTCTGTCGTCTATTTTGATATCTACAATTTTGTCATCAGTGCAACAATCTAGAGAAGGAACTACAGTGCAGTCTTCCTCTGTGAAAAAGCTTTGGAAAAAGACATTTAGTATTTCGGCCTTTAGTCTGTCATCCTCTGTTTCAGTACCATTTTGGTCACAGAGTGTCTGGACATTTTGTTTTGATCCACCTACCGCTTTGACATAAGACCAAAATTTCTTAGGATTTTCTGCCAATTCAGTAACATAGAACTTCACTTTCACATTCATTGAATGCCTCTCACATGGCCCTCCTCACATTACATTTCTCTTCGCGTAATTTTTGTTTGTCTGCAAGGCGTTGGCTATGTTTATGTTTGCTGTGAAGTTCCCTTTACCTCCGCAGCAGTTTTCTAACTCGGTTGTTGTACCATGGTGGCTCTTTTCCATCAGTTACGATCTTGCTTGGTACATACTCATCTAACACATATTGTATGATGGTTTTGAACTTTGTCCACTGATCCTCAGCACTATCTGTACTAGAGGCAAAACTTTTGTGTTGAGCCATCAGGTATTCTGAAATCTGCTTTTTGTCACTTTTGCTAAACAGAAAAATTTTCCTACCTTTTTTAATATTTCTATTTACGGCTGAAATCATCGATGCAGTAACCGCTTTATGATCGCTGATTCCCTGTTCTGCGTTAACTGTTTCAAATAGTTCTGGTCTGTTTGTCACCAGAAGCTCTAATATGTTGCCAGAATGAGATTTTCACTCTGCAGTGGAGTGTGCACTGATATGAAACTTCCTGGCAGATTAAAAGTATGTGCCAGACCGAGACTCGAACTCGGGACCTTTGCCTTTCGTGGGCAAGTGCTCTACCAACTGAGCTACCCAAGCACGACTCACGCCTCGTCCTCACAGCTTTACTTCTGCCAGTATCTCGCCCCCTACCTTTGTCTAATATGTTATTGCCACAAGTCGGTTCTCTGTTTAACTGCTCAAGGTAGTTTTCAGATAAAGCACTTAAAAAAATTTCACTGGATTCTTTGTCCCTGCCACCCATTATGAACATTTGAGTCTCCCGGTCTATATCTGGCAAATTAAAATCTCCACCCAGAACTATAACATGGTGGGGAAACCTACTTGAAATATTTTCCAAATTATCCTTCAGGTGCTCAGCCACAACAGCTGCTGAGCCAGGGGGCCTATAGAGACATCCAATTACCATGTCTGAGCCTGCTTTAAGCGTGACCTTCACCCAAATTATTTCACTTTTTGGATCTCCATCAATTTCCTTCGATACTATTGCACTTCTTATCGCTATAAACACGCCTCCCCCTTCACTGCCCAGCCTGTCTCTGCGGTATACATTCCAATCTGAGTTTAGAATTTCATTACTGTTTACATCTGGTTTCAGCCAACTTTCTGTCCCTAGTACTATGTGGGCATTGTGACCGTTTATTAATGAGAGCAGTTCTGGGACCTTTCTATAGACACTCCCACAGTTTACTATTAGCACATTAATATTGTTATTCCCTGTTGCATTTTGCCTAATCCTACCTTGCCACGTATCAGGAAGCATCTTGTCCGGCCTAGGGACTGAATTCTCTAACCTAAAAAACCCAGATGTGCACTCCACATGTACTCTGCTACCCTTGTAGCCGCTTCCTGCGTGTAGTGCACGCCTGACCTATTCAGAGGGACCCTACATTTCTCCACCCGATAACGGAGGTCGAGAAATTTGCACCCCAGACTGGCTTTCTTCCACGACCTTTCTGCTATTTCCCTAAGGGGCTCCATCACCTGCCTAAAGTTGGAGCTCCCAATAACTAATAAACCCCTCCCCCCGTGTGCCTGCTCGGACCTTGCTGAAGGAGCAGCCACATGTCCACTCACAGGCAGAGCGGGCGATGCCACACGGCCAGCCTCCACATTGACCCTCCGCCTCGTGTGCCGTGAATGCCACTGAACCCACCCCTCACCTTGGGAAGAGGTTGGCCCAACCGCGCCCGGTACCTGCGAAGTTGTCTCGACAGCAGGGACAATGGGTGAAGCATGTAACACCTGGGGTGTACCATGCGACGCACCAGACTCCCCACTGCCGCTACACTCCGAGGCAGCAGCCTGAAGATGGCTGACCGCGGCCATTAACACGTTCAGCTACATTATCGCCACATAATGAATTCAACACAGTGTTGAACCGCTTGTTTGCTAATTGCACAAGAAATTAGTCCCAAATATTACATCAATGCTCAGATTTTGAATCACCAACAAATTGCACTCCAACAGCTGTCCTGCCAGTTCCACAGTTAATAATCCATCTTGTTTCACACTCTTTGATAGCTTGACAGTAGCACTTTAATTTTTGTTCCAGAAACATGCATTACTCTGTGTTCTTGATAGATTCAAAAAATGCCTATGAAATACCTTTCAAATCACTACAACTGTCCAGTAAACACTTAACATGAATACCTTGTACACTTGCTGTTATTGCAGGGTGCCACACTTTCTTTTTACTTACCATCTGACCTTCTTCATATGACAAATCCTCATTAATCCTTTCCCTGGATAAACTAACATCCTGCTTAAAAATTGGTTAATAGACACAGTCAAATGACAGATAGCATGGTCCTCTTCCTCATTACCACTCTCAGACTCTAAGTCTTCATTAGGCGTAACACTATCGTCTCTTATTCTTTCTTTACTTACCACATGGCCATCATTATCAATCATAAATTCAAATAGCTCATCTTCATCACTATGGATTCGTCACTGCTATCATCAGTACAACTACTATCAGCAATAGACCCACTCACACTTTCACTGTCCTCAAATACTTGGCTAATAAGTTGATCCTTGTCTTCAGTATTAGACCACAAAGCAAAACACCTGAATTCCTTATGTTCTCTTAAAAATATAACATCCATTTTGACACTTTGGACATCCTGAGCAGCATCAACATACTCTGTTTCATCACTTTATTTTATTATAATAAGTTCCTTCTCGCCTCTTATGGGATAAACATTGCTACCCACACTATCATTCAACATTTCACTAGAATTAGAAATTACACTCGTCTTACTGCTATCATTTACATTATCATTGATTACAGCACATTAATATACAAGTGGCTGTTCATCACTACGTGCTTGAGTGCGAGCCAAAACTGGACCATTATCTGGTTTAAATGGTTTGATCCAGAATTAAAGTCATCTCCTCAATTTCTTTTACTTGAATTTCTCCTACCATTTCCATGCCCATTCTGGCTATCCGCCACCCAACAATTCCTTGAATTTCTATTATAAGTAGTCCTGTTCATCCTATTTACCTGAAATTCTCTCCCTGATTGATTATTGTCATCAAAAGTCCTCCTACGATCTTCCCCTGAGGGCTTCTCCCTCTCCAGTTTATCAACATAATTCAAGAAATCACTAATATTGCACCAAGGGGCAAGTACAAGCAATTCTCTAACTCTCTGAGGCAACTTAGTTTCTAAACCCATAATTATTCCAGAATGAAATTTTCACTCTGCAGCGGAGTGTGCGCTGATATGAAACTTCCTGGCAGATTAAAACTGTGTGCCCGACCGAGACTCGAACTCGGGACCTTTGCCTTTCGCGGGCAAGTGCTCTACCAACTGAGCTACCGAAGCACGACTCACGCCCGGTACTCACAGCTTTACTTCTGCCAGTACTCAGTTGGTAGAGCACTTGCCCGCGAAAGGCAAAGGTCCCGAGTTCGAGTCTCGGTCGGTCACACAGTTTTAATCTGCCAGGAAGTTTCATATCAGCGCACACTCCGCTGCAGAGTGAAAATCTCATTCTGGAAACATCCCCCAGGCTGTGGCTAAGCCATGTCTCCGCAATATCCTTTCTTTCAGGAGTGCTAGTTCTGCAAGTTTCGCAGGAGAGGTTCTGTAAAGTTTGGAAGGTAGAAGACGAGGTACTGGCAGAAGTAAAGCTGTGAGTACCGGGCGTGAGTCGTGCTTCGGTAGCTCAGTTGGTAGAGCACTTGCCCGCGAAAGGCAAAGGTCCCGAGTTCGAGTCTCGGTCGGGCACACAGATTTAATCTGCCAGGAAGTTTCATATCAGCGCACACTCCGCTGCAGAGTGAAAATTTCATTCTGGAAACATCCCCCAGGCTGTGGCTAAGCCATGTCTCCGCAATATCCTTTCTTTCAGGAGTGCTAGTTCTGCAAGTTTCGCAGGAGAGCTTCTGTAAAGTTTGGAAGGTAGGAGACGAGGTACTGGCAGAAGTAAAGCTGTGAGTACCGGGCGTGAGTCGTGCTTCGGTAGCTCAGTTGGTAGAGCACTTGCCCGCGAAAGGCAAAGGTCCCGAGTTCGAGTCTCGGTCGGGCACACAGTTTTAATCTGCCAGGAAGTTTCATATCAGCGCACACTCCGCTGCAGAGTGAAAATTTCATTCTGGAAACATCCCCCAGGCTGTGGCTAAGCCATGTCTCCGCAATATCCTTTCTTTCAGGAGTGCTAGTTCTGCAAGTTTCGCAGGAGAGCTTCTGTAAAGTTTGGAAGGTAGGAGAGGAGGTACTGGCAGAAGTAAAGCTGTGAGTACCGGGCGTGAGTCGTGCTTCGGTAGCTCAGTTGGTAGAGCACTTGCCCGCGAAAGGCAAAGGTCCCGAGTTCGAGTCTCGGTCGGGCACACAGTTTTAATCTGCCAGGAAGTTGATCCAAAACTGACTGAAAACTTTCACAGTACCCTTCCTAGAGTCAAATCTCTCTCCTCCCCAAAATTCACTCATAATTCTCTGCTTCTTATCTTTGGACCAATATCAATCTAAAAATGCTTTCTCAAAGTTTTGCCATGAAGTACAACTATCAGCTACCTGAGCTGCCCATCCATAAGCATCCCCTTTCACAAAACCTCTCACTAATGACATTTTCTTTTTGTGATTCCACATTTCAGGCAAATCATTAAATTCCCCATAAGGTTCAAAATTATTAAATTTCTTACAGCTAACAAATGAAGGACTGTTTGAGACACTACATACTCCATGTTTTAGATTTTGTACAAACCTTTTTCTCTATTTCAGCCAATTTTGTGTCTACATTTTTTATTTACTTTTACTAGTTTTTCTTCTACCACTACTGAAAACTTTGTTTCTATTTCTATTTCAAAATCATTTTTAATTTGATTGATTTAGTTCTCAACTTTAACCCTGTTTTCAGCACAAAATTTACTGGCTGCTTTGACTTCATCTTTACACTGTTTTTCAGAAGCCTCCACCCTCCTACTATAGTCATCACAAAGTTTCTGTTCTACACATTTATTACTCATTAATGTTAATTTCTCATTAGTGTTATGTACTATTTTTGTTAATCTTTTCATCACAATCTTTCCCTACAGCCTCAACCTTCTTATTTAATTCTGAAAGGCTACCTTAATTTCCTTTTTAATTTCTTTCTTCAGTTCATCTTTTAAGCTAGTCATATCGGTTCTAATACTACTAATGTCATCTTTCGTACACATATTACTTAAACTACTCATCATTTGCCTTAACATCGCTCCCATATTTCAGTCTGCCATAAACTTTTGCTCTTGCTTCTAGGTTTCTCCTCCTTAACCTTAATGATCTCACCCACTTCAGTACTGTTTTCGTCTATTTCGCTCACCTCACCATACACTATAGATGATGCTTGTATCATTTCATCTACAATAGGATTTTCGTCCCCATCATTCAATGTTACATTCATGTCAGATTGATACACACCAGTCGCACTTACATCATTCTGTTCATTTATCAACTTAACCTCTACATCTTCGTCCTCAGTCACATTGTCTTGTTCATTAAGGCTACTCATTGTGTATCACTTAATACAAAACAGGTTTTGGAATGAATTACCTCTTTTTTTTTTCGCTCTTCTTCTGCTGCTCTGCTGCTGCTGCTGCTGTTGTAATTGTCTGCATGGTTGCAGCAAGCTGTAATACTCACGACAAGGTGTCTTGTTTATCTTGGTCAGCTGTGTGCACCAGTGTGCTGATTGGCTACTCCTGTACTCTGCGGCTGTTTCCATAGAATCCGCTTGCTGATTGGCTGCTGCACCTTCTTCATTATGAAACGCCAGTGCTTTTGGCTGTATCATCTCTTCCATTTAAAACTGTACTGTAAACCACTTGAGTTCACACTTCACTGTCAATGTTCATGAGTTCCACTTTATTGTGACCACATACAATAGTCCTCACCTGGGGTACCACATGTAGTGGTTCTGCGTGCTTTATTTATTTCGTTTGTTGTCCTCAGTGCCGACACATTGGCTGAAAAATGGGGTTTGTAATTCCGACATTGACTACTGTAAGTAATGTAGCCGACTGGTGCACAGTTGCATTTTACAGTACTTTAATTTCACTTTTCAACCCCCCCCCCCCCCCCCCCCCCCCTACACACACACACACACACACACACACACACACACAAATTCACAGTTATTTCGCCAGTGCACTATTTTTTAACTTTTGATAAGCCTAATTAATAGTTTGCAGGCGAACATCCACATACTGCTACAATACTTTACTGTCGAACATCTACGAGCAGTAAAAACGTAACCACAAAGTTCACAGTTCTTGGAGAATAGAAAGGTACATATGGAGCAGATACAGTCATTGTTTTTACACATGGCCTAATTTAATTGTTTAACACTTATTACATAGTTACGTTGAAGCATTGTTGTTGATCTAACCAACACAGGTTTCTCGTCTGAAACTCGGCTGTGGACTGACTGTCTTGTGACCAAAAATTGGGCCCTTATATATCATCACAATAATAGGCCCTGAAACTACACATTGTTTAAAGTTAAATTTACAGAAATTACACTTAAAACTTAACTCATTAAATTAACTGAATACATCGAAAAATTTTGTCTTTTTAACAGTTTCTTCTACTACAAGGCTTAGGCTAAATTATTTGTTTAAATGATGAAATTAACATACATTGTTATGTAGACAATACATTTAACAAAACTGTTAATTACTTTGGAATTAATGAAGGGATGGCTTTGCTAACATGTTTTCGAATAGAGCACAATAAATACTTTAAGATTACTAATATTTTGGTTTTCAAATGTTTATAATTAGTACAGAATTTATATTTGTTTATACGTCAACAATAGAATTTAAGTTACAAAACAATTACTGATTTCACTCTATAACAAAAGATACTAAAAAGGATTAGCCAAAATAAATTAGAAAATCAATTACACACATAAAATAAGCACAAAATTAGATCTGGTGTTATATTCTTTAAAACTGCAGATCAACTTTTCTCTATTATGAAAATACAGATTATATTCACATATGTTAATGGTGATTAGTTAAAAAAAATTAAGGAGGCAGATGGCAAAACAAGAGGGGAATTAAAATTATCCCAGCTTGCTTAGTCACAAACAGGATGGTGCACTGGCTCAGACAAGCCATTTAGTCCAAAACTTGGATAATGTTGACATGTTCTGGCCAAAGGCGTCATGGTCCCCGAATAGCCCGGATTTGAACCCTCTTGACTGCTATGTTTTGAGCATAGTTGAAAGCATTACGAACAACATGAGGCACCCAAATGTCGTATCTCGACACACTATTGTCGAAGTGGCATTCGCAAATATGAGCAGTGCTGATTTGAAGAGTGCATGAAATCATTTCAGGACACGATTGGAGGCTGTCATTGTGGCTGAAGGGGGTTACTTAGAATAATGCTACTCTTGGAAGATACCATTACTTATATGTAAAAGGATTTTCATTTGTATTTGGATTTAATAAATTAGTTTTTTTTAATGTTTCATTTGTTTGATTTAAACACCACACCCTGTACACTTGTAAGTTCATTTTTTCACATGCTCAAATTCTGGATCTGACACACTAAAGAAAGAGACAGCGAAGTATAATCAGATTTGATTAAAATTTTTTTATTATTGAAACATGTAAATGAGGTATTGCCCATCTTGAGCATTTTTAAATAATAGAGACACTATTTGAGGTTGAATGCTCTAGATGGAGCAGATGAAACTTATATACTGTATTTACTCAAATCTAAGCCGCACTTTTTTTTCCGGTTTTTGTAATCCAAAAAACCTCCTGCAGCTTAGAATCGAGTGCAAAGAGGAAGTTCTGAAAAATGTTGGTAGGTGTCGCCACAACTAACTTCTGTCATCGAATATATGTAGTGCTTCGCAGGCACAAAGATAAATACTGGCACCAAAACCTCTGCGTCAGTAAATAAATTTAAAAAAAAAAAAGGTGGAAGACTAGCTTTTTTTTCTCCGCCCTGAGTTTCGACCACTGCATTTTCATACATTATCCAACGAAATAAATACAAATTTCGTATTGTTCATCTTCGAATGTGGCAGCATTTCAATGTACTACGAAAATCCGACTGGCAAGACTGTTTGGGATATTTGTCAATATGGCCAACTCTGTGTTCTGAATTTTTTCCTACCTTTGAGAAGAGATGGTTGCTAATACGAACTTTTATGAATTGTGAATCACATGCAGTATTCTCTCCACCATAAGAATAATATGAATATAAACATTTTGCCATGTATTCTTTCATGTTTGCTGCTATCTCATTTAAATCCTGTCTGCCTAATAAACTACGAAACTGGAGTGGGGCAACAGCAAATGCGGAAGAATATACATATCATGCCATGTTTATATTCGTATTATTCTTATGCCGAATAGTGATATGGTCAGATATGAAGTGTGACTCTAATTTCTGTGCAGAATGTAATGTACTGAAGAGGCATCTTCAAAGATTTTCAAACAAAGAAAATTTTTCGCTAAACTCTCCTTCACAACATCTTCTACCACACACAGTCTATTATTTGGTTCTTGTTGATTATTATCAAAGAAAGCAGCAGTGTAAGTAACAACAAATAGTACTCTCTTGCCATTGTTTCGCTAATGAGATGATTCCTCTCTCTCTCTCTCTCTCTCTCTCTCTCTCTCTCTTTTTTTTTGGAAGTGGCAGTAACGCACACAAAAGCAAGACATGCTGCGAGCGACGACAGGTCGTCAACACTCATTATCAAAATGTGACAAACAATGCATGACAGAGTACAATAATGCATTTTCAGCTTAGAGTGACGTAAACACCTATAACAAAGAGAACGGCACTTATCAGATCAAAGAAAAATAAGCAATCAATTCAAACCAGACGAAGCACATGAAGAAGGAAGGGTACCCGTATAAATACGGACGGAGGGCCTGACGCATAGCAACGGCTACCTAGTAAAGCTTAACTGCTAAGCTTACGACTCGAACCAAACTGCTATAGCTGTATCGTCATTCATTTGACCTAAATTGTGTCTCATATTACAATGGATTTGGAGGTGCGGCCTAAAATTTTACTCTCCCCTTGAATTTTGAGTCTCAGATTTCAGGTGCGGCCTAGATTCGGGAAAATTTTTGTTCCTCGATTTCGAGTCTCATTTTTCAGGTGTGGCTTAGATTCAAGTGTGGCTTAAATTTGAGTGAATACGGTAGACATGAGCGAAACATCTGGCTAGGACGACTTTTGTCTGGCATTGTATTCCCATACAGTCTTCTGCTATTTCAGCCCTCCCTTCCCCTCACTTTCCCCATGTTCATCTCATGTGCTCCACTTGTTCAGTTCCTGTTGGCACCTCTCAGCACAAATAATATACTGTGATTGATTTTTTTTTATGTATTTAATTATTTGAATGCCAAATAATTTAATAAACAGTGTCATTGTTATTCAATCCTGAACTTTCTGTTTTAATAATTGAATCTGGTGAGTATGCAATTGTATGTAATGGATATGATTACTTTCACATAAGATGGAGAAGAGAGGTGATAAGAATGGTACCCAAAGTAGATACACTTGGATCAGAGGGCTGCACAATTCGAGCTGCCTTTGGGGATACAGGCACAGGAAACAACTGATTCAAGTGTGTGTATTTGGTTCTGATTGTTAAACAAGTTAAGTTATTGACTTCAGCTGTATTTCTTCACTTTGTGGCCACCCTTCTATCAAACAGAGATTTGTTTTGTTCTTGTACTAGACAAAGTGGTTGATATAATGTACTGTAAGATAGTGTGGAATTGTTCAATGATTTATGCTCACCTGTATGTTGGTATGATATTGAATAAGTACTTACTTGTACCAGTGTTGTCTACACAGAACAGAAATTATAATTCAAGGAAGGAGGTAAATATTTTCTTTGGGAGACTGCTAACATTTTTGGCACGGTTTATGAGAACCAAATGACAGCTGTCCAATTGACAGCTGTTTCTCTTAATCTATTCTGTTCATCTATTTAGTACTGAAGAATGCCTGTGGAAACAAATCTGTTTACTTTCATCAATTGCTTTGGAGTTGTGTTGACTTGTTAATGATAATTCACAAAAATTGTCAGCTATTAAGTAGATATAATGTATGGGACTTGATTTTTGAAACTACATAACTATAGTAAAATTAGCATTTTAATTATACCTTTGGTCATTTTAAATTGTTTGAATAAATGTAAAAGAGCTGTCCATAACATGAATACCGGTGTAGTGGTTTTGGTACATTTTCTCAATACTTTGTTAAAAAATCTTGAGCCGTGTGAATGTGTTTAACAGAAATTTGTTATTTCAGAATATGTGCTGTTTTTGATGAGATGTCTGATAGAGTCCGAGAAATGCCTAAGACAACAGCAGAATTAGTAGAGCTAAATAACTACATAATTGAGTGCAGAGATGTTACGATGTTTAATTTGAAAGAGCAGATTCGTATATCAGCAGAGAATGTACTCTTTCTGATGGATCATGCTATTCTTTCAGGTAAACTCATAAAATGCTATATTCAAAGAATTTGATTGATTGATTTATTTATTTATTTTCATTTAAATGTCACACTTTAAAACTGCAGCATAAGTAAACATCTTCAAAATATCTTCAGAGTAGCTCTTGTATATCATACCAGATTCCACAAAAGAAAAAGGTGTATTATCGAACTAAAACACTGGTAAGTCAAGCAGTCTTTTCATGTGAATGTTTATAAATCTCAAGAAAATGTCTTTAAAGTGTTTTAAATATTTTTTGCAAGAGGTGGTTGCCAGAATTCATCATCATGGGAAAGGCAAAGACAGTTTTTCCTTCTTGGTCTTGGACCAAATTGAAATGGTGCCTGTCATAAATGACTTCAGTTGATAGAATGTTAAAAAATAAGTAATGGTGAAATATTTCTTATTTTGTGACGGATAGGATGAGTGAATCGAAGCCACGTCATTGAATGTTAATGAATTGTGTAAGACTTGCAAAAGTTTTCAGTCAAGGCCACTTTTCAATTAGTTGTTCAGATTATTTTTGAATTGATTTGATTTTGATTTGATTTGATTTTAACAGGGAAGCTAAAACAGCTTATGTATAACCCACCACTGCCCACACTGAAACTACGTTTATTGTGCGGTATTGCTCCCTGTATGTCTAGTAAAGCCAACCAATGCCCTTAAATAGTGCCCTCTACCAGTTTTTTGTTGGACACAATTTTTTCAGGACTAGTTGTCCTGAAGATTCTGTATCTTGTACTCTCCAGTGCCATGCATTCAAAGATTAGGTGTGATGCAGTTTCTTCACCCTCATCACAGATTCTGCATTTAGGGTCCTCTTCTGTTATAGCCATTGTGTGTAGGTGTTTTTTAAAATTCCCATGGCCGGTCATCAGTCCTGTCATGAGTTTGATCTCTTTCCTGTTCAATCCCAGGATTACAGAGCTTCTTTTAAAACATGGCTTGGGCATCATTACCTTACCATGTTTTTGTTTATGGACCTTGGTCCAATATCCTACATGCTGTTTCCTAAGCTAATTCTGTAGTTCTAATTTGATCATAGCCTTGGTGATTGTCAGGACAGGTTCTGGTCCTATAAATGGAGTTGTTGCCCCCATCCTAGCCAATCTGTTGGATTGTTCATTGCCACAGATTCCTGAGTGACTAGGGACCCACACTAGGTTCCCTATTGATCTTGTTGCAGGAGCTGCCAATGATTTCAGGGCTGCCTGGCTGTCTGAATAGATGTAGATGCTACGGTCCTTGTAGTGCCTATACATATTCTCCTCCACACATGCCCTGATTGCAGTAATTTCAGCTTGAAATACAGAGGCCAGTTTTCCTGGAGAGATAATGTGCTCCAGTCTTGGCTGAACCCCTTACTCCCTGCCCCAACGCCTTGGTCTATTTTCTACCCAGCAGTGAACCAAACTATGTCCTCCGTAGAGAGTTGGACTGTTTTTTCCCACTGCTCCCTGCTTCCAATTATTCTATTGTAAGGCTTTTCGAAGCAGTTGGGAGTTGTTATATAGTCGGCAGGCATTCCTATATTTACCTCACTCACTATGTTAGTGTGTGATTCTGGATATCTAGATGAGACCCAGTTTTTGCCAGTTTTTAAGTCTGTGTGCCCCAGCTGTTGCCTCCATCTTGACTCAAAGGTGTAGTGGAGGCATGTCCAGCATGGCTTCCATTCCAGCAGTTGGTGTGCTGTTAATTCTGCCTGTTACGGCAAATGGCTGAAAGCAAGGGAAAACAACAGCCATAATTTTTCCCGAGGGCATTCAGCTATGCAGCTTTACTGTATAGATAAATGATGATGACGTCCTCTTGGGTAAAATATTCCGGAGGTAAAATAGTCCCCCGTTTGGATCTCTGGGCGAGGACTACTCAAGAGGATATTGTTATCAGCAGAAAGAAAACTGGCGTTCTACGGGTGGGAGCATGCAATGTCAGATCCCTTAATCGGATAGGTAGGTTAGAAAGTTTAAAAAGGGAAAGGTTAGGTTAAAGTTAGATATAGTGAGAATTAGTGAAGTTCGGTGGCAGGAGGAACAAGACTTCTGACCAGGTGAATACAGGGTTATAAATACAAAATCAAATAGGGGTAATGCAGGAGTAGGTTTAATAATGAATAAAAAAATAGGAATGTGGGTAAGCTACTACAAACAGCATAGTGAACGCATTATGTGGCCAAGATAGACACGCAGCCCAATGCCAAATAATTTTATAATGCCAAATAGCTCCGCAGATAACGAAGAGATTGATGAAATGTATGATGAGATAAAATAAATTATTCAGATAGTGAAGGGAGACGAAAATTTAATAGTCGTGGGTGACTGGAATTCATTAGTAGGAAAAGGAAGAGAAAGAAACATAGTAGGTGAATATGGAATGGGGGTAAGAAATGAAAGAGGAAGCCACCTTGTGGAATTTTGCACAGAGCATAACTTAATCATAGCTGACTCTTGGTTCAAGAATCATGAAAGAAAGTTGTATACGTGGAAGAAGCGACGAGATACTCGAAGATATCAGATAGATTATATAATGGTAAGACAGAGATTTAGGAACCAGGTTTTAAATTGTAAGACATTTCCAGGGCCATATGTGGACTCTGGCCACACACTATTGGTTATGAACTGTAGATCAACACTCAAGAAACTGCAAAAAGGTGGGAATTTAAGGAGATGGGATCAGGATAAACTGACAGAACCATAGGTTGTAGAAAGTTTCAGGGAGAGCATTAGGGAAAGGTTGACAGGAATGGGGGAAAGAAATACAGTAGAAGAAGAATGGGCAGATTTGAGGGATGAAATAGTGAGGGCAGAAGAGGATCAAGTAGGTAAAAAGACGAGGGCTAGTAGAAATCCTTGGGTAACAGAAGAGATATTGAATTTAATTGGTGAAAGGAGAAAATACAAAAATGCAGTAAATGAAGCAAGCAAAAGGGAATACAAACGTCTCAAAAATGACATCGACAGGAAGTGCAAAATGGTAAAGCAGGGATGGCTAGAGAACATATGTAAGGATGTAGAGGTGTATATCACTAGGGGTAAGATAGATAGTGCCTACACCACTAGTTTCCACAATAAAGGGGACAAAACTCCTCCTTGTGGGCAGCCTAAGTGGTGTTAATTACCATCTTTTCATTCATCATGGTAGCCTCTACTTTTCTTCCACTAAGCATGGCCCTGGTCCACCTGCATATGGCCCCCAGGGTCATGCACCTCTGCTGCCCTCACCATGGAATCGAAGGTTGTGTTACTGAAGGCCCCTCAATATCCAGGAAGATGCAGAGGGCTATTTATTGGAAGTGAAGTGCTTCCTCCACCTTCCCAATGAGATGGTGGAGAGCTGACTCGCATGATTTACCTGGTTGATATGTGTGTTGGTTTGAATGTAGAGGGCCCTACTTAGCCTCCTCTCCCCAACTTATACATTAACCAGTATTTCCAATGTTTTGAGAATGGAGGAGGACAGACTGATTGGTCTCATATCCTTAGCCTTGGTATAATCAATTCTCCCTGGCTTTGGAATGAAGACAACCTTCACTGCCCTCCAATCATTGGGAATGATTCCTACTGCTAGGCTAACCCTGAATAGCCTGCATAGGACTCTTATGAGCTTCTCTCCTGCCTGTTGTAAGAGAGCTGGAAAAATTCCATCTGGGCCAGGAGACTTGAATGGTTGGAATGTTCCCACCACCCATTCGATTTTATTTAAGTTCACACACTCCTTGGATGATTCCCAGTCCTCTCTTTGAGTGCCTGAGAACCATTGTCTCTCCGGGATCACATTCCTGACCGTGTTGTTTGGCAGAGAATATTGAGGAAAGTGAGTTTTGAGGAGCAGTTCCAGCGTCTTTGTATATTCCCCATCCTCCTTCCTCAGTGTACCTCCTGGTTTGGTTGGAACTCTTGTGAGAATCATGTGCAGTCTGGTTTGTGCAGCCATGCTCTCCACTTCCTCACAGAATGCCTTCCAGGATGCCTCCTTTGCTTGTCTGATTGCAAGATTGTAGTTGACAAGGGCCTCACGATATTTAGCCCATTTTCCTTTATGTATCGCAATACCAAACAGTCTCTGTACCTGTTTTCTTTGCATTTGCAAGTTGTTATTCCACACACGCACACTCCTATTTGTGCACTTCTTGGTGATTGTGCAATTGTCCTGATATGGTAGAGGTAAGAGCATCTGCTACTTCCTCCAATTCTACTGGACTCCTTATCGAGGTTTTAATTTCCGATAAGCCTAAATCGAGGTCCCTCCTATATGTCTCCCAGTCTGTTTTCCTGGGATTCCTGTAGGTCACGGTTTGTCTGATTTCCATTTTAACCTCAAATTTAATGTACATGTGGCCCGATGAGGATGGCTCCAACACCACATGTTTGACACAGCTGCCCATTATCATGGAACTAATGGTTATGTCAGTTACTTCTTCCCTTCTACTATTCCTGAATGTAGGTTCATTGCCCCTATTCAGGACCTCTAAGTTGTTAGCTAAAAGAAATTCAAGGCGGTACTCACCTCTACTGGTGGTGTCCTTGCTGCCCCACACTGGGTTGTGGGTATTGGCATCGCATCCCACGAGCAGTTGGTCACCTTGCCGATGGCAAGTCTCTACCATTCTCCTCACCTCCAAGGAAGAGGAGAGCTGTTTTCATAAGGAAGGTATGCTGAGGTCAAAACAATTTCCCTTGTGATGTCTTCCTCACATTGCTGCATTTTAACGATCAATAAGTCCCTAGAGCAGAAATCCATCATATTTGCATGAAAGAAATTCCATTTCTTACATAGATGCGTGTTCTGGAGTTTCTTAGATTTCTAACATAAATCAGCTTACCTCCAGTGCCACCGAGGCCCGATACACCCCTTCACTGTATTTACTAGAATCTAAGCCACACTTTTTTTCCAGCTTTTGTAATCCAAAAAAGTACCTGCGGCTTAGAATCGAGTGCAAAGTAAGCGGAAGTTCTGTAAAATGTTGGCAGGTGCCACCACAATTAACTTCTGCCGTTGAATATATGTAACGCTACAGAGGCATGCTTTGCAGACACAAAGATAAATGCTGGCGTCAAAACCTCTGCGTCAGTAAACAAATTAAGGTGGAAGACAAGATTTTTCTCCGCCCCGAGTTTCGACCACTGCATTTTCATACATTATCCAACGAAGTAAATACAAATTCCATATTGTTCATCTTCTAATGTAGCAGCCTTTCAATGTACTACGAAAATCCGACTGGCAAGGCTGTTTGGTATGTTTGTCAATATGGCCAACTCTACGCTCTGAGCTTTTTCCTAGTTGTGACAAGAGATGGTTGTTAATAGGAACTTTTATGAATTGTGAATCACATGCAGTATTCTCTTCACCATAAGAATAATATGAACATAAACATTTTGCCATGTATTCTTTCGTGTTTGCTGCTATCTCATTTAAATCCTGTCTGCTTAATAAACCACAAAACTAGAGTGAGACAACAGCAAATGCGGAAGAATATACGTATCGGGCCATGTTTATATTCGTATTATTCTTATGCCGAATAGTGATATGGTCAGATATGAAGTGTGACTCTAATTTCTGTGCAGAATGTAATGCACTGAAGAGGCATCTTCAAAGATTTTCAAACAAAGAAAATTTTTCGCTAAACTCTCCTTCACAACATCTTCTACCACACACAGCCTATTATTTGGTTCTTGTTGATTATTTGTAAGTAACAACAAATAGTACTCTCTTGCCATTCTTTCGCTAATGAGATGATTCCTCTCTCTCTCTCTCTCTTTTTTTTTGGAAGTGGCAGTAACGCACACAAAAGCAAGACATGCTGCGAGCGACGACAGGTCGTCAACACTCATTATCAAAATGTGACAAACAATGCATGACAGAGTACAATAATGCATTTTCAGCTTAGAGTGACGTAAACACCTATAACAAAGAGAACGGCACTTATCAGATCAAAGAAAAATAAGCAATCAATTCAAACCAGATGAAGCACGTGAAGAAGGAAGGGTACCCGCATAAATATGGACAGAGCGCCTGACGCATAGCAATGGGTACCTGGTAAAGCTTAACTGCTAAGCTTACGTCTCGAACCAAACTACTGTAGCTGTATCGTCATTCATTCGACCTAAACTGTGTCTCATATTACAATGGACCAACTTTGTTTCGATTTGGAGGTGCGGCCTAAAACTTTTCTCTCCCCTTGATTTTCGAGTCTCAAATTTCAGGTGCGGCTTAGATTCGGGAAATTTTTTTTCCCTTGATTTTTGAGTCTCATTTTTCAGGTGCGGCTTAGATTTGAGTGCGGCTTAGATTCGAGTAAATACGGTATATAAATAGGGTTTTTGTATCAGGGCCACGTCCACTTTCTGTCTCCACAGGCAGCGACTCAGGGCAGCAGAGATCCCTTTACTGTGCTGCAGATTAATCTGCAGCACCTCCAGTCTCTTATCTTGCTGCCATCCTCAAGGTCTTTGAGAACCCTGACAGTGACCTGCGAGAACCCTAAGAACAATTTCAGGTCCTGCTACCGCATTGCCTTCAGGCACTTCTCTCCGACCTCCACTACCAGGGTTCGTCCTTCTGATGCAACCTTCTGGTTGATCACTCTCCAATCTTCTGTCGAAACTTTTGGGTTCTGGGCCCCTATTTTCCCGAACAGTGTCTTAGGAGAGACTTCCTTAAGGATCTTTGGTACCCATATCGATATCTTTATGGGCTGAAGAAGCTCTGCTGCCGTCTTAACCGGCAGCTACGCATCTTCCCACGGGGATATCGTGGACACCTTGTCCTTGAGCCATTCCACCCTGTGCACCCCCTCACAGACAAAAATGAGGGCACCATGATCTGGGTAGACCCTCCTGAAGTTGAGTCCTGGACTAGCGTCCCCCCCAGTCTTTTCAAACGGGGCCATCTGTACCAATTTCTCCTGCTGTGAGGTGATGGCCACCAGTAGACAGCCTTCGGGGATAACTGCCATCCTAAAAACCGTACTATAGGTCTGTTTCCCTATTTCTTGCCTTGGTTTTTTCTGGATTCACTTATCCAGGGAGGAGGGAATCTTTGATTCCTCCCTTATCCATTTGCTACTTGTCTTTGCTGTGGGGGTCTGCTTATCCCCTTCAACCTGAGACAGTTTCTTCCTGAGGGTCTTAGGTTCAAGTCTCTTTAATTCCCTCCACTTTTATTTAGGAAGCCATTCTTTCCCTTCATTTTTCCTCTGTTCCCTGAGTAGTTTCCTCCTTGGGGCCCCAGACAAGCCTTTGATCTTAATCTGGTCTAGCTTCTCGGTTACAGTTCCCACTTCTGGCTCAGGTCTTAACCCTGATTCAGTAGTGGGAGTGCCTTCCATCGGCACTGACCCCAATGTTTGGATATCTGAGGTCTCAGTTTGCCCCTCAGTTTGTCTTCCTAGGTTGTCTTTAATTGTGTCCATATTGGTCCCATGGGATTATGGGATCTACAAGGTCCACACCACGAATACCCTGTGTGGTGTAAGGCTACTTACTCAAGGAGGTCGCCCGGTATCCCTGAGGCTCCAATTGCAACATCTTCCTACATTCCACACACCCCTCGGCATGGATCGCATCACAACTTGGGTTGGGTAAGGAAATTGGGTAGGACTAGGAGTGGATAGGGAAGATGAGACATTGTGGGACATTCTTAGTCTGATCCATCAGCTGAGGCCATTCCAGCAGTAGGTCCTCTACCTTCGGCATAGTCTTCAGCTTCGCGCAGATACACAAGCCTCTCCACCCGCACGGACAGTGCTTCGTCAAGGTGGTGTCCCCCGGAGAGGATTTTTGACTTGCTAGATTGTCAGTCACCCGACGAAACTTTGGTGAGCTTAGTGATGTGGAAATGAGCTCCATGCTTGTTAACCTGCCACATAAGAAAAACTGTAAGTAGATGCTTTCATTATAATAGAGTTCTATTGCACATTGCTCATAGATCCATAAGTTGATTTGCAGACTTCTTGTCAGAAAAATGATATCCATTAGTCATTGACTATAATATTTACTTACACTGTCCCGTTATATTTATGTGACCACTTTTCAGGAACTTGAATAACCACCTTCTGCAGTGTGTACCACTGTGAAATGAACAGGAATAGAGTCAGTGAGGTACTGATAGGAATACGGAGCCATACTCACTCCAGTGCCATGGCCAACTGTGCTGGGTTTCTCGGTTGAGGATCCGTGGTGCGAACAGCCCCAATGAGGTGGTCCCACAGATTCACAATTGGGTTTAAATCTAGGGAGTTTGGTGGCAGGGGAGTACAGTAAACTCATACTGGTGCTCTTCAAACAATGCAAGTGCACTGTGAGCTGTGTAGCACATTCCACAGTCATGGTGGTAATACCATTGTGCCAAGGAAAAACAAATTGAATATAGGTCCCCAAGGATAGATGCCTACTTGTTTTGATACACTGTGCCTTCCAGAATGATGAAAACATTCCGCAGACCGTAAATCTTCCTCCTCTGGTATCAACCCTTCTGACTATTGGTGCAAAATGTTTGCTTTTAGTTCTTTGGTGCCATTCCACCTATATCCATCTGTCTGTCAGAGCATAAAGCGTGATTCACCTTGTTGCCTCTTACTAGATGTCCAGTTGCTGCAAATCCAGCCTTTGTCGCTGTGAACAGCAGTCAACATGCATGCGTGAACCAGGCACCAGCTGCAGAGCACCATACACAACAACATTCAGTCAACAGTCATTGAGGAGACACTGTTCTTATCCCCTTGGTTCATCTGGGTGGTCAGTTGCTCAAGAATTCCATGTCTGTTTGCCCTTACACATCTTTGCAACTGTTATTCACCCCTGTCATCTATGGCCCATGGTGCATCATAGTTGCCTCAGCACTGATTTGAGGTAGCGCCATTTTGCCCTGCGCAGCATACTTTAAACACAGTGGCATACAAAAAGTTTACAAATGCTTCCACCCTTGGCCTAAAAGCCAATGATCATGGTCTTTTGAACATCAGATAAATCGCTCCATTTCCCATTACGACAACGACTGCACTGTTTTCCGTCCCTCAACACTTTGTATATTCCCTCCACTGCTAGTGTTGCCAACTGCTATGTGTGAGTGGTTATTGCATGTTGACAGCAAAAATAGGCAGTGGTCACATTAATGTGCAACAAAGGACATAGTACTCGTATATAAGCCTGCCATTGACACAGTACATCCACTGCATATGGATTACAGAATATGCTAATTTACTCCCAAGTGAAGAGAGAGTTGGGGGTAAAAGCATGAAATGACAAGAAAAGGCAGTGAAGAATTACTAGTGCATGTGAAAAAACAAAGTGAAGAAATACCAGTTTATGTGAAAATATAACCTTCCGTTACAAATGTGCATGTTTTGTTGCATAGCATAATGAATTTAGTGGTCTTTTGGGTACATATTCAGGTCTCATTGACTTAGTAACGTAACTTAACTCTCAAACTGAGCTTGCACAAGAGTAAATAGCGAAAACTGTGTTAATAAGAAAAATGTTCATGAAGGTGGGATCTGAAATCCAACAACACATTTATATTTGTGAGTAAAAGGCTGTTGTTTAATGTGTATGCTTTGTGTGTACAATACTGTCATGATTACCTTTTATAATAACTGATAAAATAAAAGATGAATACTTATTTTCACTTGTCTTACTCTTAATGAGTATATTCACCATTGTGTTGCTGATGCAATTACTATTCTTGCAGTCAGAGAGTTTGCAACTTATTGACCTTTTTCAGATGGCTCTGCCTCATGGAATCTCTGCTTCAATCTTCTTTCTATAGTTATTGAGTCTGGTGATAACCTACATCACACTGCACAATTTGTTTTTCATTCTTCTTCACATTTGTTAGCACACAGTTGAGTTTTATAATCTGCCATTTTGTGAATGTTTAAGCATCTGTATCTTGTAACACAGGTCAGTAAACTACACCAACACAAAGAAGATTCAAACATTTCACAAGTGTCAATGCTCAACGAAATAACTGTACATGTTGGAGACTCACTATGAACTGCATGTAATACTTGCTGAACCCAACCTTATGAAAATTACACGATTTTTGCATATTGAATACTCACCTGTGGTCAACTAATTAATGCATCCAATAGACTAGTGGACACTTATTTATAAAATGCATGTATTACAGAACCAACAAAATGGCAGCATACAGGTTTATTAAGTTTTGAATATTAACATAAAAAAGAAGAAAATAAAAAATACAATAGACAGTGAAGTAAATTTGTTTAAATATAAACTTTATAATTAAAAAATTGCAAAATAAGAGGTACTATTTTATAGGTGTTAAGATTTAATGCACTTTGGGATTCTCAAAGTTCATCAAGAATTTTCATTAAAGTAAAATATTCTGATTGGAATAATCAGCGAACTTCTTCAGGGGAGTCTTCATTCTGTGTTTCATTTTTGAAATAATTTATTTCATGATTTTTCGCTATTTACAAATTTCACCCCTTCAGCATTTTCAAGCTTCACGATGTGAATCCCATCTTCAAAAGCATTACGCCACGCCAGCATCTGCCGCACCAGATCTGGTTGTTCAGATCTGTGTAGTTTGAAAATGCCCAAGGGGACGAAATTAGCTCATAGCAAAAAATCGTGAAATAAAGTGTTATGACGGCCATTCAAATGGAAACTGAACACCAGCAACAGTGGGTTCCATTCACAAGTAACACCACATACATTAAGACATTTATCCCACTGGGAGACGAGATGATCAATTCCTGTTGATAGAATGTTGTCTACTGATGAGTGATCCACAACCGCACCCACTCTTGCACTGCCTCATATTTCAAAACTAAAAACAACCTATGCTGGACAGTGACTTCTCTGAAGAAATTTACTGTAGAAATTTACTGTGGCAGTGATCCATATGTACAGAAGCAGGTTAATTAACAAGCTTAACTGGTCATATCAGCAAAAGGATACATTTTTGGAAACAGAAAAATGGGGGCTACCAAGCTGTGGGATTGAATTTTGTTAATAATTATGTTTTAAGATTCGAACATTCTGTGAAAATTTGGAATACGAATAACTTTGAAATATTAGGTTTTCAGAAAAAGTAAAACTTTGCTTGCAAGAGGTGTCTGAGAGTTTTCAAATAAACTAATTCAATCTGCAACAAATACTTTTTAGTGGGTGGTGTTTGACATTAAAATGGTTTTCAAGTATTGTAACTTCTAACTATTTCTTAAAATAAAACGTTTTCATATGAATTATTCTGATCAGCTTTTGGTAAACTATATGGTGAATAATGAAATTTACTGACAATGCTTGCATAAGAAGCTAATTATTTCATGTAACTAACATATTCACACTACTAACTAAAGAGACCAGTAAAGAAGAAAGGAGGATGATAGATAGAACGAAAAAATTTTGATATCACATATGGTACAAGAACTGGTAGTGGTATGCTAATCCCAACTTGCTATGTTACAAGTTTTTTGTCTTTATTTTTATTTTTCTATATTGCGATAAGGATAGTTTTAGCAGTGCATGATACCTATAGACACACATCTTCTTATTTTGTCAAAAGTATTAAAAGAAAACTGTCTGGAAGTGTGCATTAAATGGACATTTAACTATGATTTTTCACTGCTGGTGGGAGAGATAGCATACTGTATCAGTTTCTGAAGAAAAACTAAGTTGAGTGTCCTGATTTAACATTCATAGTTTTATTTTTCAGTGTGCTCATTAAGGTAATAGATGTCTTAGATACATAGATCTTAAACAGGAGGTACAGCTGAAATTAATTCAGATCTACTATGCAGATGGTTATCAAACCAAGAAACCTGTAGGTCTCTGCAGTTTCTGTTTGAGTAATAAAATTTAACAGTTATTACAGTGGAAGAAAACACAATTTCAAAATGTAACAGTGCGTGTGGCAATATATCTAAAGACAGATATAATGGTGGTTTGTAAATGATGTGTCATTTAAATATCAAATAAAATAATTTTGTGATTCACATAGGGGCAGAGTTAGGTATGGCTAACTGGTTGAAAGCATATCAAGTGCTTGATAGTTGTGTGCACACTGAAGATGTCACTATTTTGGTTCGTCATGAAGGGCAGCAGTTGTGATTGAAGTAGGAGCACTGTAACACATACATTAGTTTCCTAATTGCCTTTTTAAAGGGTCAGATAAAGGCATTAGACAAATGTTTGGTCACATACAGCAAATGTTATAAAATATCAAATTACGTATTAAACCAAAAAAATTGTGAATTGTGAACACATCCAAAGTTTTGGTTTAACAGGCTATTCCACCAACAGAAAGCTTCCACTTACATTTTAGCACATTCTACACTATGCCTGTACGCCATACAGGTGGGCATGTGTGGACGGCACCCGTATCCTGTACAGGTGCCCCTTTTGTCGTCACTGAAAGGTGTTTTCACCACGCTACATGGCTGGCAGCTGTGAGATAACTGCAGTGGCTCATATTTTGTCCACTATATGCAGCAGCACTCGATAAGTTCTGTGTATCAATTGTATGAGAAGAATATCTGTCAGTATAGCAATCGGTTCTTTGATGACATTTTAACTTCGCACGCAACTGTAAATTTGCGATTGTGTATGAGTGTTTTGAGCAAAAATGACAGCTAGAGACTTCTGGGAAAGTGAAGTGCAGAACATTTTATTCAGAGAAAATAACTCAGATATTGATGTCAGTGACATCAACAGTAATTATGAGCGAGAAAGTGTTTCAAGTGACAAAAGTGTTATAACTTTTAATTCACTAATAACTTGCGTGGATATAAAAACGTAGAAACAATAGTGGGTTTCATGCTACCAACTCCGTAGCTGTCACTCAACTGCCGTGCCGTGACATGTGGCCGGCGCCGTTCATAGCCAGGTGGTGCTCCCGCGCTCAGCCGAGCTGCAGAGCGCCTCTATCGCCGTGTTTGCGTACTGACGTAGCGGCACTTTTAAATCTCGTGGCACTGTCACAACACTTTTCCCCCCTTGAAAAAAAAAAACACACTCACTTCCTTGGAGACACGGACAGTGCGGAGACATCCATGGCCTCTTGGGAGACCCCGAGAAGATCCCGCGGAGAAACACGAGAATATGGTCGAAAATGTCCAGGGCGGAAGCCTGTGCGTGGAACGTGCCTCCTGGACGAGATGATGGGTGAAAACTCTGGAGCAGCATCCATAGGTGTCGTGGACCTGGGGGTGTGCTCCAGCGAGATGGGTCCCGGAGAAGGCGGCGTCGCGACTGGGGCTGGTTCCGGCGTACTCGGAAGCGGCAGCGACATTGGCTGCAGCGACACGCACGGGAGATCGGCAGCAGCGACAGGTCTGGTTTCTCGGGCTGGTGGAGGCGAAAGAAGGGGCGGTGGCACCGGCATGGCCACCACTCGTGGGCGCATCTGGTCGTAATGACGAACAACCGTGCTGTCGTCCGTACATATTTCACAAAGCCGGCGGCCGCGAAGAGCCTTGACCACCCCTGGAATCCATTTAGGGCGAGATCCATACCCTCGTGCCCACACGTCGGCACCCACCGAGTATTTTCCCGCACGAGGGGACACAGTACTAGGCCTGACTGGGTGAAGCAGGTGCAGTAGAGTGTGCGGTTGGCGGCCATGCAAGAGTTCAGCAGGGCTGCGATCACCCAGAGGCGTGAAGCGATAAGAACTCAGAAATTGCAACAGAGCGTCATCGGTAGAAAAATCAGTAAGGAATTTTTTCATCTGGCTTTTGAAAGTGCGGACAAGGCGTTCGACCTCCCCATTCGATTGGGGATGGAAAGGCGGTGCTGTAACATGATGAATCCCTTGTCCAGTACAAAAATCACGGAAGGCCTGCGAAGAGAACTGAGGGCCGTTGTCCGTGACAATCGTGGAGGGAAGACCTTCTAGCGCAAAAATTTTGGACAAAGCCAGCGTCGTCGCCGCAGTGGTGGGCGACGGACATCGAACCACAAACGGAAATTTCGAGAAGGCGTCAATCAACAGTAGCCAATAAGTGCCGAGGAAGGGGCCGGCAAAGTCAGCGTGCACCCGTTCCCATGGCTGCGCCGGATCAGGCCACAGAGAGGGCATTGTACGGGGTGCAGGCAGTTGTTGAGCACGCTGACCACACGCAGCGACCATGTGGGAGATGTCCGAATCGATACCAGGCCAATAAACATGCCTGCGGGCCAGGGACTTAGTCCGAGAAATCCCCCAATGGCCTTCATGCAAGAGTTTGAGAACATCTTTGCGAATAGAAGCTGGTACCACGACCCGTGGAGATGCGCCATCCGTGGCCAGAAGAACAACACCCTCACGAACAGACAGGCAAAGGCGCAAGGCATGGTAGTTGCGAAGGGGATCTGACGCCCGGCCCTTGGTCCTGTCCGGCCAACCCCATTGAACAAAACCGATCACCTGACGCAGAACTGGGTCCCTCGCAGTAGCCGACGCGACCTACGAACCTGTAAGCGGAAAACCCTCGACCGCACGACGTTCTTCCTCACCAATGTGGAAACAGAGTAGTTCATCTCGATCGAAAACCGGGTCGGGGCCCATCGGCAAACGCGACAACGCGTCAGCGTCAGCGTTGGCGTGCTGGGCTGTGGGGCTATAGTGAATCTCATAGTGAAAACGAGACAAGTATAAGGCCCAACGTTGCAGGCGGTGAGCCGCCTTATCCGGAAGCGACGCCGAAGGGCTGAACAGAGAGACCAGCGGCTTGTGGTCGGTGATGAGGTGAAACTTAGAACCATACAAAAAAACGCTGAACTTTTTTGGAGCATAAATGATAGCGAGCGCCTCCTTTTCGATTTGAGAGTAACGCCGTTGGGCATCGTTGAGGGTCTTTGAAGCATAGGCGATGGGTTGTTCCGACCCATCCTCATACCGATGGGCGAGAACAGCCCCTAGGCCATACTGTGACGCATCAGTCGCCAGAACCAAGTGCTGACCCGGACAGAAGGTGGCAAGACAAGGCGCCGACTGCAAATGAGCCTTCAGGCGGACAAAAGCCTGCTCACACTCGTCGGACCAACAGAAAGGTACGTTTTTGCGTAACAGCTGATGCAGAGGATGAGCCACCGCTGACGCGGATGGAATGAATTTGTGATAATAAGCAATCTTGCCTAGAAACGCCTGAAGTTCTTTGACCGTAGACGGCTGGGGGAGAGCGGTAATGGCCGCAACGTGCTGACGTAGAGGATGTATACCTTCCTAGGACAAGTGGAAACCAAGATACACAATGGAGGGTTGGAAGAACTGTGACTTGTCCAGATTGCACGTCAACCCAGCCGAATGCAGAACCCGAAATAATGAACACAAATTGCGAAGGTGCTCCTCAGTGGAGGCCCCCGTGACAAAAATGTCATCCAGGTAGTTGATGCAGCCAGGAACGGAAGCCGTGAGCTGTTCCAAAAACCGCTGAAAAATGGCTGGCGCGCTCGCGACACCAAATGGTAACCGCTGGTACTGATACAACCCACAAGGAGTGTTGATGACGAGAAATTCCTTGGAAGACGCATCCAACGGCAACTGATGGTACGCCTCCGATAAGTCAAGTTTGGAAAAGAACTGGCCCCCAGCGAGCTTGGTAAATAACTCCTCAGGACGGGGAAGAGGATAAGTGTCAATGAGACTCTGAGCGTTGACAGTGGCTTTAAAATCGCCACACAATCGTTGGGTTTAGAAATCACCACGATTGGCGATGCCCATTCGCTGGAGGTAACAGGAAGGAGAATCCCTGAAGCTGTTAACCTGTCTATCTCAGCCTTGACAGGTGCACGCAACGCCATCGGAATAGGGCGTGCCCAGAAAAACTTAGGGCGAGCTGTAGGTTTAAGAGTAATGTGGGCTTCAAAGTCCTTGGCACGACCCAGACCAGCAGAGAACATGGACGAGAATTCAGAACACAATCCATCCAGCTGTTGATACGGAATATCCGCAGATATGAGGTGCACATCATCATCAATGGAGAACCCAAACAACTGGAAAGCATCATAACCGAACAGATTTTCAGTGCCCGCATGATCCACCACATAAAACGTGAGGGGCCGAACAACAGACTTGTAGGCAGTGGAAGCATCAAACTGGCCAACGATAGGAATTTTCTGTTTATTATAAGTTCTCAGATTTCGCGTAACTGGAGACAAGGGAGGGGAGCCCAACTCCAAATACGTGCGAGAATTAATGAGAGTTACTGCAGAGCCAGTGTCCACTTGCATGCGAATGTCTTTATCCAGAACACGAACAGTAACAAACAACTTATTTGTTTGAGAAAGCACACAGTTAACATCCATGTCCGATGCCTAGTCCTCGTCGACAGGAACGTGAGGAGACTGACACACAGAAGCAATGTGGCCTTTCTTCCTACATGAATTACACGTGGCCCAACGTTTTGGACACGTGGCCCTGTCATGCTGTACGAAACAACGTGGACAAGAAGGAAGGGCGGAACGAACCTGTTTCTGTGGTTGCTGTTTTCGCTGCGAGGGTTGCGGCCCAACGCAACGTTGTTTACGCGAGTGAACCGCCGCCACATCATCGTTCTCCTGGGAAACAGGCAAATTGTCCGTGTCGAAAGTTGACTGTACAGCGCCCACATCACACCACACGTCTATTTGCGCGCCAGCAGCGTGAGACACTTCAAAGGATTGAGCGATGCTTAGAACTTCCGACAACGACGGGTTTGGCAGTTGTAGGGCACGTTGCCGAACTTCTTTATCAGGAGCAAGCCATAGAATAGCATCCCTAACCATTGAATCAGCATAAGACTCATGATGAGTGTCCGTGACAAACTGACATTTCCTACTCAGACCGTGTAGTTCCGCCGCCCAAGCCCGGTAAGATTGATGGGGCTGTTTACGACACCGGTAGAACGCCACGCGGGCGGCAACGACGTGGGTGTTTTTTCGGTAATAGTTAGACAATAAGTCACACATTTCCTGGAAGGACAGAGAGGCAGGTTCCCGCAGAGGTGCTAACTGAGATAGCAGCTGATAGATCCGTGGGGAAATCCAAGATAGAAATAACGACTTACACATCGGAGCGTCGACAACGCCGAAAGCCAAGAAGTGTTGCCACAAACGCTTCTCATAATCCTCCCAGTCTTCAGCGGCCTCGTCGTAAGGAGGGAACGGAGGCGGAGAAGAGGACGACAGACGATGAGTAAGCGACATCGACAACGCCTGAATAGCAGCCGTCAGCTGGGTTTGTTGTTCAAGGAGCGCTTGCATAAGCTGTTCCATGTCTGCCCAGACACGAACGCGCAATACACCAACGCTGGAAAAAAAATATCCGACCTCGTCGCCAAAAAGTGTTATAACTTTTAATTCACTAAAAACTTGCGTGGATATACAAACGTAGAAACAATAGTGGGTTTCATGCTACCAACTCCATAGCTGTCACTCAACTGCAGTGCCGTGACATGTGGCCGGCGCCGTTCATAGCCAGGTGGCGCTCCCGCGCTCAGCCGAGCTGCGGAGCGCCTCTATCGCCGTGTTTGTGTACTGACGTAGCGGCACTTTTAAATCTCGTGGCACTGTCACAACAGAATCAGCTAATAATTTTTATTTTTTCCCCTCAATTTTGTTGCTAATGTATACGCAGAATTTGTAAAGTAAACACACTATTTTTTTTCTTTTTATCTAATTTTAATTATGATTTTCCATTAGATGAGCTGCAACAATCAACAAATGTTACAGCAACAAATGGAACGGTAGGTCTTACGGAACACAGTGCTGACAACTGGCAGTAGCAAGACACACAGCCTCAGCATCCAGTATTTCAGTTGGCATCTGGAGCCACTTGTTTGCAAACAGGAAATGATGTTTACAACTGTTTTTTAGTGACAGTGTTATATGAAACATAAAGGTCGAGACAAACAGATATGCAGGTACAAAAATTGCCACAATGAAACAGTGGGATGAAATAAAAAAGAACTTTATGTGGCACAAATGGGATCCAGTAAAACTACGCAAAATAACATTTTTACAAACGGGCTTTGCGAGCCGATTCTTGAGCCGTGATAGATTTTGCAGTATTATGATCATGCCAATGACAACTCAATGTATGTAAAAAAAGGAGAGGAAAACCATGATCCTCTTCATAAAATTAGACCTATGTGTGAAGATCCAGTTTCACACCATATGAAAATTTGACTGTAGAGGAAGCTATTTGTCCATTTCATGGATGTGTTAGCTTTAGGGTTTACATGAAAAATAAACCCAATAAATATGACATGAAACTTTATGCACTTTGTGATGCTGCAACAGGCTACATCCTGAACTGCGATGTTTACACAGGATCAACAGGGAGGACTAACAACGGTATTCCAGCATTAGTAGACAGACTCTGTTCTCCATATTATGATAAAGGCCACTGTACTTACATGGGCAGATATTGCACTAGTGTTCCTCTACTGAAGATATTGTGGGAGAAAAATAAATTATCTGTTGGAACTGTAATGAAAAACAGAAAAGGCTTACCAACAAACTTCAAAACAAAGAATCCGTAGCAAAATGACGTGATGGTTTTGAGGAATGGGCCAATTCTAGTGTTGATGTGGAAAAACAAGTGTGATGTATACTGTCTATCCACAAAACACCAGGTTACCACCAAAGACGTTCCATTACGTTCAAAAGATGGTAATACAATAGTAATGAAACCAGATGTTGTCATTGTCTACAGTATGAACAAGACTGGTGTAGATCGTGTGGATCAGCTGTACAGTTACTACCCATTCGCCAAAAAAAAAAAAAAAAAAAAAAAAAATGAAGTAGTGGAAAAAAACTTTTCTTTCATGTTTTTGTAATTTCTGTCATGAACAGTTTTATTTTGTACAAAGACATGAGTAAACAGAAAATCTTTCTTGTGGATTTCATTAAAAAAAAGTGAGCTTGAAATTGGTAGCAACAGGAGGGGACTTTCAATCTTTAGAACCAACACCAAGCACTAGCCAGGACAGAAATTTTGCTCGTCACTTTCCAGAAAAATTATGTCCCACTGCCAACAAAGTAAATACTACGTGTTATTGCAAAATTTGTCCCAACAAAGGGAAGAAAGATACCAGCAAGTGGCTAAGAAAAGAAAGCTGATGGCAGTGCAAAGACTGTGCACGTCAGTGCTTTCAGGATTACCACTTGAAAGTGAATTATGTAATCATTTTATAACATAAAATATTAAATTAAAAACTTCCTGTGAAACAAATTTGTTTTATTATGAATGCCAGAAATCATGTTAGGAAATGTAAAAATTTTTTCTGGGTTAAGGTTTCTCATGTTTTTGGGAATGCTGGTACACCTCTACCGATGCAACCATACATATAAGTTTACATTTTTCGTAATCTATAAAGTATGAAGTTTCACATACCTAATGCTAGAAATGCGCCTTTGAGGCCCTTAGTTATTGCACAGTTATTCATTAAAGTTGCTTGAAAATTGCCAGTGCACCTGCACAGTCGAGGTGCATCCATAGCAGTGTGGAATGTGTTAAATCACTTTCATTGTAATTCTGTGATCACTAGAACTGATGACAGGTTTTAATAAAATAATGAATTGCTCTGTGTTGTTTTCCACAACACATGCATTTTTCCATACTTTCATTATTAGTTTTGTGCATTTTACAGCTTTGTCCCACTGTGATGAAGAGATTTGATTTACAGCATGTCTTGTCAATCATTTTACTTTTGCCAGCGTACATGTTCATTGTTTTTTGCAAGTTCTGGTATCATACTGATACTGATGCTGATATGATATGATATTATTGCACTACAATGGATTTATATATTATTAAAGTAGAATTACAATTCCACTAACTGTAACTCCATCTATTCTCTATGCATTTAAAGTTACAGAATCATACAGACATATTTTTAAACTGGTTAATTTACAACATTACAAATCAACTGTGGTTTATTACATCCCATGAAATCCAATATAACTTGCCCTTTCTAGAGTCACCTGATACAATCACTCATGCCACTCCCCCCCCCCCCCCCCCCCTTCCTCAATTTACACAATTCATTTTAGCCAAACAGTAATGACTTGTGTTGTGGGGGCAATTGTATGTTGCTTACCAAGCTTATCAGAGGACACTGATATGAGACATTCTACATTACCATTACGAAAGCTTGGATAATAATTTCAACAGGCAGTTCTCAGACCATCTCTGAAATGTGGTTAAATTCATTTTTTGTAGGTAGTTGGCTGTTCTTCTCTGTATGAACACCATAAATATATTTACAAACTGTTTATACACCTTTGAACAGAGAAACCAGTATACTATCTATCACAGTGAGTGATGGCATGGATCTGTTGTGGTCTTTCTCGTATTGAGTTGACACAGTGAGATTTTTGGATTGATTAAAAACTTGTTCACAGTCTATGTACTGCTACGTTATTAATAGTTAACAAGATTTTGAGATTAGTTAGAAACTTATGGGGAGTTCTCTCAGATTCCATTGGTGTATTTATGTGTTTCGGTTCGTCATATTCGCCATTAGGGGTGTGGGACCAAGCTTGACCCCATGAAGGTGTTATTTGAAGTTCCGATGACCAAACTTCAGGCTTGCAACAGGAACTGTGAAACCTCTTGTTGTTTGCATATTACAAAACCATGACACACCTGGAATTAATGGATGAATTAACACATGATGGCTTCATTTGATTTTAGATGTTCTCAATTGTTCGCTTCCCAGCTCCTTGTCAACCACGTTCTGAGTAACAGAAACATATCCATTACTGTGATTTTCTCATATATAAGAGTTACATTTGCAGATGCTTGCTTCCATAGTGGGATTCCAGACTGGTCTTTCATTTAGGTCATTCTGATTTTTTGATGTTTTATCTTCATGATGATGTCAATGATTGTGTGAGATATTCCATTTGTGCAGCTGTTGTGATATTTTATAATTAATTATAGGGCTGTTACAGTATTAGATATTAATAATATTGTTTCTTCAGTTGTCGTTTGCACAAATGTCAAGGCTTGCAGATAATAATAGTTGGAAAGTTCTGGTAAAATGTAAATACTTCAGAAATAAAGAAGACTACACACCAAGAAGCAGAAGCTTTGAGTCATGGACAGGCACACACAAAAAAGACAAAAAACTTGCTAGCTTTTGGTGTAAATCCTTTCTTGAGACTAGAGTACAGATTTGGTCAGATATCTGGATCTCATTTTTATTCCAAACTGTTCTAGTTACTGTAACTAAAGGACCTGAAGGCAGGACCCAGTAGTGAATATGGTAGCCAATGATTATCATTATGCTGAAAAGAAGTCAGAAAGTCAACCTACGAGCAATGAGCAACAAGTTTTTAGTATTTTGAAACTGTGTACTTACTGGGTTTTTTTATGTGAGAGGTAAACAAATATGGAGCTCATTTCTGCCTCAGTAAGCTCACCAAAGTCTCTTTGTGTAATTGGCACTTGAGCATGTTAAAAATGCTCTGAACAATTGACTGAAAAGTGGGCTCAAGTGGAAACTTTCACAAATGTTACACAAGCCATTAATATTTAATGTTATTGTAATTTTTGTGGTGTATGCAGGTATGTTATTAAAGACAACATGACTGACAGCGGTAAAGTTATCTCAGTTAAGATATAAAGTATCCATTAATTAATAAAGGACTGGAAGAAGAAAAAGTTGTTGTTGCATGTTTTATTGCTTAATGAAATAAAAGTGGACATGGTCTTATGGTACATTAAGTGCAGATAATAATAAGAATTGAATGAAAGTTAAAAATTTAATTTTTTGTGAACTATTTTTAATGTTATGAGATTTATGTTATTTGTCAGTTAAGTTGATTTAAGCAATGTATTTCGTCAGTGGGGGCAACTGTTGTGTAATATGACAATTCTGAGGAATAATCTGTTCTACTTCTAGTTACGTAGGGTGATGAAAGATGTTTGTATCAACCGAAAATGATGTTTAGTAGTGTTTTGGTGTGGAACATCTCACTGTGCTCCTTCTGGTTTGCTGTATGAGCAAATGCATGTAAAAGACTGCAGATCAGGACATAGAAAAGCATGTTGGCGAGTGCATGTCTCCACCTACATTGGAAGTCTGCTTATGCTTTGGCGTTGCAGTTTAGTGGTGCCTTGGAAGCCACAAACCAAAAGTGTCTATCCCCGAACAATCAAAGATTATGAATGAGAACTGTGATTCTGTCATTCTGATCTGAAATGTCAAATTGGTAGATCAGCATCTGTTGTGATGTGTTTGGAGCTACTACTTAATTGAGATTTATCTATTCACTCACAGTTGTAACAGAAGTTGTACATGCAAACATTGTGCGTAAAATACCGAAGAGTTATTGCAAAGTAACATCAAGCATAAGGTGAAGAAGTCACGTGTACACAGTCCAGTGGGCACTTCATAGTACGTTTGCTACAGAAAGCAACTTCAAGAACTGTGACCACAGGATGATTGTATGGTAAAAGTTGTGATATATATCAACTAGGTGGTGGATTATCCAAGGAGTGGAACACATCATAAACAAAACCACATCCATAACACAGCAAACCAGAGTGGAAAATTTTAAATACCTGGGCACCTGGCTCAACGGGCATGTGGGGACCCATACAGACCACTTATGCAATGGGTGCGATCAGCTGATCACAAGTGTATGTCATGGAGACTTGCACGTTTGCTGCGTGGAC
Organism: Schistocerca cancellata; assembly: GCF_023864275.1. NCBI lineage: Eukaryota > Metazoa > Arthropoda > Insecta > Orthoptera > Acrididae > Schistocerca > Schistocerca cancellata. The sequence continues at coordinate 15,756,722 of NC_064627.1, read as the reverse complement.
TGCTGCCCTTGTGCTTATTTCGTGCTGCAAAGAGTTTCATGGTGAAACTGTGTGATTTGTATTGTAGTCCATTACTTACTCGTTATATGCCTTGAAATAAGTCATTAATGCATCAGTTCTCCACAATAAATGTTCTTGTTCCCTTTATGCCACTGTTGTGCAGATGTGAGTAAGAAGAATTGCTGCAACGAAATAAGTTGCCAGTGCTGTTTTCCTGTATCACCTGCACATGTAATACATAATTTAATTTGTGGCCAACTTGCAGTAGGGCAAGACTTGCCTGAATGGTGACCCTGACGTGATAATGTCCAAAGAATTACATTAATATCGAAAATTGCTTCCTGGCCATGTGAGAATGACGGATGATGATGCCTGTAATATTTTGAGACTCGCTGTGTGACTTCTGCTCTTTAGGCCAACAAAACCCACCTTATGGTTTGTGCAAGTGGAGGCAAACTTCCAATGCTCAGGAGAGAACCCAAATTCCGCAAAGTACACCCATAATGAGCCAGTTGGAACACCGATTTGCAGCAGAAGTCCAAGACATTATTACATTTCTGCTGGATGTTTGCACGTACATCAAACTGAAAACTGGACTCACACACCATGTGTCTTCTTCACAAGAGAAAAGAGTATGCTAAGTACACAAGCACAAAGACATCAGTGATAGAAATCCTTCATAATACTCACACCACTTGTGCAGTAAAGTGGATGAAAATCCTGTTCCTGACATGTTGTTGCATACCTTGTGGAACAGGAGCCTGGTGATCAAGTCAAATCCATAACAGCGAGACAGACTGATATGCCCTTAAGATGATGTAGCTGCCAAGCCAACCGTATCCAAGATTCTATCATGCCTGACTCCGACTCAGCGGTAATGTGTGGCAGTACCTCAGTAGCTTCCCCATGAACCATGGACCTTGCCATTGGTGGGGAGGCTTGCGTGCCTCAGCGATACAGATGGCCGTACCGTAGGTGCAACCACAACGGAGGGGTATCTGTTGAGAGACCAGATAAATGTGTGGTTCCTGAAGAGGGGCAGCAGCCTTTTCAGAAGTTGCAGGGGCAACAGTCTGGATGATTGACTCACCTGGCCTTGCAACATTAACCAAAACGGCCTTGCTGTGCTGGTACTGCGAACGGCTGAAAGCAAGGGGAAACTACGGCCGTAATTTTTCCTGAGGGCATGCAGCTTTACTGTATGGATAAATGATGATGGCGTCTTCTTGGGTAAAATATTCCAGAGGTAAAATAGTCCCCCATTCGGATCTCCGGGCGGGGACTACGCAAGAGGGCGCCGTTATCAGCAGAAAGAAAACTGGTGTTCTATGGATTGGAGTGTGGAATGTCAGATCCCTTAACCGGGCAGGTAGATTAGAAAATATGAAAAGGGAAATGGATAGGTTAATGTTAGATATAGTGGAAATTAGTGAAGTTCGGTGGCAGGAGGAACAAGACTTACGGTCAGGTGAATACAGGGTTATAAACACAAAATCAAATAGGGGTAATGCAGGAGTAGGTTTAATAATAAATAAAAAAATAGGAGTGCGGGTAAGCTACTACAAACAGCATAGTGAACGCATTATTGTGGCCAAGATAGACACGAAGCCCACACCTACTATAGTAGTACAAGTTTATATGCCAACTAGTTCAGCAGATGATGAAGAAATTGATGAAATGTATGATGAGATAAAATAAATTATTCAGGTAGTGAAGGGAGATAAAATTTAATAGTCATTGGTGACTGGAATTCGAGAGTAGGAAAAGAGAGAGAAGGAAACATAGTGGGTTAATATGGATTGGGGGAGAGAAATGAAAGAGGAAGCTGTCTGGTAGAAATTTCCACAGAGCATAACTTAATCATAGCTAACACTTGGTTCAAGAATCATAAAAGAAGGTTGTTTACATGGAAGAATCCTGGAGATACTAGAAGGTATCAGATAGATTATATAATCGTAAGACAGAGATTTAGGAACCAGGTTAAAAATTGTAAGACATTTCCAGGGGTAGATGTGGACTCTGACCACAATCTATTGGTTATGAACTGTAGATTAAAACTGAAGAAACTGCAAATAGGTGGGAATTTAAGGAGATGGTACCTGGATAAACAGAAAGAACCAGAGGTTGTACAGAGTTTCAGGGAGAGCATAAGGGAACCATTGACAGGAATGGGGGAAAGAAGTACAGTAGAAGAAGAATGGGTAGCTCTGAGGGATGAAGTAGTGAAGGCAGCAGAGGATCAAGTAGGTAAAAAGACGAGAGCTAGTATAACTCCTTGGATAACAGAAGAAATATTGAACTTAATTGATGAAAGGAGACAATATAAAAATGCAGAAATGAAGCAGGCAAAAAGGAATACAGACGTCTCAAAAATGAGATCGACAGGAAGTGCAAAATGGCTAAGCAGGGATGGCTAGAGAACAAATGTAAGGATGTAGAGGCTTATCTCACTAGGGGTAAGATAGAAACTGCCTACAGGAAAATTAAAGAGACCTTTGGAGAAAAGAGAAACACTTGTATGAATATCAAGACCTCAGATGCTAACCCAGTTCTAAGCAAAGAAGGGAAAGCAGAGAGGTGGAAGGAGTATGTAGAGGGTCTATACAAGGGCGATGTACTTGAGGACAATATTATGGAAATGGAAGAGGATGTAGATGAAGATGAAATGGGAAATACGATACTGCATGAAGAGTTTGACAGAGCACTGAAAGACCTGAGTCGAAACAAGGCCCCGGGAGTAGACAACATTCCATTAGATCTACTGCTAGCCTTGGGAGAGCCAGTCCTGACAAAACTCTACCATCTGGTGAGCAAGATGTATGCGACAGGCGAAATACTCTCAGACTTCAAGAAGAATATTATAATTCCAATCCCAAAGAAAGCAGGTGTTGACAGATGTGAAAATTACCGAACTATCAGTTTAATAAGTCACAGCTGCAAAATACTAACGCAAATTCTTTACAGTCGAATGGAGAAACAGATAGAAGCCGACCTCGGGGAAGGTCAGTTTGGATTCCGTAGAAATGTTGGAACACGTGAGGCAATACATACCTTTCGACTTATCTTAGAAGAAAGATTAAGGAAAGGCAAACCTTCGTTTCTAGCATTTGTAGACTTAGAGAAAGCTTTTGACAATGTTGACTGGAATACTCTCTTTCAAATTCTAAAGGTGGCAGGGCTAAAATACAGGGAGCGAAAGGCTATTTACAATTTGTACGGAAACCAGATGGCAGTTATAAGAGTCGAGGGGCATGAAAGGGAAGCAGTGGTTGGGAAGGGAGTGAGACAGGGTTGTAGCCTCTCCCTGATGTTATTCAATCTGCATATTGAGCAAGCAGTAAAGGAAACAAAAGAAAAATTCGGAGTAGGTATTAAAATCCATGGAGAAGAAATAAAAACTTTGAGGCTCGCCGATGACATTGTAATTCTGTCAGAGACAGCAAAGGACTTGGTAGAGCAGTTGAACGGAATGGATGGTGTCTTGAAGGGAGGATATAAGATGAACATCAACAAAACAAAAACGAGGATAATGGAATGTGGTTGAATTATGTTGGGTGATGCTGAAGGAATTAGATTAGGAAATGAGACACTTAAAGTAGTATAGGAGTTTTGCTATTTGGGGAGCAAAATAACTGATGATGGTCGAAGTAGAGAGGATATAAAATGTAGACTGGCAATGGCAAGGAAAGCGTTTCTGAAGAAGAGAAATTTGTTAACATCGAGTATAGATTTAAGTGTCAGGAAGTCGTTTCTGAAAGTATTTGTATGGAGTGTAGCCTTGTATGGAAGGGAAACATGGACGATAAACAGTTTGGACAAGAAGAGAATAGAATCTTTCGAAATGTGGTGCTACAGAAGAATGCTGAAGATTAGATGGGTAGATCACATAACTAATGAGGAAGTATTGAATAGAATTGGGTAGAAGAGGAGTATGTGGCACAACTTGACAAAAAGGAGGGACCGGTTAGTAGGACATGTTCTGAGGCATCAAGGGATCACAAATTTAGCATTGGAGGGCAGCGTGGAGGGTAAAAATCGTAGAGGGAGACCGAGAGATGAATACACTAAGCAGGAGGATGTGGGTTGCAGTAAGTACTGGAGATGAAGAAGCTTGCACAGGATAGAGTAGCATGGAGAGCTGCATCAAACCAGTCTCAGGACTGAAGACCACAACAACAACAACAACAAACACCTCAGTGGATGTGCGACCCGACTATAACAGACTATCCCAGTCGATAACAGCACTGGAGGAACAACTGAATGACAGTTTATGTAACAATGTTGAAGTCTTGACCAAACAATTGCATGAGCTGCTCACCGGTCGCGATGCTAAGGACAGTTACTGATGATGATCGTGGAGCCACTTGGCATGCAATAGTCCATGTCAGGATTAGCACCTGCAGTCAACATATGTTGGTATCAGCAGCGTTTTGGAGACCAAGCCTTTAAATGTAATTTACCCTGCGAGTATGGAAATACCAAATGGCAAGCAGAAGTTGGTGCACCTACCTGCATCTCTGCCTGCTTGTTCTTAACAGACCGCAAGCCGGGTTGTAAATTTTTGATAGATGCCATCTCCAATCTGAGTATTCTGCTGAGGGATAAGTTGCACAAATATCATCTGGCCACCACCTTCAAGTTTTCAGCAGCCTATAACTGAGACATTCTGACTTATAGTATGCAGTACAGGAAAGTAGATCTGGAGCTAAACTGCATGATGAGCTGAAAATTCATCGTAGCAGACCTTGCGGAACCAATTGTTGGTGCAGACCTGCTTGACCACTTTCACGTGCTGCCTGACAACGCCGACACCTGTCTCTGAGGCACAGTCACCGGGTTGTCAGCAACTGGTTACCGATACCATCTGGCCAACTCATCCAGAAAATGGCAGACAAGTTTGGCAGACTGCTTGACCAATTACCTGGACTCAGAAAGCCTCCAGGGTCCCCTGGTCAGGTATGCCACAGCACGATTCATTATGTCAGTACCACAACAGGCCCCTCGGTTTCATGTAGACGTAGATGCTTAGCTCCAGACAGATATTCTATCACCAAAGCCGAGTTTTATGGTATGCTCACAGACATCCTTATACATCCATCTAGCAGTCCCTAAAAATAATGGTACACGGAGACCGTGTGGCGATTACCAGGCCTTGACTGCTTGCACCATTTTCAACTGATTACCAGTTCTGTATCATGCTCTGAGCACACTGTGACACTGTGAGTGTTTAGCTTCCTTAACTGTGTCAAAGCATACCTACAGAATCTGGCAGAGGAGGAAGACATGCCAAAGACAGTGGTAATCACGTTTTTTGGTCTTTTTGAGAATCTGTTTATGACCTTTGGACTCCGTAATACAGCCCAAATGTGACAAAGTTTATTGACTCCACCCTACGTGGTACATCACACTGTTCTTCATACCTTGATGACATTCTCATCTACCTTGACACTCCGTAACTGCACCGGCAACACCTGAACAAGGTTTTTGAGCACCTCAGTACGTATGGGAAAAATGTGTCACATTGTGTGTTTGGACGATCAAAAGTGACACTTTAGAGCCATAGCATTTCAGTGGAAGGGTCGCATCTGTTACATGATAAAAGTAGAGGCTGTGTTAATATTCCTCATCCAGCAATAGCAAAAGAGCTGCGCAGATCCCTTGGCACGGTCAATTTCTACAGATGCTAACTGCCGCACACCACCGCTTTGCAGGAACCACTCACAGCTGTGCTGGCTGGTCCCAATGTGAAAGACAAAGCATCATAACAGAGGACTCCTACAACGTTAAATGCATTTGAAATGGCCAAAAAGACTGTCACTGAAGCTGCTTTCCTTGCACAACCTGGCACTTGTAGTTGACGCCAGTCGGAAAGTGATTGGGGCAGTACTGCAACAATGTGTCAGTGGGAATTGGCAACCTCTCATTTTCTTTTCCCGTAAATTAACACCAATGAAAAGCAATGAAGTGCTTATGATCGTGAACTGTTGGCCATCTACATAGCAGTCAAATACTTCCACATCCTACTAGAGTCAAGAACATTCACTATATTCACCGACTCACTCACATTCGTGTACTGGCAAAACAACGATGGCTGTTCTCCCGGACAGCTGAATCAGCTGGAGTACATTGCACAATTTCCTACTGATTTACGACGTGTCTGTACAGTGTAGTAGCAGACTGCTTGTCTCGCATTAGTGCAGTGACTTTGCAACTTGATTTCGTTAAAGTACCAAGCACTAGTCTCTTGGTCTCCCTCTATGATTTTTACACTCCATGCTGCCCTCCAGTACTAAATTGGTGATCCCTTGATGCCTCAGAACATGTCCTGCCAACCGATCCCTTCTTCTAGCCACAAACTTCTCTTTTCCCCAATTCTATTCAATACCCCCTCATTAGTTATATGATCTACCCATCTAATCTTCAGCATTCTTCTGTAGCACCACATTTCGAAAGCTTCTATTCTCTTCTTGTCCAAACTATTTATCGTCCATGTTTCACTTCCATACGTGGCTACACTCCATACAAACACTTTCAGAAACGACTTCCTGACACTTAAATCTATACTCAATGTTAACAAATTTCTCTTCTTCAGAGACGCTTTCCTTGCCATTGCCAATCTACATTTTATATCCTCTCTACTTCGACCATCATCAGTTATTTTGCTCCCCAAATAGCAAAACTCCTTTACTGCTTTAGGTGTCTCATTTCCTAATCTAATTCCCTCAGCATCACCCGACTTAATTAACAACTACCTACCATAAAATCCCTCAGGAGATACGACATCATAAAGAATTAGATGCATGAAAACTGCTGCATCATGCATGGTGTTTAAATGTATTACTTCTGTGCTGCTTTCTGTATTCACCACAAATTTCTCAGGCAGTACTCACATGTGCCACTAAATGCACCTACAAAAGTACCACATATAGTTCAGGAGCAGAACACTCAGATGCATGAAGAAACTACTGCATTGTTCATGGCATTTAAATTTATTTCTTCTTTTCTGGTAACTGTATTTACAACACATTTTGCATACAGTACCCACATACGAGTACCACTGAACGCACCTACAAAAATATATCATTGTATGACTCGTAGATCAGGAGATATCATCATAAACACTGAGATGTGTGAAAAAATTTCACATCATGCATGAAGTTTTAATACAGTTATTCTTTACTGCTAAGACACTCATACAGTCATTGCAGTCCCTGACACCTGGCAGTGCTTTTGACAGCTGTGAAGTGAAAAGCTGCAACAGTAGACATACGAAGAGATGTTGCCGTGGAGGAGTTTACAAAATAGTGTTGTAGATACGTGAAGTGTGTGCACCCGTCATACAGAAACTGTCTGGGATCATGTTTCATAATTTGGATACTGTACTTACACATTTGTACATTATACATATTTCTTTGTTTGACTATTTTATAATTTCAAAGGTACTTTTACAAATACACTACAAACACAGTTGAGATTTTGTTTTTACTTCTCATAGAAAATGGGGAATCATGGGTTGTAAAACAAAATAAACACTATCCGTCCAGGCCTCGAAGGCCCAATGGTACCGACCGGCCGCAGTGTCACCTTCAGCCCTTAGGCATCATCAGATGTGGATACGGAGGGGTACGTGGCCAACACACTGCTCTCCCAGCTATTGTCAGTTTTGGTGACTGGTGCCACTACTTCTCAGTCAAGTAGCTCCTCAATTTGTGTCGCAAGGGCCGAGTGCACCCCGGTCGCTGACAGTACTCGGCAGACCCGAACAGTGTCGCATTCGAGTGCTGACCGAGGTCGACAGTGCTTAACTTCAGTGGTCTGACAGGGCCCGACGTTACCATTGTGGCAAGGTTTTGGGCTTTGGTTGTAATCTAGTGAAAAATATATGTACTTTCGTTTGTCTGTTTCTTATTACTGGTGTTTTGCTTTGCTAATACAGATACTGCCTGATGATATCTTCTTATTATTCCTTATTTTTTGTTAATACTCAATTCATTATGTATACAAGAATGCTTTTGTAGTGTTGATTTGAAAGTATATGACTTGCCCTTATATTGTTAGAAATACTCATAGTGCAGTATTACGATTCTGTAACAGGCAGCCAAGATTCTTTGTGTTGAACCATTATAAAGGTAACTCTTCCTTCAAATGGTATCTATAGTCAGAATGGTATTTAGTCTTGTAACTCTGCAAAGCAACTCTGAGAAAATATTGCTCCAGTTCCTAAATAGAAAACTGTACCTTCATTGTAGCATCACTAAATATTTATTGTGAGCCAGTTTTAAGCCAAATTGATACCTCTTTAGTCTTCTCATTTGTGGCATACGGTGACACTCTGTTAATTTACACTGTATGACTGCTGTCTAGAAAAGCGATAATAATATTCTACTTTATTATTTGATTCTTCACTTTTGAAGTGCAGACAGTGTTTTCTTTGCACCCACAGACATAGTAACCCACTTGAAAGAGACCCCACTAACACGTGTAGCAATTCCGCTGAAATTGCATTGTGCAATTTGTGACATTTGACATGGCAACACTGAACTCTCCACCATTGTTCTATGGAACACTATGTTTGTGCATGTCGCTGTGACTGGACCTCATTGTTCAATGTTTAGTGACAGTTTATCACTATTCTACGTGTTTCTTGTGAAACGACATCGGATTACTGGTTCTATTAAGACATGGCAGGGGTGTTGAACAGTTTGGTGACCAGCATGCACCCTCTAAATGCTGCATACAAAAGTTAGTAAACAAGACGGAGAGCAGTGGAACAGTGTCGGATCTCCGTGAAGAAAAGTGACTGATGTAAAACAATGATTGCGAAGTCTGTTCAGTGTTTATCTCAGGAATGTGGAATGTCATTCAGGAATGTGGAATGTCGTGGACCGTATCTCACAGAACTGCGATGAAAGCCTGTATGTATCCGTACAGGTTTACAGTTGTTCAGGAACTGAATGTCAATGACAAAGACAAACACATTACATTTTGCCCTTGGTTTCAGCAATTTATTGTCCAGTGGTCAGTAATATTGCAGTACACGTGGTTCCACCTCTCTGGCTATGTAAACTCTCAGAATACACATTTATGGTGTAATAAAACTCCACCTGCACAGGTCAAGCAACCACTACCATTCACAAAAGATTGGCTTGTTCTGTGCAATATCACGGTGTCATATCATTAGACCAAAGTTTTTCAAGTCTACTGCCAACTGGCAGCTCATGGTTGGAGTGCTGACTCATTATCTGCGTATCTAGTAATGCTGGCTACTGGTGGGTAATGCATGGGGATCATATCAACCTGTATCACATCAAAAAGAGCCTGAAGATGACACTATGAAGCGTTGAAATTGGTAGCGACAAAATAAAACAAAATCATAAAGACAGCTATAAGTGTTTTTATTTTTTGTCACAATAGTACACTCCTGGAAATTGAAATAAGAACACCGTGAATTCATTGTCCCAGGAAGGTGAAACTTTATTGACACATTCCTGGGGTCAGATACATCACATGATCACACTGACAGAACCACAGGCACATAGACACAGGCAACAGAGCATGCACAATGTCGGCACTAGTACAGTGTATATCCACCTTTCGCAGCAATGCAGGCTGCTATTCTCCCATGGAGACGATCGTAGAGATGCTGGATGTAGTCCTGTGGAACGGCTTGCCATGCCATTTCCACCTGGCGCCTCAGTTGGACCAGCGTTCGTGCTGGACGTGCAGACCGCGTGAGACGACGCTTCATCCAGTCCCAAACATGCTCAATGGGGGACAGATCCGGAGATCTTGCTGGCCAGGGTAGTTGACTTACACCTTCTAGAGCACGTTGGGTGGCACGGGATACATGCGGACGTGCATTGTCCTGTTGGAACAGCAAGTTCCCTTGCCGGTCTAGGAATGGTAGAACGATGGGTTCGATGACGGTTTGGATGTACCGTGCACTATTCAGTGTCCCCTCGACGATCACCAGTGGTGTACGGCCAATGTAGGAGACCGCTCCCCACACCATGATGCCGGGTGTTGGCCCTGTGTGCCTCGGTCATATGCAGTCCTGATTGTGGCGCTCACCTGCACGGCGCCAAACACGCATATGACCATCATTGGCACCAAGGCAGAAGCGACTCTCATCGCTGAAGACGACACGTCTCCATTCGTCCCTCCATTCACGCCTGTCGCGACACCACTGGAGGCGGGCTGCACGATCTTGGGGCGTGAGCGGAAGACGGCCTAACGGTGCACGGGACCGTAGCCCAGCTTCATGGAGACGGTTGCGAATGGTCCTCGCCGATACCCCAGGAGCAACAGTGTCCCTAATTTGCTGGGAAGTGGCGGTGCGGTCCCCTACGGCACTGCGTAGGATCCTACGGTCTTGGCGTGCATCCGTGCGTCGCTGCGGTCCGGTCCCAGGTCGACGGGCACGTGCACCTTCCGCCGACCACTGGCGACAACATCAATGTACTGTGGAGACCTCACACCCCACGTGTTGAGCAATTCGGCGGTACGTCCACCCGGCCTCCCGCATGCCCACTATACGCCCTCGCTCAAAGTCCGTCAACTGCACATACGGTTCACGTCCACGCTGTCGCGGCATGCTACCAGTGTTAAAGACTGCGATGGAGCTCCGTATGCCACAGCAAACTGGCTGACACTGACGGCGGCGGTGCACAAATGCTGCGCAGCTAGCGCCATTCGACGGCCAACACCGCGGTTCCTGGTGTGTCCGCTGTGCCGTGCGTGTGATCATTGCTTGTACAGCCCTCTCGCAGTGTCCGGAGCAAGTATGGTGGGTCTGCCACACCGGTGTCAATGTGTTCTTTTTTCCATTTCCAGGAGTGTAAACGGCTGTTGTCCTAGATACCTCCTGCTAAAAGGATGGACATATAGAAGTTTTGGGAATTTGTGAACCGGTTGGACTATGGGAACTTTCCCTTGCCTGGTACCAACAGGATGGTGCCTCATGCCACATGTCTTGATTGACTGTGGCTGAGGGCAGATTTTTTTTCCATGGCATATTAATTTCGAAAGGACTGTGGCTCCCAAGGTCACCTGATTTAACACCACCTGATTTGTTCCTCTGGTGTAGCTGAGAAAGGCCAGCTCTACACACAACTTGGAAGATCTATGAGACATCATCATCTGTGAAATTCAGGAAGAGGTTTTGACAGCAACATTCGAACATCTGCAGCATCGTGTTCAACTGTGTTTACAAGCCAAGGGTGGTCACCTCCAGTACCTTTTGTCATTCACTTTTATTTCCCCATGAATGAGGTATGACATTTTCATTTTGTTTCATTTCCTGATTTTTATGCAAATGCTTTAATATAAGCAAATGTTTGATTGTGTGGTCTCTTTATAGTGGGACACTCTGTATAATTCTCAGCAACATCTACCTAACATTATAAAAAACTTCTTCCATTGAATTTTGATATTGAGAGTTAATGGTTTGTAGTTATGGATTTTAAAACAATAAGTTTCCTCACGAACAATATTTCATCGTTGTTACATTAATTCATTAGAAGTACCATTGAATTTACTTCTAAGAGATCAATGAAATTTCTTGAAATATTGAATGAGAGTTTCACATGACTTGTTACTAAGTATTCATTGTGTAAATTCTTCCTACTTTAGTTATTTTATAGCTTGTTTAGTAACAATTGTTCATTTTATTGTATTGTACTAAATGAAGGCAGTTTGTTTTTGAATTTTGCTACATTGTGTTCTTTTTTTAGTGGATGACATTGACTTAAATGGGCGAGTATTCCTTTGGCCTGATGATATGGAGTCAGTTTTAGAACTAAGTCTGACGAGGCTGGCTCACCGTCGCGAAGAGGTAGAAACTGCTCTTCGTGCTAAGACAGCTGAGCTGGAAGCCAAGTAAGTGTGATTTATTTTAGGTGTTTTGTATCTTCACTTCTGGTTGTGGATGAAGAGTCAAAACCAAAAGTTGTATTACAGTCTATATAGTGTTGTTACTAGAAATGCAGTACATCAGTTATAAGCATTTACTTCATGTGGCAGGATTGAGGAATGTAGAATTGAACAATGTGAATGAGTTCAGTGCATAGTAATACATAGTTTATCTTTTTAGATATCTATTTGCCCGCGAAAGGCAAAGGTCCTGAGTTCGAGTCTCGGTCGGGCACACAGTTTTAATCTGCCAGGAAGTTTCATATCAGCACACACTCCGCTGCAGAGTGAAAATCTCATTCTGGAAACATCCCCCAGGCTGTGGCTAAGCCGTGTCTCCGCAGTATCCTTTCTTTCAGGAGTGCTAGTTTTGCAAGGTTCGCAGGAAAGCTTCTATAAAGTTTGGAAGGTAGGAGACAAGATACTGGCAGAAGTAAAGCTGTGAGGACCGGGCGTGAGTCGTGCTTCGGTAGCTCAGTTGGTAGAGCACTTGCCCGCGAAAGGCAAAGGTCCCGAGTACAAGTGTCAGTCGGGCACACAGTTTTAATCTGCCAGGAAGTTTCATATCAGCGCACACTCCACTGCAGAGTGAAAATCTCATTCTATTTCAATGGCAGTTTAGAATTAAGCTGTTCCTGAAAGCAAATTTATTCACCAGAATATGTCATCAAGAGATTTATGGTCAGTAGTAACAGCTCTTCAAGAAAATTACCTCACGTACAAGGGAGCATTCCCAGATTACCTCGTGTACAAGGGAACATTCCCAGATGTATATAAACAATTTTGATGAAACATGGTTGGTATGTAAGAGTGGTCAAAAAATGCAATAGTTTTTTCACAGTTTCACTTTTAGGAAGTAAAATACACCTCAAAAATTTATTTGATGTAGAGGACATATCTTCGAAGCCATGAAATATGAAACGTGTTTCATATAAAAGGTGAAATGTAATTAACATTCTTGAAAACTATTTAACCAATTTTTGCAATAATGTGAAATTTTGAAAACTACTTCACCTCCATCAATTAATTTTCCGAAATGAAAACTTTTGTTAGAACATAAATTAAAGAAACTTTTATACCACATCCATCCATGTGTAACAAAGCCGGTTTCTGAAGTGCCATTTTTGGAAAATAATTTGTACACAATTTGCTGTTGGAATATTGTCAACATACATAATTAACACATCTAAACATTCTGTATTGTTCTAAATATTTGTTTTACTAAGTTTTGTTTTATGTTTTAAATTATAAGAGTTAACCAGAAAGAAATGCACCACATTTTTTTTTCTCAGTCGAAAACATTGTTACAAATGCAAAACCCTACAAATGTATTATTTGAAGTCTCCTGAATGAGCATGCCAAGTGTCTGTCACTTCTGACAGATAGCTTATCTGCAGGACAGTTTCAAAATAACATGTGTAGGTGATGTACATTACAAACAACATGCTGTCATTGAATTTCTCACTGCAGAGAAAGAAATTGTGGGAAATATTCACAAACACTTGTGCAAAGTCTATGGAGCATCTGCTGCCAACAGAAGTACAGTTAGTCACTGGACAGGGAGGGTCAGGTCATCAGAAGGCTATTTGGAAGAGCTCCACAATTTGCAGTGGTCAGGGAGACCATCCACGGCTGTCACATCTGACATACTGCAGGGAGGTGATGTTGTCATTTGCCAGAACAGATTAATTACAACTTGGCAGTTGGTGCTATGTCTGTCAATCAGCAAAGGAAGTGTGGATGCAATTATCTGCAGTATTGGATATTTAGAAGTGTGTGCAAGATGGGTCCCACAGTGTCTAATATTGGATCGCAAAATGCACAGAAAAATCATTTATCTTAATTTGTTGCAACATTTTGAAGCTGAGATTGTGACCGGTGATGAAATCTGGGTTCACCATTTTCAGCCCAAAACAAAACAACAGTTGATGGAAGGATGCCATTCCCACTCCCCACAGAAGAAAAAATTCAAAGCAGCTACTTCTGCCGGTAAGGCTATGATCACCGTGTTCCGGGACTGTGAAGATGTGATTTTTATTGATGTGATGCCCAGAGGCAGTACAACTCATTCATGTCAAAACATTAACAAAACTCAAGACACACTTCTGGTGACTTCTGCGCCACAGCAACCCAGGAGATGTTTTGCTGCAACATGATAACGCTCAGATCCACACAAGTCTGAGGACTGATGAACACATCGCAAAACAGGGTTGGGCAGTGTTACCCCATCCACCCTACAGGTCTGACCAGACCCCCTCAGACTTCCACTTGTTTGGGCCATTAAAGATACCATTCGTGGAAGAAACTTTGTGGATCATGAGGAGGTGATTCACCACAGTGAAGCTCTGGCTCCGCCACCGGGAGAAGGATTGGTACCGACAGGGCATGCACACCCCTGTTTCGCACTGGAGGAAGGCCATAGAACAGGATGGAGATTACAAGGAAGAATAGGTTGTGTAGATGAAACACCATTCTTTTGTGTGTGTAATTCTTATTATGTTCAATAAAGAATTGTTGAAGAAAGAAAATTGCAGTGCTTTACTTTCTGGGCAACCGTCGTATTTTACATTTGAAATTCATGTGTATGGTTTTTTTTGTTATTTGAAAATAATAGATAACTCATTATTAGGATACATTATCATTACACTAGTGATATTCTATAAAGAATTTTTTTTATACTATGCTTATAAAATGAACAAAATTCCTTTATGTAATTCTGCACAATGCAAAACAGAATTTGGCAGGATCCTTAAATTGTGACGGATAATACTCTAAATATACTGTTTTCATGCTGCGATATGGTTTCCAATAAAACATAGCCCAAATATAAAATAAATTTCCTTTACTTTACTTCTATGGCACAAATTTTTGTTATTTATCAGACTACCGGTATCGGTGTATAATGACCATTTTGAGATCTGTTCTTATAAAACGTATCTGAAGATGGTCATTATAGACCGAAACTTGTAGTCTGATGAGCAAAAAATTGTGACCATAGAAGTAACGTAAAGGAAGTTTACCCTGTTTTGTACCAGGTATATCTCAGTACACTGGAAAATCTATTTCAGTACACTATAAAACCACAGTGAAGAGAAATGATATTGTACTAGTGTTTGCAGCTTGATTACATTGTTTCTCATCACAACTACCTCTGAAAATTGTCTCGCAGAGTTCATCAACTGCGAAAGCTGTATGTGTTCAACAGCCATACCAATATTGAGCATTTTGGGATCAGCAGGTAAACAAGTTTTTTGTCCTCAAATGTGACACTCGAAACAGTTCTTTAACATTGGCCGTCCAAGAGTATAACAATAATACATAGATTTCTCTTACTCTGGGAAAGAAAATATTGTCAAATATATTTTGACATGGCCAGATGTTAGATTACCGGATTTTGGTGCCATGAGAAAAACATTTGGCATTTCAAAAAGAGATAAACGAATTCTAGGTCCAGTCTCAACTTTGGTTTCTTTTAAAACTATGAGAAGAGAGCAAGCAATTTTCCAGCTGCAGGGACTGTAAACGGAATCATTGAACAGAGTGCAACTCCAGGTTTAATCCACTGTGATCAGAGTTGCACAAATTTTCAACCTCCAATAACCTGATGTGCTCCTTAGCGTGATCTCATGGTGATGTTCTTTTTGGTTATGTAGTTACTAGGTATAAACTTTGTTATTTTGTTGCGCCTTTCTAAAATGCAATAACCATCTGATTTGTGTCTTGAAATTATTTAACTTTACTTTACTTCTAATTTGCAGAGCCAAATTTTGAAGATCAGTATCATGGATAACCATTTGATGATCCATAGAATCTAATAAGTCTTGAGCCATTGTGAAGAACTACTCTTCCCAGTGATACAGCTATGCCATTCAACTGATTTTGCAAAACAAATCAACCTTTCCCCTTCTTCCTGTTGTTCCAAAATTCAGCTGCAGATTTCTTATATTCAAAATTTAATCCAGCTTCTGAAGAAAGGACTTTACTTGGCATAAAGAACTCCTCATGTGTTTCTGATACGCAGTCATCTTCAGCCATTGCTACATCATGGAGGTCTGATCCATTAACTCATAGCCCATTATCTTTCTGTATAATAGTGTCACAAGTCAGTGCTACAATGGTGTCCTACAGTTCCATTTCCCATGAGTTAATAGACCTCTCAGATAGTTGCACTGTGATGAAATCATCAATTAGCATTCAGTAAACAGTAACTGGGTTAACTAAACAGTTGACAGTTTCCCTATTTCTAAGCAGCTGTATTTCATACGCAATACAAGGTTTCAGGTTTCCAACAAGTTTATTCCACAATGCAAGTACAGTGAATACTGACATATAAAGGTACTGTGAAGAAGAGAAGATCATGTGGAGATGGCCAAGTCCAGAAATCTATGCATTGCGTAGTATTCCAAAGGGAGTTCCACTAGAGAGAGATCTTAAAGAGTGTTACGAGGATCAGAAGTTGTGTAGTGATGTACAGTTCCATAGTAGTAGCAAGTGGTGGTCATGACTGCTGGTGGCACTGGCATATGCAGCTGTCAACAGACTCGTGATGTGCTAGTTGTATAGACCTGTACCACACGAACTGTTAGTTGGTAAAATTACATGGACTACTGGCTGTGGCTACCAGACAAGGCCAGCCTCTGGAGGTGCTAATAGGGCCTTTTACCACATGAAGCAAACCCTTTGTAATATTCAAATAAGAGTTTTTACAAACAGCTAATGATATATGGAACAAGTCCTGAAATCACCATTGTGAACTTGTCACAGTGATTGTTCTCTACAGATAGTGCACTGAGCAGTATTTATTTGTATGAATCACCTCAATACACTGGCATTTGCTGACAGCAAGTATGCTGTTTGACTGTTTGAGATCCTCTTTGAGAGAGCCCATGCAAATGTGCCATGAAGAGAACTTCACTTACACGATTCGAGCCGAGTCTCTGCATCTGGCATATTGCTTACCCGGTTTTCATAGTTTTAAAAGAAACAAATGTAGGATTTGGAAGAAAAATTTTAGGTTCTCTTTTTGAAGCCCCAAAAGTGCTTAAGATGTCATTGAAATCTGGTAAACTAATATCTGACCATGGCCATGTCAAGAGATATTTGACAGAAGTTTTCTTTCTCAGTGTGGGAGAACAATCTGGTAAATTTTTGGGGCATTCGGTATGGAAAAACCATTTTGAACCCTGTTCCTGAGAACAAGGAACTTGTTCATTTGCTGATCCCAAAAGGCACAATGAGAGAGGTACAGCCAATGCACGTAAACAGCATTTGAGGTTAGAAGAACAGCACTGGCCATATTCGTGAATGTTGCTTTGACAGCGATGTGTAGAGGTGTGACACTAGGTTGCCTCATCTTATTGGCTATACAGGGTCCAGAACTCCTTTGACCAGAACATGTCGATATTATCTGAGATCCAGTTTTTGACTAAATGGCTCACATGAGATCATCCACTGCCATCAGACGTGCTTTTAACTCACTGACATTCAATATTGACACAAATTTCCTCAGCGATTGCCACAGGTCATCCAAAAAGTGGCACCTGGGCCTTCTCGGTGACTGTTGCAGTCTGTGACATGTGTATTCTCAAATGAGCTTTCCTCGCCTGGCTGGAGGAACCTTCCCCAGGCTTCTCAGAAGCATTACACTTAGCCACAATATTGTAAAAAGTTGATCTCAGATACCTGAAGAATCGAACTATTGCAGTGGGTGAATGCCCAGTGTGAAGACTTTTGATAAGTGTGGCTCTTTGCTTGTACTCCACACTTATCCATAACATCTTGGCCATTTTGAGTTTCTGAGTTTCATTACTAGATGCCTAAGGCTTTCAAGAATGCCAGTCCGAACCTCTAGTGGAACTGTGGTATGGTGGGAAATTCAAATTGAAATTTGTTCAGATTTAAGTGCTGCACCCTTACATTATCAATTCTTTTCACTGAGGTTTCCCAGTATACTGAAATATGGCTAGTACAAATAAGGATATTTCATGGATTGTCCATGATTTGAAAATCTTATTCAATTTTGTTTTAAATTGTGTTGTCCATTGTGTGTCTTGTGTGAAGGAATTTCATTCACTTTATGTGCTTGGTGTGTAAAATGTTATGTTTTAAGCATTTCTCTTCAGATTATCATTATTGTAATCATTTTGTATCATGATTATGAGTCACTTACTATGTTTAATTAACAAAATTCACATATGAGAAACAGTGACCTAAAAAAACAAGAAAAAACATTTATTTAAAATGTAAAATAACAATTTAAAACATAAAAGAAAAGTAAGTAACATATATTCAAATTAATAATGATTGTTTATATATTTTAATCGGGCATGACTCCAGAAACCAGTTTTATTACACAGGGGTGGATGTGGCATCAAAACTTCTTTAGAAAGTGCAGGCATTTGCCTGCAGTGAAATGGTAACCATTAGACCTTGATATTGTAGGGCAGCCACAAATTGCATGTAACTTTTTCTTCATTTTTACTTGTTTCACTCAAATAATGTGAACATCTTGGCTGCTCCAATTTTAATTAAAGTTTCTTTAACTTATGTTGTAGCAGAAGTTTTCATTTTGCAAAACTATGTTAAGGTGGTGGGGCAGTTTGCAAAACTTCAGATTATTACAAAAGGTGATTATACAGTTTTTCAGAATGCTGCTTACATAATGTAGGACATAGGATACCAACTAATAAATGGGTTACAGGTCACAATCCACTTGCTGCTGAAAGGCAGTTCTGTAACAGGTTGCCAAATAATATAGAGCATATCCCTGGATGTCTTTTTAAGGATAAGGTTAAGCACTTGTTAATTAAAATATGTTTGTACCCCCTCAGTGATTTATAAACTCTACTATCAATATTGCAGTATATTAGTGACAACATATACTTAAATAGTAACTTGGACCCCTCGTGAAGAAAGGTGATAAGAGAGATGTCACTGCTGACATGTACCAATGGGTAATACCATATGTAACCAAAAGAATGCAGAAAGTTGTTCTTAGTAATTCAACCTAAAGAGTCTGGGGACACAGTTCTGTCCTGTGGTGGGAATCACATACGGGTGCCCCAATGCTCAATCTTAGGTCCACTACTGTACCTCACCCAGTACAAGTAAATGATTTTCCATTCCAATATGCAACTAGCTGGATTAGTTCTTCTTGCAGATGACACTAGTATTGTAATCAACCCAAGCATACATACCAAAACAGAAGAAATGGTAAACAAAGGATATTGCAAGGTTTAGTGCGTGGCTTTTATCTCTACGGGAGGGGTGGGAAGGATTGTGGGTTGGTTATGCCTCATTTTTGGGGCCTGATGAAAGATAGTCTAAATCCCAGCAGAGAATGTGGTTCATAGTGTAAATCCCAGCAGAGAATGTGATTCATTTGCTCCAGTCCTGTGTAGTTCTGAGAGAGGAGTCCTCCTTTGTGCCTGTATGATAGGTATGTGGGAGGTTGTGGTGTGCATACTGTAAGACCTTCAGTACACACACCATCAGATTATTTGACTTGTCGCTCTAATGGAGTAGGCGAGTGTCAGCAATATGTCTCGTGGTCTTATCGTGGCATGTTTATCTTCTGCCGTTAGGTCAGACGATAGAAATTCCACTTGCACGCTTAGAGTAGCAGATTGACGGTGACCAACTTTAAACAGAACTTGATTAATTTTCACACACATTTATTAAAATAATAAAAAGCATAGAAATAACTTAACTTGATTCTGAATGCTGTTTACAGTTGACAATCTGAAGTTCCTTTGGTCTTGGTATGTTAATCTTATTCTCACATATCTCTGATACTTGACAAAGTGTCTATACATTTCTCTTCATGGCTATGTACAGGAATATGATAATCTTATTAGGCGCATACTGAAACTTGACTATAGACTGGTAGAGACTAATGCAGACTAAGGCAGACTAATGCAGACTGACTAATCGGAGGTCTGTACACTTGTTATAATACCTCGCGCAAGTGTGATCCGCGGGGAGAAAAGGTTCTACGTTAGCAGCAATCTCATTGGCTGCATTACATATTAATACGCGGATCAGCGGAAGCAGAATTTGGTCTGTCTCTAAGACAGCACCATCTCGTAGTACGGAGATGGACGAGCGCTGTGCCTGCGCTGTTGTGCTTAGCGGGGCGCGCTCTAGTGGGAAAGTTGTGTACGCGCTGACTACGCGGAACTATGTACACAACAGAGGTAGTAGATGGCTGGAGAGACAAGCCACAGGAGATCTGTTTCTGTACTAGATTGAGAGGGAAATTTCAGTCAATGAAGGCCTCGGTGAGACCCTTGGTAAATTTTGAAGAGGGGCTGTTCATCACTACAGAAATGATGGCCACAGATTGCTAGGCTGTGTGTAAGGGACTTCGTGGTATGGAATGGTTGGCAGGTTTGGTGTGGGACAGAGGTACTGATGTAAGCATCCTTGAGGGGTCTTATTGGGTTTCAAGGATCAGGTGAAGTGAATGGGGGAAAAGGTGTTGAGATTCTGGAGGAATGTGGATAGGGTGTTCTAACCCTCAGTCCAAATCATGAATATGTTATAAACAAATTAGGTTAGATGAATATGCTATATACAAATTAGGTTAGATCAGATCTTTATTGGTCCAGGTAATCATATAATACAAAAACTGCATGTTCTAGTGTAGGATCAGTCAGTGTATAACAAAATATAATAGATGGTTTAAATTTACATTAATTATAGTATTTGACGTTAAATGTGCATTAAAGTATAATGTACAGCATATATATAATGTACAAGAGGTGAGAGAACAGACTGTAAAACTAGAAAGAACATATGCTGCAGAGGTAGATTGATATTTGTGTTACAGTAACGTCTGAATGGTAGATCATTAAGGTATTTTAGGGCTAGAACCATTTATATAATACATCACTAATGTACTGACACAAATATTTAGTGTACTTCCTGAAGAATCTCAAGCAGACTATAGAAACAGTGATGAGTCAAATATGCCTTAGAGCTAACATGAACTTTGTCAGATCATGTATTGATTTCTGTGGAAATCTTATTATAAATAACTTTCTCACAATGTAGGGTTCCTTCTTTATTTAAGCTGGTGTTCATTGACTCTGTAGGACAATTTTGTTTTTGTGTAGCATTACATGGATGAAGTGTGCTATTTTCCCCCCATACACATGAATAGATGGAAGTAGGAAGATTTCCAGCTTTTCAAAGAATGGTCTACAGCTTTTGTTCCATTTTACATCTTTCTTTGTTCTTCCAAACCTTTTTTGTAGCCAGCTTTCAGCTAAGAGAAGAGAGACCCTAGAAAATAATTCCATATTTTAGTTGCGAGTGATAAGTATACATGGGCAAAGTATGCAGTTTTCAGACAATCTTTGTTGCAGCATCCTTCTAATGCCCTTATTAAATAACATGCAGTCCTTAATTTCTTATACACTTTTTCAATGTGTGTCCCCATTTAGGATTATTTGGGAGCCATAAACCTAAGACTCTTGCTTTATCTACACTCTAAAGCTCCTTATCAGATATCTGAATTTCAACAGTTTGCTCACCTTTTTTCACATTTCAAAAATTTAGTGCCCTTCTACTTGAATTTGCTACCAACTTGTGGTTGAGGCAGTTTTCAGTATTTTTAATTGTCTCTGTTGTAGACTTCTAGAGAATTTACATTTCTTTCTTATTGACTAAAACTCAGGCCGAATGGCACAAAGCAAACTGAATGGTATTTTCTCAGAATTTTTTCAAATCATTCTCATATAACAGAAAAAAATACGAGGTCCAGGCACTGAGCCTTGTGGCACTCTGCTGTTATTGGCTTCATGCTTTGATTAATGCAGAGTTAATTTGTTGAAACTCTGATGGTGCACTTCAACCATTTGCATTGGCCTGTTTGACTTGATCCAGTTGTTGGATTTATTTATTTATGTATTTATTCATCCGTAAACAAATTACTTTGTATGGATGTCATCATTATACAGACATATGTACATTATTTTGTCTCATGAGATAATCAAATACGAGCTATATATAATAAATTCATTATATATTTAAAAAGAAAGATGATGAGACTTACCCAACAAAAGCGCTGGCAGGTCGATAGACACACAAATAAACACAAACATACACACAAAACTCTAGCTTTCGCAACCAACGGTTGCCTCGTCAGGAAAGAGGGAAGGAGAAGGAAAGACAAAAGGATATGGGTTTTAAGGGAGAGGGTAAGGAGTCATTCCAATCCCGGGAGCGGAAAGACTTACCTTTTACAAATGTCTGCCCGCGCCCTGCATGGATGGATGGATATGTGTGTGTGTGCGCGCGAGTGTATACCTGTCCCCCCCTCCCCCAAGGCAAGTCCCTCCGCTCCCGGGACTGGAACGACTCCCCACCCTCTCCCCCAAAACCCATATCCTTTTGTCCTTCCCTCCCCCCCCTCCCCCCCGACGAGGCAACCGTTGGTTGCGAAAGCTAGATCTTGTGCGTATGTTTGTGTTCGTCCGTGTGTCCACCGACCCGCCAGCGCTTCTGTCTGGCAAGTCTCATCATCCCTCCTTCCAAATATATATATATATATATATACATATATTTAAAAAGAAGATGAGACCCACCCAACAAAAGCGCTGGCAGGTCGATAGACACACAAACAAACACAAACATACACACAAAACTCCAGCCCTCGCAACCAACGGCCGCCCCGCCAGGAAAGAGGGAAGGAGAAGGAAAGACAAAAGGATTGGGCTCGAAGGGCGAGGGCAAGGAGTCACTCCAATCCCGGGAGCGGAAAGGCTCACCTTAGGGGGAAAAAAGGACAGGTTTACACTCGCACACACACACATATCCATCCACACACACACAGACACAAGCAGACATTTGTAGAGGCAAAGAGTTTGGGCAGAGATGTCAATTGGGACGGAAATACAGAGGCAAAGATGATGTTGAAAGACAGGTGAGGTATGAGCGGCGGCAGATTGAAATTAGCGGAGATTGAGGCCTGGCGGATAGCGAGAAGAGAGGATATGCTGAAGGGCAAGTTCCCATCTCCGGAGTTCTGACAGGTTGGTGTTAGTGGGAAGTATCCAGATAACCCGGACGGTGTAACACTGTGCCAAGATGTGCTGGCCGTGCACCAAGGCATGTTTAGCCACAGGGTGATCCTCATTACCAACAAACACTGTCTGCCTGTGTCCATTCATGCGAATGGACAGTTTGTTGCTGGTCATTCCCACATAGAACGCTTCACAGTGTAGGCAGGTCAGTTGGTAAATCACGTGGGTGCTTTCACACGTGGCTCTGCCTTTGATCGTGTACACCTTCCGGGTTACAGGACTGGAATAGGTGGTGGTGGGAGGGTGCATGGGACAGGTTTTACACCGGGGGTGGTTACAGGGGTAGGAGCCAGAGGGTAGGGAAGGTGGTTTGGGGATTTCATAGGGATGAACTAAGAGGTTACGAAGGTTAGGTGGACGGCGGAAAGACACTCTTGGTGGAGTGGGGAGGATTTCATGAAGGATGGATCTCATTTCGGGGCAGGATTTGAGGAAGTCGTATCCCTGCTGGAGAGCCACATTCAGAATCTGATCCAGTCCCGGAAAGTATCCTGTCACAAGTGGGGCACTTTTGGGGTTCTTCTGTGGAAGGTTCCGGGTTTGAGGAGATGAGGAAGTGGCTCTGGTTATTTGCTTCTGTACCAGGTCGGGAGGGTAGTTACGGGATGCAAAAGCTGTTTTCAGGTTGTTGGTGTAATGGTTCAAGGATTCCGGACTGGAGCAGATTTGTTTGCCACGAAGACCTAGGCTGTAGGGAAGGGACCGTTTGATGTGGAATGGGTGGCAGCTGTCATAATGGAGGTACTGTTGCTTGTTGGTGGGTTTGATGTGGACGGACGTGTGAAGCTGGCCATTGGACAGGTGGAGGTCAACGTCAAGGAAAGTGGCATGGGATTTAGAGTAGGACCAGGTGAATCTGATGGAACCAAAGGAGTTGAGGTTGGAGAGGAAATTCTGGAGTTCTTCTTCACTGTGAGTCCAGATCATGTGTGTTTGTGTGTCTATCGACCTGCCAGCGCTTTTGTTGGGTGGGTCTCATCATCTTTCTTTTTAAATATATGTGTATATATATATATATTTGGAAGGAGGGATGATGAGACTTGCCAGACAGAAGCGCTGGCGGGTCGGTGGACACACGGACGAACACAAACATACGCACAAGATCTAGCTTTCGCAACCAACGGTTGCCTCGTCGGGGGGGAGGGGGGGAGGGAAGGACAAAAGGATATGGGTTTTTGGGGGAGAGGGTGGGGAGTCGTTCCAGTCCCGGGAGCGGAGGGACTTGCCTTGGGGGAGGGGGGGACAGGTATACACTCGCGCGCACACACACACATATCCATCCATCCATGCAGGGCGCGGGCAGACATTTGTAAAAGGTAAGTCTTTCCGCTCCCGGGATTGGAATGACTCCTTACCCTCTCCCTTAAAACCCATATCCTTTTGTCTTTCCTTCTCCTTCCCTCTTTCCTGACGAGGCAACCGTTGGTTGCGAAAGCTAGAGTTTTGTGTGTATGTTTGTGTTTATTTGTGTGTCTATCGACCTGCCAGCGCTTTTGTTGGGTAAGTCTCATCATCTTTCTTTTTAAATATATTTTTCCCACGTGGAATGTTTCCCTCTATCAAATTCATTATATATATATATATATATATATATATATATATATATATATATATATATATATATATATATATATATATATATATATATACTTAAAAACAAAGATGATGTGACTTACCAAATGAAAGTGCTGGCAGGTCGACAGACACACAAACGAACACAAACATACACACAAAATTCAAGCTTTCGCAACAAACTGTTGCCTCATCAGGAAAGAGGGAAGGAGAGGGAAAGACGAAAGGATGTGGGTTTTAAGGGAGAGGGTAAGGAGTCATCCCAGTCCCGGGAGCGGAAAGACTTACCTTAGGGGGAAAAAAGGACGGGTACACACTCGCACACACACACATATCCATCCACACATATACAGACACAAGAAGACATGTTGTTGTTGTGGTCTTCAGTCCTGAGACTGGTTTGATGCAGCTCTCCATGCTACTCTATCCTGCGCAAGCTTCTTCATCTCCCAGTACCTACTGCAACCTACATCCTTCTGAATCTGCTTAGTGTATTATCTCTTGGTCTCCCTCTACGATTTTTACCCTCCACGCTGCCCTCCAATGCTAAATTTGTGATCCCTCGATGCCTCAGAACATGTCCTACCAACCGATCCCTTCTTCTAATCAAGTTGTGCCACAAACTTCTCTTCTCCCCAATCCTATTCAATACCTCCTCATTAGTTACGTGATCTACCCACCTTATCTTCAGCATTCTTCTGTAGCACCACATTTCGAAAGCTTCTATTCTCTTCTTGTCCAAACTAGTTATCGTCCAGGTCTCACTTCCATACATGGCTACACTCCATACAAATACTTTCAGAAACGACTTCCTGACACCTAAATCTATATTCGATGTAAACAAATTTCTCTTCTTGAGAAACGCTTTCCTTGCCATTGCCAGTCTACATTTTATATCCTCTTTACTTCGACCATCATCGGTTATTTTACTCCCTAAATAGCAAAACTCCTTTACTACTTTAAGTGTCTCATTTCCTAATCTAATTCCCTCAGCATCACCCGACTTAATTTGACTACATTCCATTATCCTTGTTTTGCTTTTGTTGATGTTCATCTTATATTCTCCTTTCAAGACACTGTCCATTCCGTTCAACTGCTCTTCCAAGTCCTTTGCTGTCTCTGACAGAATTACAATGTCATCGGCGAACCTCAAAGTTTTTACTTCTTCTCCATGAATTTTAATACCTACTCCGAATTTTTCTTTTGTTTCCTTTACTGCTTGCTCAATATACAGATTGAATAACATCGGGGAGAGGCTACAACCCTGTCTCACTCCTTTCCCAACCACTGCTTCCCTTTCATGCCCCTCGACTCTTATAACTGCCATCTGGTTTCTGTACAAATTGTAAATAGCCTTTCGCTCCCTGTATTTTACCCCTGCCACCTTCAGAATTTGAAAGAGAGTATTCCAGTCAACATTGTCAAAAGCTTTCTCTAAGTCTACAAATGCTAGAAACGTAGGTTTGCCTTTTCTTAATCTTTCTTCCAAGATAAGTCGTAAGGTCAGTATTGCCTCACGTGTTCCAACATTTCTACGGAATCCAAACTGATCTTCCCCGAGGTCGGCTTCTACCAGTTTTTCCATTCGTCTGTAAAGAATTCGCGTTAGTATTTTGCAGCTGTGACTTATTAAACTGATAGTTCGGTAACTTTCACATCTGTCAACACCTGCTTTCTTTGGGATTGGAATTATTATATTCTTCTTAAAGTCTGAGGGTATTTCGCCTGTCTCATACATCGTGCTCACCAGATGGTAGAGTTTTGTCATGACTGGCTCTCCTGAGGCCATCAGTAGTTCTAATGGAATGTTGTCTACTCCTGGGGCCTTGTTTTGACTCAGGTCTTTCAGTGCTCTGTCAAACTCTTCACGCAGTATCTTATCTCCCATTTCATCTTCATCTACATCCTCTTCCATTTCCATAAGATTGTCCTCAAGTACATCGCCCTTGTATAAACCCTCTATATACTCCTTCCACCTTTCTGCTTTCCCTTCTTTGCTTAGAACTGGGTTGCCCTCTGAGCTCTTGATATTCATACAAGTGGTTCTCTTTTCTCCAAAGGTCTCTTTAATTTTCCTGTAGGCAGTATCTATCTTACCCCTAGTGAGACAAGCCTCTACATCCTTACATTTGTCCTCTAGCCATCCCTGCTTAGCCATTTTGCACTTCCTGTCGATTTCATTTTTGAGACGTTTATATTCCTTTTTGCCTGCTTCATTTACTGCATTTTTATATTTTCTCCTTTCATCAATTAAATTCAATATTTCTTCTGTTACCCAAGGATTTCTATTAGCCCGCGTCTTTTTACCTACTTGATCCTCTGCTGCCTTCACTACTTCATCCCTCAGAGCTACCCATTCTTCTTCTACTGTATTTCTTTCCCCCATTCCTGTCAATTGTTCCCTAATGCTCTCCCTGAAACTCTCTACAACCTCTGGTTCTTTCAGTTTATCCAGGTCCCATCTCCTTAAATTCCCACCTTTTTGCAGTTTCTTTAGTTTCAATCTGCAGTTCATAACCAATAGATTGTGGTCAGAATCTACATCTGCCCCAGGAAATGTCTTACAATTTAAAACCTGGTTCCTAAATCTCTGTCTTACCATTATATAATCTATCTGAAACCTGTCAGTATCTCCAGGCTTCTTCCATGTATACAGCCTCCTTTCATGATTCTTGAACCAAGTGTTAGCTATGATTAAGTTATGCTCTGTGCAAAATTCTACAAGGCGGCTTCCTCTTTCATTCCTTCCCCCCAATCCATATTCACCTACGTTTCCTTCTCTCCCTTTTCCTACTGACGAATTCCAATCACCCATGACTATTAAATTTTCGTCTCCCTTCACTACCTGAATAATTTCTTTTATCTTGTCATACATTTCATCTATTTCTTCATCATCTGCAGAGCTAGTTGGCATATAAACTTGTACTACTGTAGTAGGCATGGGCTTTGTGTCTATCTTGGCCACAATAATGCGTTCACTATGCTGTTTGTAGTAGCTAACCTGCACTCCTATTTTTTTATTCATTATTAAACCTACTCCTGCATTACCCCTATTTGATTTTGTATTTATAACCCTGTAATCACCTGACCAAAAGTCCTGTTCCTCCTGCCACCGAACTTCACTAATTCCCACTATATCTAACTTTAACCTATCCATCTCCCTTTTTAAATTTTCTAACCTACCTGCCCGATTAAGTGATCTGACATTCCACGCTCCGATCCGTAGAACGCCAGTTTTCTTTCTCCTGATAACAACGTCCTCCTGAGTAGTCCCCGCCCGGAGATCCGAATGGGGGACTATTTTACCTCCGGAATATTTTACCCAAGAGGACGCCATCATCATTTAATCATACAGTAGAGCTGCATGTCCTCGGGAAAAATTACGGCTGTAGTTTCCCCTTGCTTTCAGCCGTTCGCAGTACCAGCACAGCAACGCCGTTTTGGTTAATGTTACAAGGCCAGATCAGTCAATCGTCCAGACTGTTGCCCCTGCAACTACTGAAAAGGCTGCTGCCCCTCTTCAGGAACCACATGTTTGTCTGGCCTCTCAACAGATACCCCTCCGTTGTGGTTGCACCTACGGTACGGCCATCTGTATCGCTTAGGCACGCAAGCCTCCCCACCAACGGCAAGGTCCATGGTTCATGGGGGGAAAAGAAGACATATTTAAAGACATATTTAAAGACAAAGAGTTTGGGCAGAGATGTCAGTCGAGGCAGAAGTGCAGAGGCAAAGATGTTGTTGAATGACAGGTGAGGTATGAGTGGCGGCAACTTGAAATTAGCGGAGATTGAGGCCTGGTGGATAACGGGAAGAGAGGATATATTGAAGAGCAAGTTCCCATCTCCGGAGTTCTGACAGGTTGGTGTTAGTGGGAAGTATCCAGATAACCCGGACGGTGTAACACTGTGCCAAGATGTGCTGGCCGTGCACCAAGGCATGTTTAGCCACAGGGTGATCCTCATTACCAACAAACACTGTCTGCCTGTGTCCATTCATGCGAATGGACAGTTTGTTGCTGGTCATTCCCACATAGAACGCTTCACAGTGTAGGCAGGTCAGTTGGTAAATCACGTGGGTGCTTTCACACGTGGCTCTGCCTTTGATCGTGTACACCTTCCGGGTTACAGGACTGGAATAGGTGGTGGTGGGAGGGTGCATGGGACAGGTTTTACACCGGGGGTGGTTACAAGGGTAGGAACCAGAGGGTAGGGAAGGTGGTTTGGGGATTTCATAGGGATGAACTAAGAGGTTACGAAGGTTAGGTGGACGGCGGAAAGACACTCTTGGTGGAGTGGGGAGGATTTCATGAAGGATGGATCTCATTTCAGGGCAGGATTTGAGGAAGTTGTATCCCTGCTGGAGAGCCACATTCAGAATCTGATCCAGTCCCGGAAAGTATCCTGTCACAAGTGAAGCACTTTTGTGGTTCTTCTGTGGAAGGTTCCGGGTTTGAGGAGATGAGGAAGTGGAGCTTCAAGGAATCCTCAGAACCTTAGGCCCCCTACAAAACCTTTCACCTGACTCCATCAACCTCCTGACCCCACCAACACCCCGCAACCCTACCTTCTACCTTCTTCCCAGAATTCACAAACCCAATCATCCCGGCCGTCCCATTGTAGCTGGTTACCAAGCCCCCACAGAACGCATCTCTGCCTACGTAGATCAACACCTTCAACCCATTACATGCAGTCTCCCATCCTTCATCAAAGACACCAACCACTTTCTCAAACGCCTGGAATCCCTACCCAGTCTGTTACCCCCGGAAACCATCCTTGTAACCATTGATGCCACTTCCTTATACACAAATATTCCGCATGTCCAGGGCCTCGCTGCGATGGAGCACTTCCTTTCACGCCGATCACCTGCCGCCCTACCTAAAACCTCTTTCCTCATTACCTTAGCCAGCTTCATCCTGACCCACAACTTCTTCACCTTTGAAGGCCAGACATACCAACAATTAAAGGGAACAGCCATGGGTACCAGGATGGCCCCCTCGTACGCCAACCTATTCATGGGTCGCTTAGAGGAAGCCTTCTTGGTTACCCAGGCCTGCCATCCCAAAGTTTGGTACAGATTTATTGATGACATTTTCATGATCTGGACTCACAGTGAAGAAGAACTCCAGAATATCCTCTCCAACCTCAACTCCTTTGGTTCCATCAGATTCACCTGGTCCTACTCTAAATCCCATGCCACTTTCCTTGACGTTGACCTCCACCTGTCCAATGGCCAGCTTCACACGTCCGTCCACATCAAACCCACCAACAAGCAACAGTACCTCCATTATGACAGCTGCCACCCATTCCACATCAAACGGTCCCTTCCCTACAGCCTAGGTCTTCGTGGCAAACGAATCTGCTCCAGTCCGGAATCCTTGAACCATTACACCAACAACCTGAAAACAGCTTTTGCATCCCGTAACTACCCTTCCGACCTGGTACAGAAGCAAATAACCAGAGCCACTTCCTCATCTCCTCAAACCCGGAACCTTCCACAGAAGAACCCCAAAAGTGCCCCACTTGTGACAGGATACTTTCCGGGACTGGATCAGATTCTGAATGTGGCTCTCCAGCAGGGATACGACTTCCTCAAATCCTGTCCTGAAATGAGATCCATCCTTCATGAAATCCTCCCCACTCCACCAAGAGTGTCTTTCCGCCGTCCACCTAACCTTCGTAACCTCTTAGTTCATCCCTATGAAATCCCCAAACCACCTTCCCTACCCTCTGGCTCCTACCCCTGTAACCGCCCCCGGTGTAAAACCTGTCCCATGCACCCTCCCACCACCGCCTATTCCAGTCCTGTAACCCGGAAGGTGTACACGATCAAAGGCAGAGCCACGTGTGAAAGCACCCACGTGATTTACCAACTGACCTGCCTACACTGTGAAGCGTTCTATGTGGGAATGACCAGCAACAAACTGTCCATTCGCATGAATGGACACAGGCAGACAGTGTTTGTTGGTAATGAGGATCACCCTGTGGCTAAACATGCCTTGGTGCACAGCCAGCACATCTTGGCACAGTGTTACACCGTCCGGGTTATCTGGATACTTCCCACTAACACCAACCTGTCAGAACTCCGGAGATGGGAACTTGCCCTTCAGCATATCCTCTCTTCTCGCTATCCGCCAGGCCTCAATCTCCGCTAATTTCTAATTTCAATCTGCCGCCGCTCATACCTCACCTGTCTTTCAACATCATCTTTGCCTCTGTACTTCCGTCCCGACTGACATCTCTGCCCAAACTCTTTGCCTTTACAAATGTCTGCTTGTGTCTTTGTATATGCGGATGGATATGTGTGTGTGTGCGAGTATATACCTGTCCTTTTTACCCCCTAAGGTAAGTCTTTCCGCTCCCGGGATTGGAATGACTCCTTACCTTCTCCCTTAAAACCCATATCCTTTTGTCTTTCCCTCTCCTTCCCTCTTTCCTGACGAGGCAACTGCTGGTTGCGAAAGCTAGAATTTTGTGTGTATGTTTGTGTTTGTTTGTGTGTCTATCGACCTGCCAGCGCTTTTGTTTGGTAAGTCTCATCATCTTTCTTTTTAAATATATTTTTCCCACGTGGAATGTTTCCCTCTATTATATATATATATACACACAAAATTCAAGCTTTTGCAACAAACTGTTGCCTCATCAGGAAAGAGGCAAGGAGAGGGAAAGACGAAAGGATGTGGGTTTTAAGGGAGAGGATAAGGAGTCATTCCAGTCCCGGGAGCGGAAAGACTTACCTTAGGGGGAAAAATTGACGGGTATACACTCGCACACATACACATATCCATCCACACATATACAGACACAAGCAGACATACTTAAAGACACTGATGGAAAGAAGGGTTGCAGCCAGAGATGGGAACTTTAAGTGTGAGGCCCTTGGGGGTTATGCCAAATGTCAGACAAGCCTGAGAAAATAAAATATGCGAGCGTAATCTGGCTAGGGTGAAGGCATGTTTGCGGAGGGAATGTAAATAAAACTTAATGGGGTCGTTGTGTGGGTGTTGTGAGGGTGACATGGTATTAGAAGGAGTTTAACATGAGGTTGAAATGAAAATGAAAGATAGAAATATATGGGGAGAGATAAAGGTGAACTAGAAAGCAACTGGAGATCTGGTATGAAAAAAGGCGAAAAAGTGTTGGTTAAGTTGATCCTGTGGTGAACGTTGGTTGGTAGACAGCGATGTGCATAAAGGTTAGGAGGTTGTGTTGCCCCTAAATCACGTTAAAGGACGGAAATTTTCGAAAAAACGTATTAAAAGGAGTGGTGTTGTGGTGAAAGATTACCAAACTTGGGCTAACAATAGTCTGACGAAGAAATAATGACGTTAAAACCTGTGGGGAGCGGCTAAAATGATCAGTGATGTGCGAAAAACGAAAGTGGAAATAAAGTGAAACTTATTAGAACTAGCCGAAATGGTTGTTTAATACGTAAAAGCAGCTGTTATTGAACTAGAAACGGTTAGCGGTAGTGTTGAAAGTGGAAAATAAAATTGTTTTTGGATATGATTTGAAAGTGGGTTATGTATTATTGAGCATATATAGGCGTGATAAAATTGTATAGAAGATTACGGTAAAAGGGGAAGGTGAATACAAAGTGAGACTACTGGTAAAAACAGAAAGAGAAAATAAAGAGAAAATAAGACGACCAGGAAAGATTTCGAAATGCAACGACGACAATAACAAACGTAATTGTTGGGTTCAAATGAATGATATGGTTATAATAGAAGGAAAAATTCCACCTAGGAAAAATATACCTAAAAACAAAGATGATGTGACTTACCAAATGAAAATGCTGGCAGGTCGACAGACACACAAACAAACACAAACATTCACACAAAATTCAAGCTTTCGCAACAAACTGTTGCCTCATCAGGAAAGAGGGAAGGAGAGGGAAAGACGAAAGGATGTGGGTTTTAAGGGAGAGGGTAAGGAGTCATTCCAGTCCCGGGAGCGGAAAGACTTACCTTAGGGGGAAAAAGGGACGGGTATACACTCGCGCACACACACATATCCATCCACACATATACAGACACAAGCAGACATATTATTTGGTCACACACACATATCCGTCCGCATATACACAGACACAAGCAGACATTTGTAAAGGCCACAACATTGTTCTGGTTTGGTGATCATGTATGCAGCTGCTTGCTAAATATTGCTCAATATTTTTGTGAATAAAGGCCTTTACAAATGTCTGCTTGTGTCTGTGTATATGCGGATGGATATGTGTGTGTGTGCGAGTGTATACCTGTCCTTTTTTCCCCCCTAAGGTAAGTCTTTCCGCTCCCGGGATTGGAATGACTCCTTACCCTCTCCCTTAAAACCCAAATCCTTTTGTCTTTCCCTCTCCTTCCCTCTTTCCTGACGAGGCAACCGTTGGTTGCGAAAGCTAGAGTTTTGTGTGTATGTTTCTGTTTGTTTGTGTGTCTATCGACCTGCCAGCGCTTTTGTTTGGTAAGTCTTATCATCTTTCTTTATATATATATATATATATATATATATATATATATATATATATATATATATATATATATGAATATAATAGAGGGAAACATTCCACGTGGGAAAAATATATTTAAAAAGAAAGATGATGAGACTTACCCAACAAAAGCGCTGGCAGGTCGATAGACACACAAATAAACACAAACATACACACAAAACTCTAGCTTTCGCAACCAACGGTTGCCTCGTCAGGAAAGAGGGAAGGAGAAGGAAAGACAAAAGGATTGGGTTTTAAGGGAGAGGGTAAGGAGTCATTCCAATCCCGGGAGCGGAGAGACTTACCTTAGGGGGAAAAAAGGACAGGTTTACACTCGCACACACACACATATCCATCCACACATACACAGACACAAGCAGACATTTTACAAATGTCTGCTTGTGTCTGTGTATGTGTGGATGGATATGTGTGTGTGTGCGAGTGTAAACCTGTCCTTTTTTCCCCCTAAGGTAAGTCTTTCCGCTCCCGGGATTGGAATGACTCCTTACCCTCTCCCTTAAAACCCAATCCTTTTGTCTTTCCTTCTCCTTCCCTCTTTCCTGACGAGGCAACCGTTGGTTGCGAAAGCTAGAGTTTTGTGTGTATGTTTGTGTTTATTTGTGTGTCTATCGACCTGCCAGCGCTTTTGTTGGGTAAGTCTCATCATCTTTCTTTTTATATATATATATATATATATATATATATATATATATATATATATATATATATATATATATATATATATATATATATGAATATAATAGAGGGAAACATTCCACGTGGGAAAAATATAATTAAAAAGAAAGATGATGAGACTTACCAAACAACCTGCCAGCGCTTTTGTTTGGTAAGTCTCATCATCTTTCTTTTTAATTATATATATATATATTAAAAAAAAACAAGGATGATGTGACTTACCAAATGAAAGTGCTGGCAGGTCGACAGCACACAAACGAACACAATCATACACACAAAATTCAAGCTTTCGCAACAAACTGTTGCCTCATCAGGAAAGAGGGAAGGAGAGGGAAAGACGAAAGGATGTGGGTTTTAAGGGAGAGGGTAAGGAGTCATTCCAGTCCCGGGAGCGGAAAGACTTACCTTAGGGGGAAAAAAGGACGGGTACACACTCGCACACACACACATATCCATCCACACATATACAGACACAAGCAGACATATTTAAAGACAAAGAGTTTGGGCAGAGATGTCAGTCGAGGCAGAAGTGCAGAGGCAAAGATGTTGTTGAATGACAGGTGAGGTATGAGTGGCGGCAACTTGAAATTAGCGGAGATTGAGGCCTGGTGGATAACGGGAAGAGAGGATATATTGAAGAGCAAGTTCCCATCTCCGGAGTTCGGATAGGTTGGTGTTAGTAGGAAGTATCCAGATAACCCGGACCGTGTAACACTGCGCCAAGATGTGCTGGTCGTGCACCAAAGCATGTTTAGCCACAGGGTGATGCTCATTACCAACAAACACTGTCTGCCTGTGTCCATTCATGCGAATGGACAGTTTCTTGCTGGTCATTCCCATATAGAATGCATCACAGTGTAGGCATGTCAGTTGGTAGATCACGTGGGTGCTTTCACACGTGGCTCTGCCTTTGATTGTGTACACCTTCCGGGTTACAGGACTGGAGTAGGTGGTGGTGGGAGGGTGCATGGGACAGGTTTTACACCGGGGGCGGTTACAAGGGTAGGAGCCAGAGGGTAGGGAAGGTGGTTTGGGGATTTCATAGGGATGAACTAAGAGGTTACGAAGGTTAGGTGGACGGCGGAAAGACACTCTTGGTGGAGTGGGGAGGATTTCATGAAGGATGGATCTCATTTCAGGGCAGGATTTGAGGAAGTCGTATCCCTGCTGGAGAGCCAACATTCAGAATCTGATCCAGTCCCGGAAAGTATCCTGTAACAAGTGGGGCACTTTTGTGGTTCTTCTGTGGGAGGTTCTGGGTTTGAGAGGATGAGGAAGTGGCTCTGGTTATTTGCTTCTGTACCAGGTCGGGAGGGTAGTTGCGGGATGCGAAAGCTGTTGTCAGGTTGTTGGTGTAATGCTTCAGGGATTCCGGACTGGAGCAGATTCGTTTGCCACAAAGACCTAGGCTGTAGGGAAGGGACCGTTTGATGTGGAATGGGTGGCAGCTGTCGTAATGGAGGTACTGTTGCTTGTTGGTGGGTTTGATGTGGACGGACGTGTGAAGCTGGCCATTGGACAGGTGAAGGTCAACATCAAGGAAAGTGGCATGGGATTTGGAGTAGGACCAGGTGAATCTGATGGAACCAAATGAGTTGAGGTTGGAGAGGAAATTCTGGAGTTCTTCTTCACTGTGAGTCCAGATCATGAAGATGTCATCAATAAATCTGTACCAAACTTTGGGTTGGCAGGCCTGGGTAACCAAGAAGGCTTCCTCTAAGCGACCCATGAATAGGTTGGCGTACGAGGGGTCCATCCTGGTACCCATGGCTGTTCCCTTTAATTGTTGGTATGTCTGGTTTTCAAAAGTGAAGAAGTTGTGGGTCAGGATGAAGCTGGCTAAGGTAATGAGGAAAGAGGTTTTAGGTAGGGTGGCAGGTGATCGGCGTGAAAGGAAGTGCTCCATCGCAGCAAGGCCCTGGATGTGCGGGATATTTGTGTATAAGGAAGTGGCATCAATGGTTACAAGGATGGTTTCTGGGGGTAACGGATTGGGTAAGGATTCCAGGCGTTCGAGAAAGTGGTTGGTGTCTTTGATGAAGGATGGGAGACTGCATGTAATGGGTTGAAGGTGTTGATCCACGTAGGCAGAGATGCATTCTGTGGGGGCTTGGTAACCAGCTGCAATGGGGCGGCCGGGATGATTGGGTTTGTGAATTTTAGGAAGAAGGTAGAAGGTAGGGGTGCGGGGTGTCGGTGGGGTCAGGAGGTTGATGGAGTCAGGTGAAAGGTTTTGTAGGGGGCCTAAGGTTCTGAGGATTCCTTGAAGCTCTGCCTGGACATCAGGAATGGGAATACCTTGGCAAACTTTGTATGTGGTGTTGTCTGAAAGCTGACGCAGTCCTTCAGCCACATACTCCCGACGATCAAGTACCACGGTCGTGGAACCCTTGTCCGCCAGAAGAATGACGATGGACCGGTCAGCCTTCAGATCACGGATAGCCTGGGCTTCAGCAGTGGTGATGTTGGGAGTAGGATTAAGGTTTTTTAAGAAGGATTGAGAGGCAAGGCTGGAAGTCAGAAATTCCTGGAAGGTTTGGAGAGGGTGATTTTGAGGAAGAGGAGGTGGGTCCCGCTGTGACGGAGGACGGAACTGTTCCAGGCAGGGTTCAATTTGGATAGTGTCTTGGGGAGTTGGATCATTAGGGGTAGGACTAGGATCATTTTCTTCATGGCAAAGTGATATTTCCAGCAGAGAGTACGAGTGTAGGACAGTACCCAATCCGTTACCCCCAGAAACCATCCTTGTAACCATTGATGCCACTTCCTTATACTCAAATATCCCGCACGTCCAGGGCCTCGCTGCGATGGAGCACTTCCTTTCACGCCGATCACCTGCCACCCTACCTAAAACCTCTTTCCTCATTACCTTAGCCAGCTTCATCCTGACCCACAACTTCTTCACTTTTGAAAACCAGACATACCAACAATTAAAGGGAACAGCCATGGGTACCAGGATGGACCCCTCGTACGCCAACCTATTCATGGGTCGCTTAGAGGAAGCCTTCTTGGTTACCCAGACCTGCCAACCCAAAGTTTGGTACAGATTTATTGATGACATCTTCATGATCTGGACTCACAGTGAAGAAGAACTCCAGAATTTCCTCTCCAACCTCAACTCCTTTGGTTCCATCAGATTCACCTGGTCCTACTCCAAATCCCATGCCACTTTCCTTGATGTTGACCTTCACCTGTCCAGTGGCCAGCTTCACACGTCCGTCCACATCAAACCCACCAACAAGCAACAGTACCTCCATTACGACAGCTGCCACCCATTCCACATCAAACGGTCCCTTCCCTACAGCCTAGGTCTTTGTGGCAAACGAATCTGCTCCAGTCCGGAATCCCTGAAGCATTACACCAACAACCTGACAACAGCTTTCGCATCCCGCAACTACCCTCCCGACCTGGTACAGAAGCAAATAACCAGAGCCACTTCCTCATCCTCTCAAACCCAGAACCTCCCACAGAAGAACCACAAAAGTGCCGCACTTGTTACAGGATACTTTCCGGGACTGGATCAGATTCTGAATGTTGGCTCCCCAGCAGGGATACGACTTCCTCAAATCCTGCCCTGAAATGAGATCCATCCTTCATGAAATCCTCCCCACTCCACCAAGAGTGTCTTTCCGCCGTCCACCTAACCTTCGTAACCTCTTAGTTCATCCCTATGAAATCCCCAAACCACCTTCCCTACCCTCTGGCTCCTACCCTTGTAACCGCCCCCGGTGTAAAACCTGTCCCATGCACCCTCCCACCACCACCTACTCCAGTCCTGTAACCCGGAAGGTGTACACAATCAAAGGCAGAGCCACGTGTGAAAGCACCTACGTGATCTAACAACTGACCTGCCTACACTGTGATGCATTCTATGTGGGAATGACCAGCAACAAACTGTCCATTCGCATGAATTGACACAGGCAGACAGTGTTTGTTGGTAATGAGGATCACCCTGTGGCTAAACATGCCTTGGTGCACGACCAGCACATCTTGGCGCAGTGTTA
Organism: Schistocerca cancellata; assembly: GCF_023864275.1. NCBI lineage: Eukaryota > Metazoa > Arthropoda > Insecta > Orthoptera > Acrididae > Schistocerca > Schistocerca cancellata. The sequence goes on along the minus strand of NC_064627.1, from coordinate 15,718,969 downwards.
CACCGTCCGGGTTATCTGGATACTTCCTACGAACACCAACCTATCCGAACTCCGGAGATGGGAACTTGCTCTTCAATATATCCTCTCTTCCCGTTATCCACCAGGCCTCAATCTCCGCTAATTTCAAGTTGCCGCCACTCATACCTCACCTGTCATTCAACAACATCTTTGCCTCTGCACTTCTGCCTCGACTGACATCTCTGCCCAAACTCTTTGTCTTTAAATATGTCTTCTTATGTCTGTATATGTGTGGATGGATATGTGTGTGTGTGCGAGTGTGTACCCGTCCTTTTTTCCCCCTAAGGTAAGTCTTTCCGCTCCCGGGATTGGAATGACTCCTTTCCCTCTCCCTTAAAACCCACATCCTTTCGTCTTTCCCTCTCCTTCCCTCTTTCCTGATGAGGCAACAGTTTGTTGCGAAAGCTTGAATTTTGTGTGTATGTTTGTGTTCGTTTGTGTGTCTGTCGACCTGCCAGCACTTTCATTTGGTAAGTCACATCATCTTTGTTTTTAGATATTTTTTTCCTTCGTGGAATGTTTCCTTCTGTATATATATGTGTGTGTGCGTGTGTGTGTGTGTGTGTGTGTGTGTGTGTGTATTACACACACAATTTATCATTGAATTACATAATGCAGAAGAACCTGCTTCAATCAAAAGGAATAGATCACAAGACTCCTCTAGTACTTGTATGGGTAAATTACAATATAGAATGTCCACTTTATAATTGATTAACATGTTTATTTATTTATGCCAATTTCGTGCTGCGTGTATTCTCTAATCAAGTAAAAATTATTTTTTAGTAAATATTCTTTAAGGAATGCTTTAAATTTACAGAGTTCCTTTATGTTTTTGATTTCTTTCGCCAATTTATTGTATATCTTGACACCTTGGTAAAACATAGTGATTTGGGTTTTAGTTTTATTCATTCTGTGTAGGTACAAGCAATTACTGTTTCTGGTTTGGTGATCATGTATGCAGCTGCTTGCTAAATATTGCTCAATATTTTTGTGAATAAAAACTGTAGTTTGCAAGATATATTCACTTGGGACTGTCAGAATACCCCATTTTTTAAATAGCTCACTGCAGTGTGCTCTTTTGTGACTCTTGCTCATTATTCTGATAGCTCGTTTTTGCAATCTGAACACATATTTCAAATTTTGGGCATTTGCACCCCAGAATGTTATGCCATAGCTTATTATAGAATGCCTGTGTGCAAAGTATGTCATTCTCTGGCATGAACTATTCCACACAGTGACTAATATTCGTAAGGCATAGCATGCTGTGCTAATTTTTTTTCCCAAGCATCCTAATATGTTCATTCCATTTTAATTGTTGATCAGCATACATACCCAAAAATTTTGTGCTGGCTACACACTCTGTGGTTTCATTTTTTAGTTTTGTCATATTCGGTTTTTTCTTTATATAGAAGTTTATGTGATTAGTCTTTTTCACATTAAGGGTTACTTTGTTGTTCCTCTGATTCCTGTGTTGTTGTGCCAAGGCAGTAGTTTAAGGTATTTGTGATACTGAAAGCGTTAGAGAGCGCTAGTCATATTCCAATGACATTTTCACTATTATTGAAGCAATTGATGTAAAAGTTCAAAAATTGCTATATTAGTTAATTGGTCCTTCCTGAAACCATTTTGCTTTTCCAGGAAATCTACTATTCCTCTCGATTTTTTTCTTTTTTTGTGAATTTTGAGAACATAGATGTCAGAGCAATGAGCATGTAGTTAACCACTTCATCCTTTTTACCTTTCATGAATTAGTGGTTTGAGCTTGGCACTTTTTAGGCATGATGAAAAAATTCTAATTTCAAATGATCAGTTACAAATATGGGCTAATGGTTTAGCTATAAGTCTACACATTTTGGTAAGATTGTTTGGGATGCTAGATCTTCCAGTGGAGTGGTTCATTTTTAAAGTTCTAACTGACAGGAGATCTTTCTGTGTTGGTGGAAAGAGAAAGATTGAAGCAGGCTTTAGGTTGGTGTTTTCAGATGATACCTGACAATTTTAGTGAAAGGTTTGATTTCAGTGACTAGTAATTTTTTCACTTATGTTGTGAAAATAAGTATGACAATATTATGAAAAGAAAAGGTTGGGACTGACCATATAGAGGAGATGTTGACTGACACAACAAAAAGACTGCTATACCTGTTGAACTTTTGGCCGAGAGGCCTTTTTGTAAAATAAGACAACTTGCACAAATTCACACAAACACAACTTGCATACATGTGACAACTGTCTGACCACTAAGGCCAGACAGTGAGCAAGTGTGTCTGAGGGGCAAAACAATCTGGTGGTAGGCTGGGGTAGGGAGGGGGAGCTTAGTAGGGTAACAGTGGGGGACAGTAAATGGTGGTTTTGGGAGCATGCAGTACTTTGGTGGGGACAGGGTAGAAAAGTGCAGTTGTGGGGTTTAGAAGAAGGGGGGGGGGGGGGGGGTCAGGGGTCAGAGGGAAAGGAGAGAAGCAGAGAACAGGAAAAAATTCAGAATTTTGCACCATGCTTAAATGAAGGATATCATTCCCATTCACACCAATTTTATATGTTTTGAAATATGCATGGAGTTCCCATTAGATACTACAAGAAGCTTGGAGATGTCATATATTCTTTGCTTTTCAGCACATGACTTTCTTATATCTGTTGTCAATCAGCAGTTTTTTATCTTAAGCATACAAGTTTGCTTGTCTGCTTTTTAATGGGGAATAATGTAAGAACACATCCACAAATGTCTTGAACTTTTCATCTGTGCTTTCACATCTATGCAAATCAATCCATGTATCTTTCCTTAGTAGGTTCCTAAAGTGCATAGTGTGTTGATTGCTGAAGGTTTCTGTTTTCACTGTTTCTGTTTGCTTAGTTAAACTCAGTGTTGAAGATATTTCAAGAAGCTGTGCTTAGTGGTCACTGAAACCTGTGTTGATATTTCTAGTTGAGTATTCATAACTTTCCATTTTTATCAATACCATAGCATTTGTGTTGCTGGAAACAATTGTGACTGGGGTGGGATAATTTGTAATAGAGAGCAAGTTGTATGTTGGAAATTATGCCATAAAATCATCTCTATCTTTTGAAACTTTTGTAAAATTATAACTGTTTTGTTCACATCTCTGAAATTGTCACAACTACCTTCAAGTTTATTAAAAAATATTTTTATGTTTTAATTTGCACTTCTGTACATGAACATGATGATTGTTTTCATTGAGGTTCATTCTACAGCAGAAATTTTAAAATTACTTTCTTTTCCTAACTTTTCCAAAGATTTTGAACAGCAATAGTTGTTACCATCTTTCAAAAATATACATCTTTCTCCATGAGTAGACAGTTTTCTACAAAAATAAGATATCACGACAAAGCACAGGATATTTGTAATTCTTAACATCTCATCAGTTAACCAAGTTCACTTAAGCGCATAACAGATACTTATTTTAATTGATCTGACAATAATACTTCTAGCTCTTTGATTTGTTTTACAGTGAAAGGATATTTTGATGGGCCATTACAAACTTAGGGCTTTTGCTTGGCATATTTGACTTGTCCCCTGCTTTGTTTTGACTTTCATCTGAAGGGCACTTCTGTGCTGTGCTATGGAGGTGCTGTCTTCATCAGTGGCCACTAAAAATCCTCACTTCTTGATGGTGGGTCTTGCTCTAGCAGCAAGTAGACAGATGTATCACCTGATGGTGCAGTTGTTTCTGTGCCACTCTTGCTGTTTCTGTTTTCTCTGATCATAGTTGTGTTGTTCTACGTGCTGCCGCAGTTGTTGTAGCTGCTTCCCTATGAACACTTTCTTCTGTAATCTGAACCAGGTGAGCAGTTTGGGATTTTGAGTGGTTAGGAAGAATTCCTGTAGATGGCCCATAAATTGGTTGGCATAGGATGGTGCCATGCTGGTGCCCATTGCCGTGCCATGGATTTGTTTGTTAGAGAGGCCTTCTTCTGTATCCATGATCTTCGATTGTTTCATCTTGATTGGATCCTGATGCTTTCTTCTATGTGTATACTGATTCAGTGTATATCTAATACTTTATGGCAAGGACACTGAAAGAGAAATTGGTTTTTTAGGTTTTGTGTGTACCCTTTGTTGTGAAATAATTTAATGTGATGCATTACATGGATGAGCATAGGCTAGTGTGTGTGTGGGGGGGGGGGGGTGAAGCTTTTGGTTATATTCTTTCTAACAGTTGTAAACAATGTCAATCATTTTATGGATTTGGTTTCCAGTGTGAAACTAACCCAGCACTGTTCAATATGGACCTTTTGCCACTGTGAAAGTAACCCAGCACTGTTCAATTCTGAGGAATTGTCTTCTTTCTCCGACAAACTGTAAACAGATTTACAAGTTTCATTTGTGAATGTCATTATTTTCATCATTAAATGACTTTGTCAGTAATTAATATCTCTGAACAAGGTGAACATTTAAAGGAATCTTTCAATGGTTGTACAGTTTTCTCCCTTTTTTTACCTACAATACCATCTGCCATTTCAACTGATAAAAGTTGATAACTTCACTACATTTATTTTGTTTATACTACATTCATTTTGTGTATACTCTTATTTTTCAGTTGTTATTCATTTAAACTTTGCTCCAGATGGTTTTATTTAATTCAGAATTTTCTACTGTGCTTCCATTACTATTATCTCCCTTAAACCATCATGTGCCCTTCAGTATTCACCTTGATCCATTGAAAATTTCTTTCATATTCTTTGTGCATACAACACCTTTTGTTATTTGTGCAAGTATTATCTTTGTTAAATAATAGGCCATTTTGTTTACATTGGAGGTGTGATTGGAAAGTTTTAAGAATGAATCCACTACTGCTTACTGGTTTGGCGGGCAGGTACACAGAGGGTGGGGAGTGAGTCATTGCCTTGTCCTTGAACACCCTCTGACAGGAAACTGCATTTCCTTTATTCAGTTCATTGGGGCAGCTGATTGAGTGTGGGTCTGTTAGGGCTTGTTGACAGATTTTGTCTGCGTGAAAATGTACATAAAAATGGAGCAACGAGTTTTGTTTTAAAATGGGGAAATCAGGTTCTGAGACTTACGAACTATTAAAGACAGCTTTTGGAGATAATTGTATGAGGCAGTCAAACTTTCTGCCTAGTTCAACAGATTTAACAATGCCCGCGAATCATTTTAGGAAGAACCACGGTCCGTCTGTCCTTCCACCTCAAAAACGAATGAAAATGTTGTGAAAGTTTGCAACTTAGTGTGCTCTGATCATAGACTTACAATTAGGGAGATGGCTGATGAACTTAATTTAGGTTTCTATGCAGCTCAGCCAATTTTAACTGAAGATCTGAACAAGCATTGAGTGTCTGCAAAATTCATGACAAAAGTGTTGTCAAGTGACCAGAGACAATACTGACTTGAAGTGTGCCAAGAACTGATTAATCGAACTAAAAATGAACCATATTTGTTAAATAGGGTAATTACAGGTGACAAAAATGTGGGTATATGGATATGGTCCTGAAACAAAAGTGCAGTCTTCACTGTGGAAGACTCCAGGTTCACCACAACCGAAAAAATCACGGCAAAGTTGGTCGAAGGTGAAGACAACGTTAGTGATTTTTTTAGATTCTACTGCTGTTGTGCATCCTGAATTTAACCTGGAGGACAGAAAATTAACCAGGAATATTACAAATGTGTCCTTGAGTGTCTGCGCGAAATGGTGTGGAAGGAAAGGCATGCATTGTGGGAAGATAGGAGTTGGTTGCTACTCCAAGACGATGCTCCGGCTCATCGTGCCTTCTCCATCTTTGAATTTTTGACCAAATTCAAAATCCCTGTGCTTCCACAACCATTCTATTCCCCTGGTTTGGCCCCTGCGGACTTCTACTTGTTTCCTAAACTAAAAGTTTCACTGAAAGGGAAGCAATTTGACTCGATTGAAGACATCCAGGCAAATATGGAGAGCATCCTCAACACATTTCAGGAAAAAAAATTTCCAGGAATGTTTCCAAAAGTGGAAACACTGTTGGAGTCAGTGTGTTCAGTCAGAAGAGGACTATTTTGAAGGAGATGCATCACAGTAGCATTTAAGTACCACCATTGTACAATTACAAGCCCATTCTTAAAACTTTCCAATCACACCTCGTATAAGTTCCATTTTTGAAGATACTGAAGTTGTTCTTTAATTTAATCTGGTATACTTCCCTGTTCTTAAATTAATTTTCTTAATCTACATATCTGATTTCCTACCTGAAGAGTTCCACAGTTTGAGTAGATTTGCACTTGTCATAGTCACACGGCTGATGAGTGCCACATTCCTCGGTGCTCTTCTTCATGAGGGAATTTGTGGATCACACTGCATAAAGAAATGAATGATTGAATTTCTAGCTTTTTTGTGTGATTACTCTGCTTCGTACTGGCAAATATTCCCCTGAAATTCTAAGGTGTTGTAGAACACTCACACCCTACATAGCTGCTGTGTTTTCGATAAAATTTAGTTTTTTTTATATTTTTAGTTCCAGTTGGTCCTTGGCAACTTATTTTTCTAATTTCTGTGTACGAGTGTCATTTTTATTATTGTACCCAAACTTTATCATTGAGTGTTTTTCCTTTAGTTTTTGCCCAATTTTATATTAAAATTTTGTATTACTGGAGGAAAAGACAAAACATCAATGACACATCAAGAATGTTATAATTCAAATATTGGATCTATTTTTCAATATTATTCTCAGTATTTTGAAAAATCCACATTTTTCTTACCCATATTGTTGTTATCTCTCAAATCTCTTAAATCCATATAATGGCACTCTTCTACATGTTACATGAAATCATGGATACTTTGATGGATAGAATTTAAAATGTCTATTGAGAATGAGGCTATAGCCAATAATTTAGGAAACCTTCATACTGCTAAACTTATGCACGAAAGATATTTTCTCTGGATATTCAAAGACATAGATAAAACAAATTAAAGTGTGTATGATATTTTATTGTATAATTGTATAAGATGTCTTATTCTAGATAATTTTATTTCATACAGGTTGCTGATACATGCAAAAGACTTAGAAGTGTTCAAGAAGAAAGATCCTCCAATACTGACAATGGAAGAAATGACTGAAAGTGTCGAACAGGTTGAAGCACTTGTTGCATTACTAAAGGAAGATAAAGATGAAGCAGATGTATGTATTTCTTTGATAATTTCACTTTTGTAGTATTTGCAATTTATGTTATGTATAATGATAGATAAAACTGAGACTGTAAAACACAAAGCACCTCCACAAGTTGTGGGAGGATGATAATGAAGGAAAAAGGGAAGAGAGAAGTGGGATGAAGTGCTTTAAGTTCCCGGCAGGGAAATGAAACACATGAATGGAAGTGAGAAAATTTATTTATTTAGCATGTTTGTAGCATCAAATCACAAACCTAACTCATAGAAGAGATTTAACAAAATATTGTGAGCATTCATCAAAGTTCATGATATATCTGGAAGAGTTCTCAGTTGCCATCAAGAAAACATCTGTATTCTCATGAACTGCCTAAAGTGACTAGATCATGTGCCGGATGGCTTGTCGTTCAGTATCAGTTTCAGCTGGGTGAGGTTGTAGGACCTCACTGGCATAATGTGGCGCCAAATAAACCCTGTTTTTATATATACCAAGAAAACAGGCATTGCCTGGGTATTCATTTTGCCAATTTTGTATTAGAAACAAAACAAAAAATGAACCGTATTTGTAGTGAAGTATTGAAAAAAATTTCATTTTCATGTATTCATGAAATAACTTTGAAATTATGAAACAGTCGTGGAAAGAAATATGCCTAATGTAGAAATGCGTACAAGTACAGTATCCAAATTACAAAACATGATACCGGACAGTTTCTGTACGCTGGGTGCAGCTATTTTGCATGTCTATACTACAATTTTGTAAACATCTCTATGGAAATGCCTCTTCATATTTCTATTGATTATTACTGTTTTCACCTACAGCCATTCACTTCACAGTTGGATGCTGTCAAAAGCACTGCCAGTGTCAGGCTTTTCTTAATCTGACACGACTATATGAGTGTTTTATAGTAAAGAATAAATATGTTAAAACTCCATGCATGATGGGCAATTTTTCTGGTATCTCATTGTTTACAATATGGCACCATGATATACTTTTGTAGGTGCATTTAGTTGCATATGTGGATACTGTCTGCGAATTTTGTTGTGAATACTGTAAGTAGCACAAAAGTAATACTTTTAAATGTAGTGCTTGATGCACCAGGTTTTGACACGTCATTGTTTATGATGTCATATCTCCTGAATGAAGTTAGGCTAGGAGTTTCTTTCCCTCACAGTGATTGTTGTCTGACACTAAAGGACACGTGATGCTTACCAAGTTTGGTTGAAATCACTCCACTGGTTTAGTAGGAAGTGTCATGACGCGCGCCCACACACACACACACACACACACACACACACACACACACACACACACACACACACACATCTGGTTATCTGTGTCATTGTTGCCAGGAACAAACTCCACTAACTGCTGGGTAAAAGTAATACTTTTAAATGTAGTGCTTGATGCACCAGGTTTTGACACGTCATTGTTTATGATGTCATATCTCCTGAATGAAGTTAGGCTAGGAGTTTCTTTCCCTCACAGTGATTGTTGTCTGACACTAAAGGACACGTGATGCTTACCAAGTTTGGTTGAAATCACTCCACTGGTTTAGTAGGAAGTGTCATGACGCGCGCCCACACACACACACACACACACACACACACACACACACACACACACACACATCTGGTTATCTGTGTCATTGTTGCCAGGAACAAACTCCACTAACTGCTGGGTCTGACATGGTTTTCTGCTTGTATAGGCATGTTTGCGGCACATGGCGCCAATCAGAGACAGCTGAAGTGATGCGTGTGTGGAAAGCGAGCTGGGTGACTCACAGGAACACCAGACAGTAGTGGGACCAGTGACACCACATGGCATGAGAGGCAGTCACCATATTTGAAACTGCCACTCCCACCTCCCTACAATCTCCAAGCATCTATCTCTGCTTTCTTTTGAAACCTGCCCCTCTGCCCACACTTAGTGTGTACCCCTGGTCTTTGTTAAAATGGTTGGTATTTGTGCTAATCCCTGCTGCCGCCTTATAACGGAATCCCAGTAATCCATTTACCAGTCCGTGCTCAATTATGGCTGACTTGTCCAGTTCCCCTTGTTTAATATATCACCTGTGCTCTGTACAATGCTCAGCAGCTGTGCAACTTGTTTAACCTATGTAGCTGCTGCCACATTTTCAAATGATGCCATACGCACTGGGCACACGAAGGGGTGTGTTGTCCTTAACTGAGTGCAGCATGTCTCTTATCTTAGGGCCAGGCTGGAATACTGGTGTCAGTCCATGCATCTACAGCACATGTCCTAACTTGCTGCTCATTGCCCCACAATATGGCAGGACTCTGTTATTTGAAATGATGCAGCTTGATAACCTAGAAAATTTTATTTGAACATTTCGATTTTGGACCCTCTTTTATTGTTATACCAATTGAAATACTTAGTGTGAACAGGGTTCTGTTCTCATGGTTTTTGGTTAGCTGGTATTCTTTTACTGTTATCATGACACACCTGTAAATATTAATCAAGTTGTTGTGGATAAACAAGAACCAAATAGTAATTCATCCTTTTGTTCTTAAAGTAGGAGCTTAATAACTAATTGTAACCATCCTTTTTTAACTTTATGATTGTTAATAGCAGAAGGAATTGTAGATATTTTTTATCTCAGGTAACATATGGTTTCTTTTGTTTTACATAACTAAGTTTTCTTCATTGTATCATCCGTGTTACACAATATGTGAATAAATGAAGTGAAGTTGTTCTCAATTCAACATCATCTTCGTTGCAGTGCAGCTGAAGAAAGTAATACTTTTGTCACCAAAAGTGCAGATTTGTTGTTTGTTTACAAGCATATGTATCACCTTTTTTATTGCTTTCATATTAGCTGAGTAGATGTGCTTGTTATGCAGGAAAAGGTAATACAAATGAAATTGAAGAGCAGGAGTTTATTGATATATTTTAAAGGAAACTATGAAATGAGAATTACAGGAATGATATGTAAATTATTTATGAAAACTATTTTGTCTCTCCTCTTTTTATAAATGTTAAGAGTGCTAAGTCATAATAGCATCTTATACAAACTACATTAGATTTGATTAATGTACCTGTGACAAAATATATTTTTAATTTTTGTATGATTCTCTGATTGCATAATGAAATGTTTTTTTCCCAGGCTATTAATGCAGAGGAAGAGCTGTTGGAGATAGTTTTGTCTCCATTTACAGTCCTTCAGCAAATGCTTGCTGTTACTGATCCTCTGGATAAACTGTGGCACACAGCGTTAGAATTTCATGAATTGTATGAAAAATGGTACTACGGTAAGTTAGAAAACATTGTAAGGAGGACTGATGACCCTGTAGTTTGGTCCCTTTATCCCTCAGACCAACCAACCATTCTCAGGATTTTGGAAGGAAAAGTCTTAAAAAGTGTATGATCATCACATTTATCTTTAAAACTCATGAAAAAATTTCATATTTTATTGATATGATTTGTTGTAGTTGAAAACAGTGTAGAGTTTCATGGAAAATCTGGGATGGAATGTGATATCTGTTTGATAACATATCACTATTCACGAAAGTAAAAAAGTGTCTGACCAGCAGACAAGTATGTGGAAAGGAAAAAACTACTTCTTTAAACCAAATTTTTCTCCTTAGCTAACAACAGCTCATTTCCAGACTAGCTGCAGTGACCTGGGCATTCCGCTTCCTCGTGGAAAGTGACAGTTCTTGTGAGTGGCGGGGCGTGCGGGCTCCACCTGAGCCTGTGTCGTCAGCATATTGAGCAAGGTGGCACTCGGGGATGACCGGCATATCAATGACATAATATATTTATGCTGGGCATTCGCCGAGCAAGGTGGCACTCGGGGATGACCGGCATATCATTGACATAATATATTTATGCTGGGCATTCGCCAATTATGGGGCTTTTGTGGCGTTGTCCCTAAGATAAGCACTTTGGTTTTACTTTCTTCTCACTTATCTGCTGCTCGTTATTCTCTGTTTCTAAATAATAATTCTAATTCTAAATAAAATTTATACTCTTATAACAATATGGAAAGCTACTCATCACACAGAGGAGGCACTGAGTCACAGGCAGGCATAATGAAATATTAAGGTTCTTCCTTAGGATTGAATATTTTTCTTACCTCCTCAAATTAAGTCATTTGGCAGATTACTGAGTTTTTATTTTATCCTGACAAAAGACGCCATAATTTGTAAAGGAACATAGCGTTTATGGAAGCCAGATTGCAGCTGTAAGCTCTAGTTGAGAAGGAAGAGTGACATCGTTGTAGCCTATTGATGATGTTAATCAGTATGTACATTGAACAAGCAGTAAAGGGAACTAAAGAAAAAATTGGAGAGGTTGAAGTTCAGGAAGAAATAAAAAATTGAGGTGTTGCCAGTGACATTGTAGTTCTGTCAGAGACAGCAAAGGAGTTGGAAGAACAGTTGGACACAATGGATAGTATCTTCAAAAGATATTATAAAATGAGCAGCAACAAGAGTAAAACAAAGGTAATGGAATGTAACTGAATTAAATCAGGTGATACTGAGGGATTAGATTAAGAAATGAGACAGTAAAAGTTGTTGTTAAGCTGAGGTATTTGGGAAGCTAAATATCTGATAATGGCTGAAGTAGAGGAGATACAACGCAGATTGGCTACCACAAGGAGAACATTTATGAAAAATAGGAATTTGTTAACATAGTATATGTATTTGAGGGTTGGGAAGTCTTTTCTGAAGTACTTATCTGGAGTGAAACATGAATGATAAGTAGGTCAAACAAGAAGGGAATAGAAGTTTTTGAAACATGGTGCTACAAAAGAATGCTGAAGATTACATGGCTAGAGCAAGTAAATAACAAGGGGGGATTGAACTGATTGGGAGAGGAGAGACATTTATGGCACATCCCAAAAGAATGGATCAGTTGTTAGAACACATCCTCAGACATCATGGTATGGTCATTTAGTACTGGAGGGAAGTGTGAGTAATAAAAATTGTGGAGGGAGACCATAGCTTGAATAAAGTAAGCAGTTCCAAATTGATGTAACATACAGCAGTTAAGCAGAGATGAAGAGGCTTGCAGAGTATAGACTAGCGTGGACAGCTCCTTACGAACCTTTCACTGGACTGAACATTATACAAAAAGCAAACTTAAATCTCTAACATCTATTATGCAAACCATACACATACCAATAAAGGCCTACTATAAATGTGAAGTATATATGCTGTGGGTCTTGAAAGATTTTTTTGCTATAGATATGTTAGAGCATATAGCAGGAGGAGTTATGAAGAAACAAAAAAGGGTTATATCAGTACCCTTGTTTTCACTGGTATGATCACAAAAATTGACAATGAGTGCTGACCACTTACCCCTCCAAGTCTGCTTCCTGTGATGCCTCTGGGCGAGGATGATATGGAGATCAGTCAGTACCTTTGGGCCTCCAGAATCTGTTAAAATGGAGTGCGGTCAAAAGTAGCTGGTACTACCACTCAAGATTATCAAAACACTGCTTTCTGTGTTCTGGTGCCCATTAAGGACAGCTATGCCTAAAATTCTAAGGTATCTCCTTCGACAACTTTGAATGCTTTATGACTTATTTTCCTACCGGAAGAGATAAGAATGGGCCAAAGAAACAATCCAATAGTTGAAGTACAGCTCTCAAATTTTACTGTATTTTCCAATTCTTTTACGTTTTCTGTCATTGCCTGTACAATATCAGTGCTGCAAGGGTCCTGCTGTGCAGTGCTCTTGAACTGTGGACCAACTTCTCATTCATGGATTTTGATCCGCAGTGTCGATGATGCTGAAAGTGACTTTTTCTTCAGTCTAGTGGAATAACACAGTTAGAGAAGTTAACTCAATGTATTTCCTCTAACAGGCAGTCCTAACTTTTCTGATTGAACAACTTAACATAGCCTGGCTAGATGTTTGCATGACTACATCTTACAAGAGTCTATGGACAATTTTTTTGAATAAAATGTGAAAATAAGTTATTATCTTTTGTTGATGATTGCTTTGACATCATGGTGGTGAGGTATGCTGTATGCCCTTCACTCGTGACTCCATGGAGCAAACGATTCCACACAACAGGTGTAAGTGCCACTCTGCAGCCTTTGTTGCTGACAGTGCAGGATGTATACAATTCCAATCTGCACCAAAAACGTCCAGAAAGTGATGTGCTTCAAACTTACTAACTACCTTAACCCACATTTGTCTTTTGTTGTTATCCCTCAAACGCAAAAATGAATACCTTCATTGTGAATTTTTTGCTAGAGTCTTGACATTGGGAGATGCATTATATGCTACACTTTAAATCAACATAAGCTGCAGGAATTATCATAGTCCTGTAACTGTCAACATTACCAACATTCTGTTAGTAATTTTTAAATCTTATTGAAATAGTTGCTTATACTGCAAGAGTCACCACATTCTTCCTTATTGTTAGTTAATGTAGTGCATTTTGGGATATCACTGACAGTCTAATGCGTGTTTGTTTATATTTAATACAGTGCCACTTTTTGTCTTTAAGAAAAGTTGTTAGTAATTAAAAACTGGGAAGTCAGTTTTAAGAGTTCAATAGGAATCCAGTTTCAAACGAAGAAGAGAGACCAGATGGGTGGAAACTGTTATAGCCGTGAGCGACCTACGAGCACTGCAAGGCAGGGAATGGAGACGCGAAGCCACCAGGTGGGAACCCGTTGGAGGTATCGCTAACAATGAACAGACAGGGCAGATGAGCAAGTAGGGGTTGACAGACACTACGACCGACCGGGACACAACACGAGACAAGCAAGCAAGGACTGAGGCGATAAACACGGCAGGACAACAACAACACAGGAACACTCCAAACAATGCCAGTATGTATCTCAACACACGGAACTGGAATGCAGTACGGCCGAGATGCACACACGAACTACTGCGAGTACCAGACTGCCAGGGTAGCGTCGTGCGGCCGCCTAAATACGTGACTGTGGGATACGCAATTAGCCAAGCACTTCATGCGGTACGGAGAGTGGTGCCCTCACATGGCGAGGCTCACAGCGCAGGCATGTGCTGGAATACGGAGACCCCTATTGGGGATCCAGGTTCATACCCTGTAGTGTGCATTCAAACTTCCACACTTTCCAACATCAGATCCCTCCCCCTGCAACTTGTTCGTAGGGGTGAAAATGCCCTGGATGGCTCTATGGTGGATGGAAGGAGGGAACAGAGGGAGACCACGTGCCGTCGACTGCCAACACCGAGTAATTAGGGCAGTCCGTGGATTCCATCAAAATGCCACCAGAGGGCAGGGCATTGCATAGCACCTCCAATCCCCGTTGATGTGGGAAGGAGTGCTGGCACGACTGTGGGAGCCGTCAACCATTAGGCCGACTTGAAGGCCTTGTGCATGCGAGAAGGAGGCAGGGGGTTGGGGGACACGAGTTCCACGAAGGGGTACGAGGCCGGAGGCAGTTATGGTGGCAGCACTCGAGCCCCCTCTGTATCTGTACCGACATCACAGGCCATCCATTGGTTGCAACTACTGTGACGGCAGTCCGAGCAGCCTTGTCCCCATATGAGCAGGCTCACACTGCCGTGCCCAATGTGTAGTGCTGAGAGGGTTGGAAGCGGGGCTCAGAAGCTGGCGGTGTCCGAAGATGGAGCAGGGTCCACGGTTGCCGCCCGTGGAGGGGTTTCGCCAGACGATGATCATCAATGAGAGTGGTGCAATAAGTGCTCACGAATAAAATGAGGGCCGACATCGTGGCAGAGTATTCGACTGCTTTTGTCAGCTGTTGTGTAAATGTCCTCAACAGTCGTTCTGCTGTGCCATTGTAGGATGGATGGAATGGAGGGGTATGGATGTGTTTGATACCGTTGGCCTCACAGAATGTGTGGAAGGAGGCTGCTGTGAATTGGGGGCCATTATTGGAGACCAAGGTACGAGGCAGGCCTTCGATGGTGAAAAGCTGAGACAAGGCCACGAGTGTGCCATCAGTCGTAGTGGACGCCACGTGCACCTTATACAGGGATCTGGATTGTGTATCCACAATGAGTAACCACATCAATGCCAAGAACGGGCCCATAAAATCGAGATGGATGTGGTCCCAGGGCCGGCAAGGCATGGACTAGGGTGCAAACGATTGCAAAGTGCTGGTCTGGTGACGCGCGCACACCGTGCACCAACAGACCAGGCAGTCAATATCACCATCGATCCTGGGCCAGTACACATGTTGGCAAGCCAATGCCTTCGTACAGAACATCCCCAGTGTCCATGGTGTAGCAAGCATAGGACGCGAAGGCAGAAATTGGATGGGATGATCACCTAATGGGCCAACAGAAGGACACCCACGTCAACCTAGAGGCTGTGTGAGAGGTGCCACCAGGGACTGAATTCAGTTTTCCACCGGCAAGTCAGATAGGTGGCCAACCCTGGGTCACATAGTGGAGAACCTGCTGCAGAATGGGGTACCGGCATGTGGCAGAGGCAACCTGTGCAGACATGACCGGAAATCCTTCCAGTGCATCTTGGCAGGCCACATCAATGTGAAAGCAGAGGACTTCCTGCTGGTCAAACTTGGGATCAGAGCCCAAGTGGAGATGTGACAAGGCATCTGCATTGGAGGAGGAGGGCTTATATTGGATAACATACGTGTAATTGTGTAAGAAGAGCACACAGCGCTGGAGACATTGAGCAGTTTGCTCTGGTAGGTGTGTGTGTGGGCCCAATAGGGTAACGAAATGTTTGTGATAAGTGAGGGGATTGAACTTCATCCCAAACAAGAAGATGTGAAACTTTTCAACAGCAAACACAATCACCAGGGCCCCTTTCTCAATCTGAGAATAGTTCCTCTGTGCTGGGGATAGCAATGGGCTGTTCTGAGCCATCCTCATTCCTTTGAGCCAGGACTGCCCCAACACCATAGGCCAAAGCATCAGCCACCACAACCAAAGGCACTCCAGAGCTACAGGCATCAGGCAATGGGCTGACTTGAGCATAGTTTTCAATTTGAGAAAAGCTTGATCACAGGCAGGAGACCAGTTGAAAGCCACCCCTTTGTGACACAAGCAATTGAGGGGCTGTGAAATGTCAGGAGCCTGGGGTAAAAACTTGCCCAAAAAAACCTGGTGGTCAGATAAATCCTTGGGGCAGGGAAGGGAGTTGATGGCCACGATGTTGCGATCCGACGGACGAATGCTGTCTTTACTGAGTCAGTGCCCAGGTATTCGACTTCTGGTTGAAAGAAGCTACACTTTTCCATCTGACAGTGTAAGGCTATGACCTCCAGGGTGTGAAATAAGGTACCGAGGTTTTACAAATGCTCGCGGCATGTACGGCCAGTGACCAAGATGCCATCGAGATAATTGACACAAACCAGGATGAGCTGTTTGAGCTGCTCCAGGGACCTCTGGAAAATGGCCGGCGCCAAGGAAATACCAAATGGAAGGTGCTTGTATTTATACAATCCAAAAGTCATGTTGATGACAACGATGTTTTGGGTTTTCTCAACTAAGGTAATTGGTGGTAAGCCTCCACCAGGTCGATCTTAGGGAAGTATTCGCCATGAACGAGATTGGAGAGAAAGTCTTCCTGCTGGGACATGGGATAAGTTTCAATGAGGGACTGTGCATTGATTGTAACTCCGAAACCCCACATAGGTGAAGGGAGCCATAGGGTTTCCTGATCACCACTAATGGGGATGCCCAAGCACTTGCTACCACATGTTCGATGATGCGAGCAGCCTGCAGTTGATCGAGCTCTTGCTTGGCTGCTGGACGAAGGCCACCGGAATGGGTCGAGCCCATAAGAACAGTGGCTGAGCACCTGGCCGGAGAGGAATGTGCTCCTGGAAGTCAAAAGCGCACCCTAAGTCAAACAGAAACAGAGAGGTGTAGGCCGAGCACAGATCATTGAGGTCCTGGAATGGGACGGCAGTCGAAATGATCTTAACTTATCAGAAATTGAGAAGCCAAACAGTGTGAAATCATTGAGGCAAAAATGTTTGAAGCCAAGGGATGGTCAACTACCAGTAGGGTCAGGACTCAGGGAACCTGTTTATAGGTGGCCTGGACTGAGAACTGCTCATGGAGGGTGACAGAACTGTCACTGTACGCGACGAATCGTGAGAGGTGGGAGACAGCTCCAGGCAACCCGCTCATGTATACATCACCAGATTGATTAAGGAGATGGTGGCCCCCATATTGATTTGGAAATGCACATCCGCTTTAAAAATGTGGAGTGTGAGGAACAACTTCCACGTCAATGGGGTGTCCAGTGGAATGACTGATTGCAGCATGTGCGAGCTATCCTGATGTCCCATGCGTAGCGGATGGAGCAGCTGCAACAGACAGATCAGAGATGGCCTTCTTTCTGACAGAGTGTGCACGTCTTCCAGTGATGGGGTGAATCTGCACGATGTGTGGGCAGAAAAGCACCGCAGGCAAGACAGAAGTGACCCACGTGACCACCAGTGAGTGGTGTCCGGCAGCTCCAAAGCCACAGGGAGTTCTGACAAGGAGGAGTCTTGATGACATTTCTCTCTGCAGGCTGTACCGTGCTGACGGTGCGAGGGAGGCCACCTGTGGTCTCGCCATGACACTCTTCTTTCCTGCTTGCGTGATTTCAAAAGAGTGGGGTATGTGCAGCATGTCTTCTAACAAGGGGTTATCAAGTTTCAGTGCAGCTGTGCGGACCTCTGAATCGCATGCCAGTTGAATGCCAGCATCATGAATCGAGGAGTCCACATACGACATCTTGCAATGCTGATTGGTGCAAGGGAAGTGGCATTTGCATCTTGAGACCCTGCAAGTGCATGACACAAGAATGGTATGACTGACTGGGCTGTTTATGGGACTGGTGGTACTCAAGCCGAGATGCCATGGCATTGGGATCACTGATAATAGTTGTTAGTCAAAAGCATACACATTTTCTTAAAGGAGAGAGCCATGGAGTCTGACAATGGTGCCAACTTGCAGAGCAGAAAGAATGTGTCTCGCGATGCCCAGAACTAGAATAATGACCACTGGGAGTCATCTGTGACCTGAAGTGCTGTGAAGTATTGTTTCAGATTATGCAAGTACGTTTCCCAGTCTTCCTTATCATCGTGGCAGGAACTGGGACACCAAGGAGCTGGTGCAATGTGGCATCCCGTGCTGTTACTTTGTCCATCAGCAACTGCAAGGATTGCTGTAAGACGTCTAACTGGTGCTGTTGCTGTTGCATGAGCTGCTGCTGTTGCTCCAGGAGACAAACCAACTTAGCCTCCATACTTTACCTTGTCGCCAATGTTATAGCCACAAGTGACTGGCAAGTGGTGCACGGAAGAGAATGGAGACACAATGCCGCCAGGTGTTGGGGCTGCTGGAGGTATCGCTAACAATGAACAGACAGGACAGACGAGCAAGTAGGAGACGACAGATACTATGACCGACCAGCACACAACACGAGGCAAGCAAGGAAGAACAGAGGTGATAAACACAGTGAGACAACAGTGCAGGAACACTCCAAACAACGATACGTAACTGGAACACAATAAGGCCGAGATTCACACGCGAACTATGGTGAGTATCAGACTGTCAGGGTAGTGCCGCGCGGACACCTAAATACGTGAGCATGGGATATGTGATTGGCCGTGGACTTCACGTGGTACAGAGAGTGGCACACTTGCATGGCGAGGCTGAAGCGCAGGCACGTGCTGGAGTATAGAAATCCCCAGAGGGGGTCCAGGTCCATACCCTCTGGTGCACATTCAACTTCTGCGCCTTCTGTCACCAGAGAAACAGTGCATTGGAGTTCTCTATTAGAGTGATGACTTGACTGTTGTTGTCTTTTGGATAATGAAAAAGGTCAATGCCTCCCTGATGCCTATGTGCACTCTTTTTCTCGTGTTTGGTAGAGTAGTGCTTCCATCAATGAACAAAGCAGGCTGTGAAGTCATCACTGTCTGACCATACCATTTTCGCAGTGGAGCTCCATGCGATCCTGAAGGCACTGGAGTGGATGAATCGTGTTCAGGGCAATTGATTTCTCCTCTGCTCTGATTCTCTTAGTGCCTTACAATCATTTTAGAATCTCTACCCAACTGAGGAGATGGTCCAGCTGTTATATGACCAACTGTATTTGCTCCAATGGCAGGGTAAGGAAGTGTCCTTCTGCTGGGTGCCTGGTCATGTAGGAATATGGGGCAATGAACAGGCCGATCGGGCTGCCAAGGAAGCCTGCAGAGAGCAGGATGTGGTCCAGTGTCCTATTCCCTTGCAGTCTGTCATTTCTGCACTCCACAAGAAGTGCACGGAGTTGTGGGAGGAAGAATGGCTGGCGGTGATGGCCAATAAACTGTGGTTGGTAAAGTCAACAACTTGGCCGTGTCGTTCCTCCTGCCAGTCACTCAGGCGGGAAGAAGTGACCCTCACGCATCTTCAGACCGGGCACTGTCCTCTCACATGTAGCTTTCTATTACGGCAGGAGGATCCACCGTTTTGTGATGCTTGTGGTGTGCACATCTCTGTCCGCCACATTTTAACAGACTACATTTTATACCGTGATGCAAGGGCAGAAGCACAAGCTGTTGGGGATCTGCCCTGTGTTTTAGCTAATGATGAGATGTGTGTGTCTAGGGTTTTAAAGTTTTGTGATGTGTCTGGACTCTGGCCTAAACTTTTAGGCTGGAGATTTTTGTGTACTACACAGTGGCTTGCTCCTCCCTTTTTCCTTGCGGTCAGCCAGCCACTTCTATCTGCCATATTGTTTTAGCTCCCTCTACCACTTTCTTCCTGTGTTGTCCACGTTTTACTGCTGGCGGCATGCTTCGTCCCACACTTCGGTGTGGGTAGCCCCATATTTTTCCACAGTTGTTACCTGTGTTTTACGTTCTGTTTTATCTTACTCTTCTGAGTCTTTTCTTGACACCCATCTCAATCTGTTACTGAGCGGGCACTGAAGACCTTGCCGTTGTGCACCCGTACAACCCTCTGCATCCACCATTCGTCCATACGTTACAAACCCAATGTGCTGCTACCAGTGTCAGTATTACTACCACACTCGAATGTCCTGTTGAAACGAGGCCAACTGTGTTACTTTTGGTAAGGATGCTCGTTAGGACGATTGCTCACCTCCTTCCTGCTGTATCAATTGCAATGGCAATTATCCAGACTCATCCTGAGAATGTCCCATATATCTATATGAGGGGGCCATCCAGGAGATCCAGATAAGGGAAAAGTGCTTTATGCTGTCGCTTACAAGTTGTTGGCAAGTCAAAAACCATGCATTTTCCTGTCTGGCACTTACAGTACCATTCTTGCTACATCTCGCTCCACGAACAACATGGCAACACAGACTTGCAACCTCAAATTCAGCTCCGTGGTTGTAAAATCATCCAGTGTTACAGTAGCATCACCATATCCTTCTCCTCTAGCTGTGCAACAAGCCACCAAATCTTCTCCTCCAGTGGTGAAATCAGCTGCTACACAACCAGCAGCCCGGAAAATTCAGAAGGAATACTCATCTGGGCAACAAACATCTGAGTCTTCATCTGCCAACCACAAAGGCTCCAAGAAATTAAACAAAGGCAAATGGTCTTCTCTTCTGCTGACTCAGACCCTCTTCAACAGTGTCTCTGTTTCATTGATATGCAATGCCAACCGTTTTTCTGTCTTGGACCCAGTGAGGATGCCGACGCCTCTGTAGATCTTATGAAACAGGATCCTCCAGGCTCTGCACCCTGTAGGTTGGCACTCAGCAGTTACTGAGGTGACAGCCCTTAATTTTTTCTTTCCTGCCCTTTCCCCATCATGACTCTCCTCCACTGGAATGTTTGTGGCATTAGATCCGATGAGAAGGACTCGCAGCTACTCTTGGAATCACAGCGTCCACTTGTTTTCGTCCTCCAGAAAACTAAATTGTGTCCTTGCAAGTGCTTTGACCTCTTCCGTAACACTGCTCAGTATTGACAGCAGAGCTCTTTTCCCTGTATCAGGCCACATGTACATCCAGCGACACAGGCTTTTCAATTGTTTCATCTGCTTCGATTCTCTCAGTGTCCTCCAGAACATCTGGGCACTGTACACAGTTCACCTCCTAGTGCGGTGGGACCAAAAAAGCTTCCTGCTCACTCTTGAGGGAGCCATTGTGATATTTATGTGGGTCCCTGATCACGTTGGTCTGGCAGGAAATAAGGCTGCTGATGCTGCTGCCAGTGGCCCACTATTCTTCCATTTCTCCGATGATCTCTGTGTTGCTGTCTGTCAGCAGGTGGTGGCTTGTCTTCCCTTCACGGGAACAAGCTCCAGCAAATTAAACCTCTTCCAGAAGCTTGGCCTACCTCCTCTCGGGCCTCTCACATGAAGAGATCATTTTAGCCAGGTTGCATATTGGACACTCATTTTAACCATTGCCATTTGTTAAGTGGTGAACCTCCAGTGCTCATTTTCATGAATGTTTGACAGTTCGCCATTTCCTGACCAAATGCCCCCCCCCCCCCCATTTTTAACCAGTTACATACTGTTGTTTGTTTGCCGCCTAAGTTATCAGCCATTTTAGCGAATGACGCAAGGTCTTTCGACCACATTCTACTCTTTACGCATTGTAGAAATATGGCAAAGGACATTTAATCTTTAGTTCGGCACTTCTATTGTCTCTATGGTGTATTTCGTTGAACTTTCTAAAAGAGGAAGTCCCTGTTCTAAGTTCTCTATCTTTCCATCTGTTGGGTTTAATGAGTAGTCGCGTTTAATTCCATTTCATATTAGTATTCTAAGCTTCTGACATGGGCGCATATGTCCCTTTCTTTTCTTTTTTTTCTTTTTCTTTTTTTTTTTTCGGCCTAAAACAAATCAAACCATCCATTTGCCAGGGGTGGTCAGGGCATGGCCTTGTGTTGAACCACTGAGGCAGGGCTGACTGATTGTGGGTGTAGGCATGGCAGTTCTGGATGGCGTGTTCAATGGCAGCATCAAGCCCATGCCAATACACATGATGTTGCACAGTAGCTGTCATTCTCTACATTCCCCAATGTGCAGTTTGGAGAAGATAGAATATTTTGGGGGTGGAATGTGGGGAATATTTTGGGAATGGAATATGGGAGTAATAACGACGTGGCATTCAGCAATGTCTGAAGCCAACAAGATGATCCCTTCAGCAACATTAAGCCGGTGCTGTAAGGAAAAATAAGTGCACCATTCCGGATGGTGTCTTTAGGCAAGAGTTCTGGGCAACACCGCTGTCCAGCAGATGACACTGCGCAGAGGAGAGTTTCAAGGGCCATTTGCTTTGCTACTTCATACGTCATAATCAGAAATTTGTCAGGCATGTGACACAGGTTTGTATTGAAGGGAAAATACAGCATTTCATGCCCATCAAATTCAGCATATGATGCTCACAGCAATCGGGAAAGTGTGTCTGCATTGGAGTGCTTTCTGATGGGCAAATAATGGATCTAATAGGTGTATTTATTGAGGTACAAGTGTAGCAGGTTAAACCTCCAGATACCTTATATGATAGCCAAATTTTTCCTTCCCAATTTACAAATAATTCTGCTGTGATGCATCTAATATTCTAGATGGTGTTGCAGTGGGCTGTTCTGTGCTATTTGCTTACTTGTGGGACAGCACAGCACAAACACCACAGTCCAATGCATCTGTGGTTGGCATCAGGTGCATGCTGGGATGGAACATTGCTACACAAGGGAGGTTTTTAAGTTGAATGAGAGGTTTCTGGCACCTTGATTAAGTTGCACAAGATATCTTTGAAATATTGCGGGAGGGCTTGCAACCCAAAATGGCAACCTGTTATAACAATACATTGTGAATGGCATATTAAGCATTAAAAACTGTTTCATCTCATCATTTACAGGCAGTTGAAAGTAGGCATCAGTGAAATCTATCTTTGAAAAATAAGAAGGGGTAATGATAATGGGTGACACACGGGCTTCAAGGAGAGTCAGCATTATGTGATGTTTCGGCTCAAGTATACCAGGTTAGTCGGCATAGTAGAGTGGTGTGCTTGGGCTCGTTGTTTTCCCCTACAGTAGCAGCTTAGTTACAGTGGAGAGATGGATTCCACAACACTGTATGTTCCTCGTAGAGATATTCTGTAAAAATGCAGACTCTCTGACCACCACTCAGAGGAAGTTCCATCTCCAGTTCAACATTCCACGTAATGGTGCAATTCCACCTTGCAGTACCATTCTGCTATGAGTTAAGAAGTTTTGCAAGGCAGGTTCTGCACTGAAGAAAAAACTGAGAGGTAATGCAGTGATGGCTGTGTCACCTGAAAATGTTCAAGTTGTGCATCATGCAATTTGACAGAGCCACAACCAATCTATGAGACTACACACACAGTTATCAAATTCGTCCGTGTGATGCATTTTACACTGTCTAAATCTTCATCCCTAAACAATTGTGGTGGTTCAGGAGTTGAAGCCTCAAGATTTTGTGAGAAGGAGATGTTTTGCTGAAGCAATGAAAGAGATGTTGGAGGAGAACCTGGAATTGTGATTTTAATGTCATATGAGGCTCGTTTTTATCTAAGTGAAAGTGTTAATACACAAAACAGTTGTTATTGGTCTCTAAACAACCTTCAGCAACTGCACGAATACACACTGTAACGCGGTTACACTGTAAGGTGGATTCAAGAAATTTGGTGTCATAGGGCCTTATTTTAGAAGAAACTGGGAGAGCCATCACCGTGAACTGGGAGTGATATTTGACTTCACATGATTTTCTCATCCCAGCTCCATCACCATGACATAAATTGTTAAAATGTTTGGTGCAACAGCTCACACTTTCTGTAAGCGTGTCAGAAGAAAGGCGGTTGTTTCCAGGGAAAGTCATATCTGATGAGATATTGACTGGCTGCCCTGCTCTACAGACTGTACTCTACTTGACTTTTCCTTGTGGGGCTTCCTCAAGAATGTAGTGTGCATCTGTAAGTCATGTACTGTGCTTCAATTAAAGGATACCATCGAGTGACAGAGTCATGCTATACCCCGTAAAATATCAGAGAGAGTGACAAACTATGCGCAGAGGGTCGACGAGTGTGCTGAAGAAGAGGGCTGGTACTTAAAGGACATTATCTTTCACAAATATTATATGAATGTGCAGTTTCTGTCAAAATTAACATATAAAATGTGAACTGTTATTCATTGTGTATCTTTTGAAATAAGATAAGTGCTATATCTTAAAATGTCACTGTGTCTTATAAATTCAAAAACTGTCACGCAGCACTAACTCTCCCTGTAGATTAAGAATGATGCAATAGATACATACAGCCAGCAAAGAAGAAGGAGTAAATCATGTAATGTTCTGTGTAAGAAGTTGTCAACAGAAATTAGTTCATAAATTCCTAAATTTGCTTGTGAAATTGAATTGTGAACTATTAATTTGCTTGAGTACATTATGACTTTCCAGAGATGCAGAAGTTTAGAGATCAATATGTAATCGTTTAAGCTATACTGTGTTGGAATTAATAAATAATATAGGAAATTTTGTGTTTTATATACTGCAAGAACAATTTAAACAATCCAAAAGTCTGTTTTGAATTGGTTTACAATGCAAAAGAATGGAAAGTAGGAAGACGGAGAAGAAGAAGCTTTTATAAAACTAAAGCATTGTTATGATAACAGAAAGTCCTAGGTGAAATACGCATAGTGCAAGGAGGTAATGTAACAATTCATCGAATAGTTGAGAAATGCTTAGTAGTCAATAGACACAAACAAGTCTGATGAATCCTTCTTCAGAGCTATAAAGTGCACTTAAACACCAATAATTAGTCTTGCCAAGGCTGTGGGAGTAAGTGTTTGGGTGTCTGTGTGGTTGTGTGTGAATGCTAGTGCTTGAATGCTAGTGTGAATGCTAGTGCTTGAATGCTAGTGTGAATGCTGTTTTCTATTACGTGTTACTGTGCTCCACACATCAATCTGCTGTAGCCGAGTGGTTGCCTTTCCCTTGTTTTATGTATTGCTCCATCCAGAAATTTCCATTATTCTAATACATACGTACCTGTGAATTCCTGCTGGGCCACATTGTCCTGGCTGACTATACTGTTAAGTTTTTATAGGGCTTTTAATGTAAGCTATTCAAAAATAACCTGTATGGACAGCATTTGAAAGAAAAGAGAGAGCAACATTTACAAGCTGCCTAATACAGAAACAACTGTGCAGGTCTAAGAGACAAGCAAAACTAAAAAGACGGTAGCTTTATGACCTCTTTAAATTCATGTATGCATTTCATAAGGATTTATATTAGAAACTAAGTAAAATAGTTGCTTGTCTCTGTTGCCTTGAGGTGTGTTACATAGAGTCATCATCCTAGTCAACTTGAGGGAGGGTAAGTGAATGAGTGTAATTTTGTAGCTTCACTCTCATTGTGTTATAACATGTTTAGACTTTTTTTTTTTTAAACATTTGCAAGGTTGCTGGTAACCTCATGTTGAGTGTCCATAAACTCCAAAACTCCAAACACACACACACACACACACACACACACACACACACACACACACACACACACACACACAAATCTTAAGCAATATATTATTTCTACTTGACATTTTACAGACTATTGTCTGCAGACACTGAAGTGGTTAAGAATGAGATCAAGACAATCCAAAAGTGTTGTATGTTCTCAGCAGATTTATAAAAAAATCCTCATTTATTAGCCTGAGTGTAAGTTTAGGTAGTAACTCATAACCATTTGTAATCCACATTTGCTCCATTCTCATCTCATTTGGAAACTCTCATCTCCAGCTATACATGGCACCACATCATTGTCACTTACAAGTTAGATTGTGATCAATTTTGTGGCCACCGGATACTGTATGTCTGTCCAACCCTTCAGTTACTTTTTGTAGCATACCAGTAAGCGTTTATGGTTCTTCCGCATATATCCCACGGTCTAAGTAAGCCCATTAATTTCAACACTGTAGAAACTATATCCCGAACAGTGGTTAGATTTTGTGG
This sequence comes from Schistocerca cancellata, assembly GCF_023864275.1. Classification (NCBI taxonomy): domain Eukaryota; kingdom Metazoa; phylum Arthropoda; class Insecta; order Orthoptera; family Acrididae; genus Schistocerca; species Schistocerca cancellata. The sequence goes on along the minus strand of NC_064627.1, from coordinate 15,692,948 downwards.
AAGAAACTAACTTCAAGTTGAACGTGTTCTATAATGCAGGGACAGTAGTTTTATACATATACACTGCTAGGTTTAAAAATGCTGTTAAGTTTTAAGTTGAAAGGGATCATATGTATTTTACAAATTTTTTGCAGGTTCTGATAGATTACAACTCAAAAGTGTGCGTATGGTAATGTAATAATTGGTATTTGAGTCACACTTACATGTATTAATGTATTCATTTCTTTTAAGGTCCATTCTTGCAATTGGATGCAGATTCAATAACAGAAAAGGTTGATGAAATGTGGCGTCTGCTGTACAAGTTAGCTAAAACATTATATGACTTACGTGGAGCTAAACGAGTGGCAGAGATGGTGCGAGCCAAAGTTGAAAAATTTAAACAATTTCTTCCTGTTCTTTCAACAATATGCAACAAAGGAATTCGAGAAAGACACTGGAAACAGGCAAGCATCATTTTCATTATTGTTCTAAAATGTTACAAAAATGTATGTTGATGTGAAGGAAAATTTTTCACTGAAACTTTGATTTTGGGAATTTAAACTTACAGTTTACACTCTCAGTTATTTAACTAATCTTACATTTCATTTTCGAAATAGTGCTAATCATACCTTGTCATACCCAAATTTGAAGTCCACATGAAATGTGAAAACTCAGGCCATGAACTTGCACTCATCTCAAGAGTTCGCTCACGCACATGTGCAGTATTTTCCATGTTAGTTAACTGATAAAAGTGAGTAGCTGCTTATTAGGGGAAAATATTGCAGCTGCATAGTATAAAAATGTTTTTCAAAATCACCATCATGAGACTACAATTACAAAAAGTTATGTCTTCATTCTTCAAATACAATTGTATGGTGATCCATCAAAATGGCTGTGACAGTATTATGAAAAGGATAGTTACAGCACACCGTGTGGTGGAAATGCTGAGTTGCAGTAGGCACAACATAAAGACTGTCACGCAAAAAGTCTACGAACAACAGTGCATGATGGGAGAAGCAACTGGGTGGGGATAAGGAGAGAGGCTGGGGGTGAGAGAATGAGGGATAGCAGGGTAAGCAGGTAGGGAATGGTAAAGTGCTGCTGGGGGAGCGGGCAGGGACAAGGTGGAGGGAGCATAGGCAGTTCGATGCAGAGAAGAAAAAAAAAAAAAGAGACTGGGTGCATAGATGGAATAGAGGGCTGTTTAGTGCTCAAATGGGAACAGGGAAGCAGCTAGGTGGATAAAGACAATGACTAACCGAGGTTGGGGCTAGGAGGGTTATGGGAATGTAGGATATATTGCAGAGGGAGTTCCCATCTGCACAGTTCAGAAACACTGGTGTGACATTGGGAAGGATTGAGATAGCACCAATTGCGAAGCAGTCATTGATATGAAGAATGTCGTATTGGGTGGCATGCTCAGGAACAGAGTGGTCCAGTTGTTTTTTGGCCACAGTTTGTTGGTGGCCATTAATGCAGACAGACAATTTGTAAGTTGTCAAGCCCACAGACAATGTACCACAGTGGTTGTAGCTTACCTTGTACATAACATGACTAGTTTCATAGATAGCCTTGCCTTTGATGGGATAGGCGATGTTTGTGACCAGATTGGAGTAGATGGTGGTGGGAGAATGTATGGGACAGGTCTTGCCTCTAGGTCTGTTACAGCGATGTGAATAATGAGGCAAGGCATTGGGAGCAGGGATTGTGTAGGGATGAACTAGGATATTGTGTAAGCACAGTGGGTGATGGAGGGCCATTATGGACAGAGGGGAGGGGGGGGGGGGGGAATAATGGATAGAACATTTTTCATTGCAGGGAACGAGGAGAGGTAGTCAAAACCCTGGCAGAGAATGTAATTCTGTTGCTCCAGGCCTGGGTGGTACTAAATAATGAGGTGAATGATCCCCTGTGGCTGGGTGGTGGGACTTTCGAAGGTAGTGGGTGACTGGAAAGATATGGCATAGGAGACCTATTTTGTACAAAGTTGGGGGAGGGAAAGGGGGGAGTAATTACGATCTGTAAAGGCCTCAGTGAGATCAACAGTGTATTTTGAGAGGGACCATTCGTCACTGCAGATGCGACAGTCACGGGTGGCCAGATTGTATGGAAGGGACTTCTCGGTATGGAATAGCTGGCAGCTGTGGAAGTGGAGGTGCTGCTGGAGGTTGGTAAATTTGTTATGGACAGAGGTACTGATGTAGATATCCTTGAGGTGGGGAGGTCAACATTGAGGAATGTGACTTTTTGGGGTGAGTAGTATCAGGTGAAGCGAATGGGGGAGAAGGTGTTGAGGTACTGGAGGAAAGTGGATAGGGTGTATTCACCTTTGATCTAGATCGCAAAGATGTTAACAGTGAATCTGAAGTTGGTGCAGGGTTTAGGATTCTGGCTTTTTAGGAAGGATTCCTCTAGATGGCCCATGAGTAAATTGGCCCAGGATGGTGGCATGTGGATGACCCCAGATTGTTTGAAGATAATGCCTTGGTTGTTGTTTTGGAATCTGTCGGGCACTGCGAAAGGTACTGTTCCCTAGCAGTAAGGCCATGGCATTGTTCTGTTAGTGTAAAGGAAGATGGCGTCAATAGTAATGATCAGGGCACTGTGTGGTAAAGGAACAGGAACTCTGGAAAGTCTTTTATATATGAGGGTGGGTTGTGGGTAATAAGCTGAAGGTGAGATTCAGTCAGTGGAGGCCCAGTAACCAGCCACAATTGGACATCCTGGGTAGTTGAGTTTATGGACTTTAGGAAACATGTAGAAGGTAGTGCAGGGAGTGGTAGAGATGAGGAGAGAGATGGACTTAGTGAGATGTTCTGGGATGGGCCTAAGGATTTGAGGAGAGACTGGAGATCCTGCTGGATATCTGGAATGGAGTCCTTGCGGCAGTGTTTGTATGTGGATGAATCTAACAGCTGGCAGGGTCCTTGCGGCAGGTAATACTTGTGGTTTAAGACAACAATGTTGGAGCCTTTGTCAGCAGGTAGGATTAAAAAGTCGGGATCAGTTTTTAGTGGTGGATTGCAGTTCTTTCTGCGGATGTAAGGTTAGTTTGTATGTTGAGGGATTTGAGGAATGATGGTGAGGCGAGGTTAAGAAATTCTGGGAAGTTAACAGGGAGTGATTTGAGCAGTGGGGGTGGAGCACGGTTGGATGGAGGAGTAACTGAGTCAGGCAGGGTTTAACATTGGTCCTTGGTTGAGTCTGATGGAAAGGGTTGTTGGCAAAAAAGTGTTTCTGCTGTGGGGACCGGGAGAAGGAGAGAAGGTCTTTAACAAGTCTGGTTAAATTTGGGAGTGGGGCAAATGGCGAGGCCTTTGGAAAGTAATGATATTTCTATGGGGCTAAGACTTTTGGAGGAAAGGTTTATGACTGTGTTTCGGGTCTGTTTAGGTTCTGGATTCTGTGTGATGGTGGGAGGGAGTTTTGGAGGGTGGGGTAAATGTAGTAGGTCTGTGAGACAGGTTTTGTCAGTTATGAGGGGATGTAGGAGTAGTTTGGAGGTTTTTACACAAGTGGTGGACAGTGGTAGTCCAAGGTGGGAGCAGGAAGTGAGCAGGGTGGAGAGTTTTTTGAGGTGGCATTGTGCATGTTGCTCTAGTTCCTGGAGCACAAGAGTTTCAGTGTGTGTTGTGGGATCCAGGAATTTCAGATTCCATAGTTGGAGAATTTTACAGATGGAGAGAAAGTATTGCAAGGAGATTTGGGGTTGATTGACATTGTTTTGCAGGACTGTGTTTGTGAGGGTTAAGGATTCGTGGAACCCAAACAGATGGAGGTCATTGTGGAAGGAAGGATGGCAGCCGGAGAGGGCTAATTTGATGGTAAGGCCATTTGGGGGCCTTACATGAAACAAGTAACAATGCAGGAACAATATGTGGAACTGGGTTCTGACTATGGATAAGGAAACTTTTCTATGTTGACACAGATGGAAGGAGCAAGGATCCATGCTGCTATAAAAATGGCGGAAAATACGTAAATAACATAGACTCATGTCCAAAAAATTCGCAAAAAACAACCAAATATGTGAGAAAAATTATGAAAAGGGTGAAACGGATGAAATATGGGAAATCAAAGGGAATACACCGATCGTGAGAGGTGAAAACCAACTGACATGGACATGAAGTCACACAGAGATCAACTAAAAATATATAAATAAAAAAAGGTTTTGTTGTGAGTTCCAGGTTTGTGGGTGGATAAATGTGAAGAAGGGGGACCTCAGGTTTGATTGGATTAGATGAAATTAGTAGGTGCAAACTGGAATAGAGAGGAGAAGGAGTGGGGGGGGGGGGACATGTTGGTAGGGCACAGGAAAGATGCACAGAAATACAGGAGAGTGATGAATTTGAAGGTATAGAATTAATGATATTGGCGAGAGTAATATGGGACATAAGATGCTGCATCAACAAGTATCATGGTCTTGTAGCCATCTGTTGTCTGAGCCGAGACGGTTGATACAGTGTGGCTTGTAAGTAGTGTGTGCAGTGCAGTTTGTAAGGCAACATGACAAACACAGGAAAGAAGAGAAAGAAGGATGGACATTGAGTATAGTGTTGCATTAGCAAATAGTGACAAAGAAAAACAGCACTGGGTTATGATGGAAGAAAAGCCGTCAAGCAAAATCAAACAACGGAAAACCCAGGATGGACTGTAACAGTATTTTCAAAAGGATAGTTGCTACTCACCATACAGCAGAGATGCTGACTTGAAGATAGACACAACAAAAAGACTGTCACACAATAAGCTTTCAGGCAACAACGCCTTAACAAAGATGCCTATGACTTACCAACCGAGAAAGCGCTGGTAGATAGACACAATAAAAAACACACACACAAATTTCAAGCTTTCGCGATCCACGGCTGCTTCATCAGGAAAGAGGGAAGGAGAGTGAAAGACGAAAGGATGTGGGTTTTAAGGGAGAGGGTAAGGAGTCATTCCAATCCTGGGAGCGGAAAGACTTACCTTAGGGGGAAAAAGGGACAGGTATACACTCGCGCACACACAGACATATCCATCCGCACATATACAGACACAGGCAGACATATGTAAAGGCCTTTACATATGTCTGCCTGTATCTGTATATGTGTGGATGGATATGTCTTTCCGCTCCTGGGATTGGAATGACTCCTTACCCTCTCCCTTAAAATCCACATCCGTTCGTCTTTCCCCCTTGTTCCCTCTTTCCTGATGAAGCAACCGTGGTTTGCGAAAGCTTGCAATTTGTGTGTGTGTTTGTGTGTTTTTTATTGTGTCTATCTACCAGTGCTTTCTCATTTGGTAAGTCACAGCATCTTTGTTTTTTAATATATTTTTCCCATGGGGAATGTTTCTCTCTATTACACACACACACACACACACACACACACACACACACACACATAGAAATGCAACTCAGACACACAGTACCACAGTCTCTGGCAGGTGAAGCCAGACTACGAGCAGCAGTGCATGAGGGGAGAGCCATCCGGTGGGGGGAGGGGAAGGAAAGGCTGTGGCTAGGAGGGCGAGGGATAAGTGATGTTTGTGACTGAACTTGGGTAGGTGGTGGAGGGAGGATATGTGAGATAGGTCTTGCACCTAGGTTCATTCCAGGGATATGAGCCCTGAAGCAAGGGACTGGGAGCAGGGGTTATGTAGTGATGAACGAAGATATTGTGTAGATTCAGTGGGCGGTGGAATACCATTGCGGAGGGGGGGGGGGGAGGGGGATTAGAGAGTGTACATAGGACATTTGTCACTGCAGGGCGTGGTAAGTGGTAGTCAAAACACAGGTGGAGAATGTAATTCAGTTGCTCAAAGTGTTGCTGGTTGTTGGTAGGTTTGATACGGACAGAGGCACTGATGTAGCCATCTTTGAGGTGAGGCGGAGATCAACTTTGAGGAAGGTATCTCATTAGGTTGGGTAGTACCAAGTGAGGTGAACGAGGGATAAAGTGCTCACGTGCTGGAAATGAGAACAGGGTGTCCTCAGCCTTGATCCAGATCACAAAGATGTCATCATTGAATCTGAACCAGGTGAGGGGTTTAGGATTTTGGATGTTTAGGAAGGATTCCTCTGAACGGTCCACGAATAGGTTGCCATAAGATGGTGCCATGTGTGTGCCCGCACTGTACCCTGGATTTGTTTGTAGGTAATGCCTTCAAAGGAGAAGTAACAGTATATGGCCTCAATTGGGCATGCTTTGTGGTTGGGTTATCGACTATAGGAAGCGTGTAGAAGGTAGGAATGCGGGGAGTGGTAGGGGTGAGGAGATAGATGGACTCTGATAGAGGTTCTGGGATGAGCCTAAGGATTTTAGGGGAGAATGGAGGTCCTGCTGGATTTCTGGAATGGGGTTACTATGACAGGGTTTGTAGATGGATGAATCTTACCTCTGACAGGGTCCTTCTGCCAGTTAATGCTTGTGGTTTAAGAGCACAGTGTTAGACCCTTTGTCAGCAGGTAGGATTATAAGGTTGGGATCAGTTTTTAGATGGTTAGATTAATTAATCTTGTGATTATCATGCAGGTTTTTTGGATGATGAACTTGAGATGTTTCATGCTGTTACCTCGAGTTGTTGAACACAATCTGTCAACCACAATAAGTACACGTCAATTCACCTTGTAAGTAATTCCCAGTCACCATTCTAGAAGTTAATTACTTGTGTGAAGATCAAATAAGAGAAAGACACTTGCAAAAATGTGAGTGAGCAGAAAAAAGTGAAATATCTTTTTGCGAAGTGTCACTCACTTTCAGTTGCTAATGTCACAGCATGACACAGATCCATTTTAAATAGTCTGTCATGAGCTATGTCATCTGTTTACCTATACATTTGGGATTGAAACTGTATATCAAAACCAGTGGTGTAAAATACAGAAGTATACCACTAAGCTGTTTACATCACATAGTAGCTTGGACAGATAACAGCTCTCTTCCAGCACCCGTATGTTGCAACACAGTGAGGAAGTCTGAGAGAACGGTCATGTGGAACTGCATAGCAGGACCACACAAGTAATTAACTTCTAGAATGGTGATTGGGAATTACTTACAAGGTAAACTGACCTGTACTTATTGTGGTTGACAGATAGTGTGCAACAACTGAAGGTAACAGCATGAAACATCTCAGTTCATCATCCAAACAACCTGCATGGTAATCACAAGATGTGCAAGTGTGGTTAAATTAATTAATAATCTACAAGAAGAAATAGGCAGATGGCTTCCTCAGTGCTAGGCGGTAAAAGAAGGGTACGAGTAAGGGACGGGAATGTGATGGGGACTGGATGGTGGGCAGAAGATGAGAAAAGCAAAGCACAGATGGGGAAAGGACTGTGATGCAGTACTAAGCAGAACAGGAGATGCATGTAGGTCTGGAGTGCTGACAGGGAAGACCCTGTGGAGTAGTTTACCACTGTAGCTACTGCGGTGAGAAAGCCCGGCTCTAAATCTTGAACTTCTGTTGGTTTCATTGTATGTCATGTCTAAGGAATCCTCACTGTGTTTGCTAGTTAAGAATATGTTAAGAAATTGCAAGGTTGTGGTGGAGTGTAGTTATCATACCATCATGCTGCCATTGTTGTAATGTGTGATAAGCACCTGTTCCCCAGCAAAGAATGAAAGCCTTGTAGTACAAGGAGCATTCAGCAAGTAAAGCAACACTTTTTTTCTGAAACCAGGTTGGTTTATTTAGGATTCCAGTACACCAGATTATTCCCCCTCCCTTCTGGCTACAATGTGACAGTCTTACACCACCTTACTGGTAGGGCCTGTATGCCCACACAGCACCACTCTCTTGGTCAACATCAGAGCTAGTGTTTAGCTGCATCAATAACTCTCCATCATACATATTCCACTTCCCATGCAGTGCATCCTTCAATGGGCCAAACAGACGGAAGTCGGAAGGAGCAAGATACGGCTGTGGGGTGGGCGATGAAGAACATACCAATGAAGTTTTATGAGCTCCTCTCGGGTGTTCAGACTTGTGTGACACCTTTAATTGTCATGGAGAAGGAAAAGTTTGTTTTCATTCTTGTGACAGTGAACATGCTGAATTCTTTTCATCAGTTTGCTGAGTGTAGCACTGTACACTTCAGAGTTGATTGTTGCACCATGAGGGAGGTCATCAAACAGAATAACCCTTTTAGAGTTCCAGAAGACCTCCCTATGACTACCAGTTGAGGGTGCCTCTTTGACGTTTTTCTTTAGAGGAAAGGTGATACGGTGCCACTCCACACATTGCCATTTGTTTTTGGTTCAATGTGATCAACCAGTGTTTCACTGCCTGTGACAATGTTCAACAAAAAATTGCCACGATTAACCTAATAATGTGCAAGCAATTCCACACAGATTGTCCTTTGTTGCAGTTAAAGGTCTTCTATTTGGTGGAAAGGAACCCAGTGCGGATTCAGCTTTGAGTACTCCAACTGATGGGCAAGTGTGTTAGCACTACGAACAGATATGTACAGTTGAGCAGTGAGATGTTTGACTGTGATCCATTGATCACCTCAAATGAGAGTGTCTGCATGTTCCAGCATTGCAATAGTTACAGCTCTGTGTGACTGGCTGGCACATGAGAGATTGGTCAGGTTAGCATGACCTTGTTGTGATGATGATAGGCATTTTGTCCGAGAACTCACTAGGCGTATGTTCACTGCCAGGTTTCTATAGATATTCTGCAAGCACCTATGAATATCTCTGATGCTCTGGTTTTCTGCCAAAAGAAACTCAATGACAGCTCTCTGCTTGTAATGTAACTCTGTTACAGATACCATTTTGAAGGCTACATATATCGTTGCCACCTATCAGAACTTATGAAACTATAGAAGCCGCAGCGGGCATATTCCATGATGCCAGACGACAAATTACACATTTTTGCATTACTTACTGAATTCTCCTGGTAGCATTACTATACAACATTTCTGCTTTCAGTGGCTGGAAGTAGGGGACAATAAAATGGGAAATTGCAATTGAACACTCAGTATATGAACAGCACTGAATAAATGAGCAATGTAAGTTACTGTACGTTTGAACAGTAAATTAAAAAAAATTATTGTTGTTGTTGAGACTGGTTTGCTGCAGCTCTCCATGCTACTCTATCCGGTACAAGCTTCCTCACCTCCCAGTAGCTACTGCAACCTACATCCTTCTGTATCTGTTTAGTGTATTCATCTCTTGGTCTCCCTCTACGATTTTTACCCTCCACGCTGCCCTCCAATACTAAATTGGTGATCCCTTGATGCCTCAGAACATGTCCTACCAACCGATCCCTTCTTCTGGTCAAGTTGTGCCACAACCTTCTCTTCTTCCCAATCCTATTCAATACTTCCTCATTAGTTATGTGATCTACCCATCTAATCTTCAGCATTCTTCTATAGCACCACATTTCGAAAGCTTCTATTCTCTTCTTGTCCAAACTATTTATCGTCCATGTTTCACTTCCATACAAATACTCTCAGAAACGACTTCCTGACACTTAAATCGATACTCGATGTTAACAAATTTCTCTTCTTCAGAAACACTTTCCTTGCCATTGCCAGTCTACATTGTATATCCTCTCTACTTCGACCATCATCAGTTATTTTGCTCCCCAAGTAGCAAAACTCCTTGACTACTTTCAGCGTCTCATTTCCTAATCTAATACCCTCAGCATCACCTGACTTAATTCGACTACATTCCATTATCCTTGTTTTGCTTTTGTTGATGTTCATCTTATATCCTCCTTTCAAGACACTATCCATTCCATTCAACTGCTCTTCCAAGTCCTTTGCTGTCTCTGAGAGAATTACAATGTCATCGGCGAACCTCAAAGTTTTTATTTATTCTCCATGGATTTTAATACCTATTCCGAATTTTTCTTTTGTTTCCTTTACTGCTTGCTCAATATACAGATTGAACAACATCGGGGAGAGGCTACAACCCTGTCTCACTCCCTTCCTACCACCTTCAGAATTTGAAAGAGAGTATTCCAGTCAACATTGTCAAAAGCTTTCTCTAAGTCTACAAATGCTAGGAATGTAGGTATGTCTTTCCTTAATCTAGCTTCTAAGATAAGTCGTAGGGTCAGTATTGCCTCATGTGTTCCAATATTTCTATGGAATCCAAACTGATCTTCCCCAAGGTCGGCTTCTACCAGTTTTTTGAATAAATTTTGCAGGATAGAATGGTGAATGAAAAAAAACCTATCTTAATGGCTTTTGCAGTTGTCTGAGGTACTGCTGTTGCTATACCAGTCATCTACTCCTATCAGCAATGGTTCTATTGCCATTTAAAGACCATCTCCTCTTTGTGTGTATCTGTTTTAAAGTTTGTGCACATGACTTCCTGAATTCCTCCAGACACTTTGAGCTGAATGACACAAATGTGAAGTATCATTTCTTTGAAAATTATTGTTCCCTTTCCTACCTCATTCTTGACAAAGGCCCAGATAATTTCAATGGTGTTGTATTTGCAGTATACCACAGGGAACCTCAGAAGTTTACTTTCCTTGTCTACTGAGTTCAATATACTTTCAAAAGATAGTCTTGTGACCTGAAGTATGGTGGTGCATCTGCCAGTAGGCATGCATTAGTAAATTCCTCATATGATGTGACGTAAGCTTTCCATACATTCAGTGATAGAATCTGTCCTCCGTTTCACATATGAAATTTATGATACTGGATTTATCATCATGTTGTATTGAACCTGCTGTCCTCCATTTCACATATGGATTTTATGATACTGGATTTATCGTCATGTTGTATTGAACCTGATCTAAAGATCCACTCCTGGATGGAATTTGAGTTGTTTCTTTCCAGGCATTCCACACTCTAATACTTTGTTTCAGATATTCATTTACATTTTCTGGTGCATAAAACATATTTCTTTATGCTATCCATACCTTCTGGAAGGATTTGCTCCACACTAACACTCATCAGTGTACTAAATAGTTTGTTTGTTGTTTGGCAAGGGTCTTATTTGCCTCAAGAACTCATTTCTTTTCCTACTTTTCTATGAGCACAAGTTTTTTGTTGAAATTTTATTATCTGAACCCAGTTTTCAAATAGTGTGCCATTGGGATGTTTCACTCGTATCAGGAAAGTCTTTCACTTCAGTCTTCAACTTATTTTGATACAGCTGTTACTGTTGGAAATTGCTTTTCCACAGTGAAGTCATCAATTTCAATGCGTGAATTCTTCCAATACAAACTTCTGTTACCATCCAGTGCTCTTTCTTTGGTGATAAAAGACTTGAAGTATCTCTATTCTCTCCAAAGTTGCTTCACTGTACTTCTACTGATAGTACACGCCTGGATCAAAGGTGAGGACACCCTATTCACATTCCTCCAGAGCCTCAACAGTTTCTCCTCCATTCACTTCACCTGGTACTCCTTAGCACAACAAGCTGCCTTCCTCAGTGTCGAAATCCACCTCACGGATGGTTATATCGGTACCTCCATCCTCGCAGAACCTTCCAGCCACCAACACTACCTCCACTTGAACAGTTGCCACCCATTCCACACCAAGAAGTCTCTTCTGCACAGTCTAGTCATCTACAATTGTCATATTTGAAGTGACGAGCAGCTCATTTCCAAATATACCGTGGGTCTCACTGAGGGTTTCACAGATTGAGATTACACTCCTGTCATATCCAGAAACAGATTACTTGTGCTTTTTCTCTCAAGTCACCCATCATCCTCCACACACACCCACTGTCCGGACACAGGGGAGTTCCCTGTCATGACTAATTACCAACCAGGACTGGAGAAACTGAATCATATCCTCCTCCAGCGCTTGGCGTAATTGTCATTCAGCCCTGAAATGATAAGTATCCTACGCGCCATCCCCCACCCCTCCTACATTGGTATCCTGCTTTCCACCCAAACTAAGCAATATCTTTATCCGTTCCCATTCTCCCTGTACTCCCAACCCCTGCCCCTTGACTCATATTCCTGTGAAAGAGCCAGATGCAATATCTTTCTCAGACACCATCCTCAAATTCTTTGTTTCCATAATAACCTTGGCCTCAATGTTTGCTACTTATTGTCCTCCACCTGTCTAACCTCTTCCCTACTCCCAATCCAGCCTCACACACGCCGGTATCCCCAATACTCACCCCTGCCGAGATTGTTTTTTAGTGCTGACAATTCTTAATGCCTGCAGATTACATTTGTGTGTGTTTTTCCACATCTGAAGAATGACTTTGTCCAGAAGTTTTACTTTTAAATGCAATTTAACTGTGCCTGTTTATCACTCAGTGCTTTTCCTTATGCATTGAGTAGCAAACTGTTGTGTTTCATATTAGTGTTATGACTTTGTGGAGTGGGTTAGTTGCTATTCACCATATAGAGGAGGCACTGAATTGCAGACAGGCACAATGAAAAAGACTTCTACGATATTGAGCTTTTAGACAGAGTCCTTCTTTTAAAGTACAAAACACACCCACACACCCACACACACACACACACACACACACACACACACACACACACACACACAAGAATAATTCACACATGCATATCCATTGTCTCTGGGTGCTGGAGCCAAATTGAGACAGTGTCTGAGGTGAGCAGCAATTTGCTCGGGTGGACGGTGGTGGTAAGGAGGAGGCTCAGCACGAGGAGAGCGAGGAATAGAAGAAGAGGAGTTGGGAAACGTGCTGAGATGCCTGTGGGAGCATGCAGGGATGTGGTGGGGACAGGATGCGGCTAGTACTAGGTGCAGTGTTGATAAATGTTGAAAGACTATGCAGGGAGAGATTAAAGGAAGAGTAAAAGATTGTTGGGAGCATTGGTGGAATAGAAGGCACGCGTAGTATCGGAGTGGGAGCAGCTAAGAGGAAAAAGTGAGCAGAAACAGGGACTAGCAAAAGTCAAGGACGAGAGTATTTTGGGAACGAATGATATGTTGTAGAGAGAGTTCCCATCAGTGCAAGTCAGAAAATCAGGTTTCGGTAGGAAGGATCCCGACTGCGTGGGTCGTGAAACAGTCGTTGAAGTGTAGCACACTGTGTTGAGCAGCATGTTCAGCAACTGGGCTGTCCAGATGGTCCTTGTCCAAAACTTGACAGACTGCTTCTATCATGCCCATGTAGAAAGTAGCACAGTTAAAGGCAAGTATTTTACATAAGTTCAATGGGCAACTGAATACCACTGTGGGAGGGGTGAAGAGGGTAGTGGGGAGGATATTCCTCATTTCAGGGTGCAAAAAGAGACAGTCAGATCCCTGGTGCAGAATGTGATTTGGTTGCTTCAGTCCTGTGTAACACTGAGTCACGAGACGACTCCTGTAATCCCCTCTGTCCTCAATCCACCTATCACCATCACTGCTCTCCTTGCGGCACTACGTGTGCCTTCTATTCCACCAATGCCCCTACTAGTCTTTTTCCTTCTCTGCTTTGACCCTCCCTTTCGCCTCCTGCTTCCCTTCCTGCCCCCCTCCTCCACCTCAGCATAGACACCCAAAGGAGCAACTAGCAGCCCTACCTTGTATCCAAAATGTCCCTACATGCACCCACATGAAGCCCAGCAACTTCCACCACCTCCATCCTACTAATCCTTCCCCTCCCTACACATGCCACCCCTTGCCACCACCACCCACCCCAGCATATCGCTTCTCATGCCAGACACAGTTTCAGATGCTTCCCAGCATTCAGAGACAGTGGTCATGTGAGTGTGCTTGTGCTTATGTGTGTGTGCTTTCCATTTTGGAAGAAGGAATTTGTCCAAAAGCTTAATATTTTAGCGGTCTTTCTCATCGGGCCTGTCTGCAATGCGATACCTACCCTTGATTGATGAGTAGGAAACTATCCTTTCCATATTGTTGTTATTCTATACAGAACATTTCATTGTTTTATTGTTTACAATTAATATTAAAAGGTATCCACACCTTTTATGAATGTTAGCAGTTCATTGACAGTTGACCGACTGTTGTGACTCGCCAATCTTTCAAAGTGCTGCCGCGCAGTTACGTGCGTCCTCTACATGCGACGCTGTCTGCCAGCCATGCAGCAGCAGTGCCACCTAAGTGGCCAGCCAACCAGCGGCCGCTAGACTTGGACTCGGTTATGATTTGACTGTTAAAGTGTAAACACGTCTTACTCTGTTTACTTGATCTGTGACTTTCATGTATTGCGTCTTGCTTGAAATATATTTGTGCAACTTGAAGTTATAACAATTGGCGATGAGGTAGTGATTTTTCTTTTCCATCGTTGACCCACATGTTTCCACGGCTACTTTAGAGCAACTATTGCAAGGTCTCATCAAACAGCAAGCGCTTCTCAAAAATGCGATTCGTGATTTCGTCGCGGCATCAAATGCGGGGCGTCTCTAGTTGTTGTCTCTACCTACTTTTCCTCCTTACAACAAGACAGCAGAAGATTTGTCTGATTACGAAAAACGTCTTTGACAGCACTTTTTGGCATTTCATGTCGCGGATGAACAAACATGTAAGTCTCTATTCCTTTCATGGATTTCACCTCAAATGTATTGGTTGTTGTCACAATTGGCTCCTTTGAAAGATCCTGTGTCTTTGTCCTTTGCTGAAATGTGCTCACTTCTGTCCATCTATTTTCAAAAGCAAATGCATGCGGTAGCCTCTCGTGTTGCCTTTTATTGTTGTCAAAAACAACCGAATCAGTCCTATCGCGTTTGGGCTGCTGAACTTCACAGCCTCAATAGAAAGTGTAAATTTCAGAATGAGATTTTCACTCTGCAGTGGAGTGTGCGCTGATATGAAACTTCCTGGCAGATTAAAAGTGTGTGCCCGACCGAGACTCGAACTCGGGACCTTTGCCTTTCGCGAGCAAGTGCTCTACCATCTGAGTTACCAAAGCACGACTCATGCCCGGTACTCACAGCTTTACTTCTGCCAGTATCTCGTCTCCTACCTTCCAAACTTTACAGAAGCTCTCCTGCGAAACTTGCAGTCTGGAAGGTAGGAGACAAGATACTGGCAGAAGTAAAGCTGTGAGTACCAGGCGAGAGACGTGCTTCAGTAGCTCAGATGGTAGAGCACTTGCCCGCGAAAGGCAAAGGTCCCGAGTTTGAGTCTCGGTCGGGCACACAGTTTTAATCTACCAGGAAGTTTCAAGTGTAAATTTGTTTCTTGACGTTCACAAAGAATCATACGCCGATTCCATGGTATGGGATGCTATTATCCGATTGGCGCCTGACAAAGAAGTTAGGCAACGTGCCCTTCAGTTAGCAGATCTGACTCTAGATGAAGTCCTATCCATCGCTCAGTCTTTTAAAATTTCTTGTGCCGCTGGGGCGCAAATAGAGGCATGGGGCAATGTTGGGGAAATATAACCTCTGTGCTATGTTGATGAAGCGTGTGGCGTTTCCCCGCCGGCTGACATGGTCGCAGTACACTCCCAAGTGCAGCCTCGGCCTAACTTCTAAGAAACTGCAGCAAAACCCACGGCAACTTCCTTCATGTCCGCGGAGTTTTACAACGTTCACGAGAAGATTGTCCACAACATTGGGCCGTGTGACACAAATGCAAAATAAAGGGTCATTTGTCATCCGTTTGCAAAGCCGACCGCATACATGATGTTCACGAACATGATGCTGATTCTGATTCTATGTTGTCTGTCAATTGTACTTCTCCCTTTTCAGGGAAGTTATTCCTCACTGTCCAAATACTTGGTCGAGATGTTCGCATGCGGGTGGATACTGGTTCTGCTGCCACTATCATCAATTCTCAGACGTATCTTCAGTTGGGTTCTCCAATCCTGTCACCTGTCACTAGGCAATTACGGACTTACAGTAAACAGAAGATTTCTCTCTTGGGACAATTTGATGCTGAGGTATCTTACAAATCTGTCGTTCGCACTGTTCCCATATTTGTGGTCGACCATAGTAACGCGGAGAATCTTTTTGGTTGCGATGCCTTTCACGTTTTTGGGTTCTCCATAGACGACTCTGTCAATATCGTCTTGTTCTTGCCACAGATGCCTCTCAATATGGGGTCGGTGGAGTCCTTGCGCACCGTTTTTCTGATGGTTCTGAACAACCCATTGCTTATGCCTCCAAAACACTCACGGATGCCCAACAAAAGTATTCTCAAATTGAAAAAGAAGCTTTGGCCATTATTTATGCTCTTTATAAGTTTGGTGTTTTTCTCTATGTATCCAAATTTCATCTTGTTATGGATCACAAACCACTTGTTTCCTTGTTTCATCCATCAACATCACTTCCTGACAAGGCTGCACACCGCCTCCAGCATTGGGCTCTTTACTTGTCTTGTTTCAATTATGAGATTCATTTCCGGCCGACGGCTCAACATGTGAATGCTGATACACTGTCTCACCTTCCCTTGGGTCCTGATATGGCATTCGATAGGGACGAACTTTTTTGTTTCCACCTGGATGTTGCCGAGCAGCAAGCTGTGGACGGGTTCCCCATCACCGGGGACCGGCTGGCGGCTGCTACAGGTTCTGACCCTACCCTCTCCCGGGTTTTACGCTGTATTCAGAAGGGTTGGCCAGATCGTCAGTCCGCTAAGACTTCTGATCCGTTGCGGAACTACTATGCTTTGCGTTACCGCCTCATGGCTAGGGATGGTGTTATCCTCCTTTCCACCGAAAATGCTTCGCCGCGTGTTGTGGTAACTGCATCTTTGCATGCTTTGGTCTTCGCCTCCTTCACCAAGGGCACTGGGGTGTCTCTAGCACAAAATCTCTGGCACGCCGTCATGTGTACTGGCCTGGCATTGACTCTGAAATCGCACACATGGTCGCTGCCTGCGGCCCTTGTGCGTCACAGGCCGCCGCCCCGAAGTCATCTTTGTCACCGTGGCCTTCTCCTGGGAAGCCCTGGGAGTGTATTCATGATGACTTCGTGGGACCTTTTTTAGGTACTTATTGGCTTCTTGTTATTGACGCCTACTCAACTTTCCTTTCATTGTCCGTTGCACGTTGCCTACCACCGTGGCAACCACCAATGCTCTAGCTCACATTTTCTCTTTGGAAGGCCTTCCCTCTACTCTTGTTACTGATAATGGTCCACAATTTCCGATTTTGTAGATTTTTGTGCCCGACACGGCATCATGCATGTCACGCCCCCTCCGTTCCATCCACAGTCAAACGGTGAGGCTGAATGACTGGTCCGCACATTTAAGGCTCAGATGAGGAAACTCCTGACTTCTTCTGCTGCTGATGATGATGCGCTTCTACAGTTTCTGGCTTCTTACCGTTTCACCCCCATGGATGACCACAGCCCGGCTGAGCTCTTACATGGCTGACAGCCCCACACGCTACTTCATCTTCTGCGGCCTTCCACCTCATGGCCGCGGGTGCCTTCGCTTGGCCGGTTCACCACCGACGACCTTGTATGGGTACGGGGAAATGGCAGGCGGCCAAAATGGAGTCCTGGCTGCATCTTATGACACCGTGGCCGACGCCTGTATGAAATCCAGACAGACACAGGTGTTGCAGTCCATCATTCGGACCAGCTTCGGCCTCGTGTGCCGGCAACGCCTGTTCCGGATGCCGCTACACCACCTTTGCCTCTACCTGACACTCGGGATACTGGAATCTCTCATTACTCACAATGCAGTCCTCTTACCATCATATTGGTGCCAGCACAAGAACTGACGCCACCAGGAGACGTGCCCATGCAGGAACCAGATGACCATCATCTGTCAGTGCAACTCTACTCGCCTCCTTCTCCTACGGACGCGGACACATCGCCCATGTCTCCTGTTATAACAACCGGACTTGCCGCAACGGTCAGATTGGTACACGGGGCCCCAGCAGGTTCGACCCCCATGTCTCCTGTCATCTCGACCCGTTATCATCGGGGACACTTCCGTCCGTACGGGAAGCCTCCTCCTCGAGACTTTACGGCCAGGCAAACAACACCTATGGACGTTAGCAATCTACAGGCCACCTCCACCAAAACCTGTGCAAAAAATTAAAAGGGGGGTGAGGGGGGGAATGTTGTGACTCGCTGAGCTTTCAAAGTGCCGCCGCGCAGTTATGCGCGTCCTCTACATGCGGCGCTGTGTGCCAGCCATGCAGCAGCAGCGCCACTTAAGCGGCCAGCCAGCCAGTGGCCGCTAGACTTGGACTCAGTTATGATTTGACTGTTAAAGTGTACACGCGTCTTACTCTGTTTACTTGATCTGTGACTTTCATGTATTGTGTCTTCCTTGAAATATATTTGTCCAACTTGAAGTTATAACACCAACCATGGAACCAACTTTTTGTTCCTACATGGTTAGGTAAATGATGAATTAAAACTTTTCACTAGGTGACATTCATCTCTAGAATCATCTACATATTTTGATCTTATCTGGTAGCACCATGTATCCTGCTTAAAATTGTCCCAACTTTGTCGGTCATAGTGATGGTCAAACATGAAGACCTGAAGAAAAGTAATGCCTCCAAATTTCTTATGTGCAAATCCTTAAAGCTTTTTAAATAAAACAAATGTTATTAACATTCTACACCTTTTTCTTCATTTCCTCTATTGCAAAGGTTTGAGAGTTTTCACATTAAACATTCTGAAGTGTTACTTTTCAGCATTCCCTCAGTTTGAAGGGACAACATTTTTTTCTATGCACTAGGTGACCAACACTGAATTTGATTTTTTCCTCAAAATCCTGTTAGGACAGAAATCGTTTAGCGTATACATTGCCCCTTTCTGCCATGTTCCCTTCTAAATAACTGAGGATAAAATCTATTGTTTTTTTTATTTTAGTGTCTCCTCATTGCTTTGGTAATTACTTTTGGAAAACTGTACCTAAGAGGTGTGTCTGTCACCTACATGTTTAAGTTATGAAAACTATTTTGTGAAATTTTTCCCTGCAGTCAATGAAACTTTGTCTAGTGAGTCTACAGAAAATCCTAGCATCTTGTTACTCCCTGTCTTTTTAACCTCTTTTTTGGATCTTTCCTTTCTGGGTCCTCACAGGTTTTTCTTAAATTCCTCTCCTGTTTTCTTAGAGTTTTCTGCTGGATGGTGTGAACTCATGGATAACTGTACATTCTTGTAAATTTTTGTTCCATTATATCATTCCCCTATAAGAATGAAGAATGTCTTGGTGATTACATTCAGTAAAATGTTCTTGGATTTCTAGCTGTATCATGTGATTAAAATGGCACAACCTTTCAACAAAGCACTCCATGACCATTGTCATATTTGCCATATTTGGGGTTACATTGACTCAGCATTTTCTGCACCTGTTTCAACCTCACAGTCACTACACCCTGCGCATCATTAAGTTACAGGCCTTAATTACACACTTTAGAAGTTATTAGTGCATGCCACAACAGAGGTTTCATCAGATTTGATTCACTGATCATTTTCCGGAGCATACCAAGCTAAATCCAATTTTTCTTGGTAGGCAATAGACAGTAAAATGTCTCGTAGCCCTTCCTGCATTGTCCTGCAGTGCTCATTGTTTGTCTGGCTTAAGACTGACCATATTCATGAGATATCTTATAGACACCAAGTGTTCTGAGATTTGCTGCATTTTTAACTGATCACAGTAATTGTTGGATTTTTGTTAATTTTATGTTGTTTTAGCAGGTGGCTTATCTTGTCTGATGTGGAACAATAGAACAGCAAAATACCAAGTTCCTTCTTCTGTTCTTCATTGGTAGTCTTTTTGTGATTCTTGCTTTTGATGTCTTTGTTTATTTGGTGAATGTTGTAGCTGTTGTCCCTGGTGGGTGGCTTAGCTTATGGGGCAGGTTATTGGCATCTGATATTGTTCTGGCACGTAGTACCAAAGTTTGTCCCTGATGATGATGGCTGATGGTGTGCAAGTAGAGACTGGTGGGCATAGGTGTTCTGTAGATGCTGAGGCCGTGACTTCCATTTCATTTGCAGTGGGTAATGACATTGAGGAAGGGTACTCCATCATCAACTTGACAGTGGAAGACAAAGACAAAAGTGTCATCTCAGCACTTAAGAAAGGTCGTAACTTCGCACCATCTCTGTGAGACATCCATCTGTGTGAAATAATTGGATTATGATACGAAGGTTTGCTCACCTCCGGATGAAGATACTCCCTCAGAGCTTCAGTGTGAGCCAGCATTGGGCATAATAAAAAAGGCATCAGAGCTTTGTAAGTACAGCTCACTGGAATATAGTGTGGTCCAGAATCTTCTCCCTCAGGCACCTAGACCACCTACTGATTACACTCTAACAAAGATCCACAATAATGGATGCCCTTCTGCTTCATCATATCCAACATTTGTTCATCGACATTATAGTGTAATCTATCACTTTGGTGAAGTATTGTGTTGTGAAAACATATACTGGACTAACAAATGATGATTGCCTCCATGGAAGTTTTATTTAAGTAATGAAACTACTTTAGGAGGTCACACACCAAAAATCAGAAGCATTGAGTTGTTGATAGGCACACACAAAACAAGGAAAACTTGCTAAGTTTTGGAGTTATTCTTTGTTGAGATAGAATAAACACACACACACACACACACACACACACACACACATACACACACATACACACACACACACACACACACACACACACACACACACATACACATACACATATACACACCTATTTCCAGATAAACATAGGTGTTGTGTGTGTGTGTGTGTGTGTGTGTGTGTGTGTGTGTGTGTGTGTATGTGTGTGTGTGTGTGTGTGTATGTCTGTACCCTAGCTCATCAAAGAATAACTCCAAAAACTAGGAAGTTTTCCTTCTTTTCTGTGTGCTTGTCAGCAATTAATTGAGTGCTTCTGCTTTTTGGTGTGTGGCCTTCTTTAATCCTAAAGTATTTTCATGCTACAAGGACTTTCCTACTACATTTATTTAAGTAATGAGTTTAGTATAATATGCTGTTTGGAAGATTGTTTTCCTTCCATGCAAGTAATTAGGAATTGGATGGATGCAGCATACATCTGGAAACCAGCATGATCATGGCACTCTTACTACACCTCATGGTACCTGCTCATTGGGCAGTTTATGTCATGTCATTGGGTCGTGCCTTGTAGATATGGTGCTCAGTGTATAAGAACAAATGCTGTGACAATAACAATACCATCCTGAGAGAGAATGAATGAATTTGTATTGAGTATATGTAATGATACGACTCATTTGGCATAAATGGTTTTATGAGGTGTTCAAATATTGTTATGAATGGACCAGTATATTTATAATAATGTAGAAGGCCTCTGAATCATTAATTGGAAAGTTGAGATTTGCAAGATACCTTTTGAGATTCCAGCACATAAGAAGTTGTAGAAAGAGATTACATCTGCTTTAGCAAAAATATATACGGTTATTCCGACTTTGCAGTTCAATCATAAGAGGTCAGTATTATTGATTAACAGTGTCTGGAAATTTATCCACGACTATATCATAACATACAGAACGTTTCAACTTATAAGCTTGTGAAGTACTTGGCCATATCCTTGCTCTGCATGTGGTTCACTGAGAGCATCATATTAAGAACTCAGTGAATTTTATCATCTGTATTAACAGTCGACAACTAAGTGAGAGTGATGTTATGGTCAGTTCTGATATGGTGACATTGTTTACAGATATGCTTATAAAAGACTCTTTGGACCTAGTATCACATTTCTTTGGAAGTGACACAGTAGAGCTATGCGGCACACCCTTATGTCACCGTCTGTACAATGACTAGTATTACGGCCTGCCATAAGGCGTTGTGATGTGAAGTACATTAGTTCCAGCAGTCGCAAACCTCTTCGAGGAGAATTTCTAGAATATTGCCTTAGGCATGGCATCATTTAAATGTAGTTATTTCTTGTGATACGTTAAAGGCACGTCTGTCATTTGGCCCCATGGATGTGAAGAATTTGACAAGTTCTTGGAACATGTCAGTTCACTATGGAAGTAGAAAAAGATGACAAATGCCTGTCTTCGACATCCTCGTGTGTTGCATATGAAATTAGTACCTCGGTCACGGCTCCTACAGGAAATCTTTGCAGACCCATGTTTGCTTCTGTGCTGTCAGTCATCACCACCGTGCAGAGAAGTGCACGGGGCTACAAACGTCAGTACATTGTGCAAGAATAATATCCGATGTCAATTACCTGAGCCATCTATCCAAGGTCTTCAGGGACAATGGCTATAATGTTCACCAAATTAAAGAAGTGATCTCAAACAAGAATCACACTAAGACCACCAACAAGAAATACGAAAAGAAACTTTCCTTTTTGCCATTCTGTGGCTCTGTGTTGGCCAAGATAAGCCACACATTGAAAAAATACAAAATCAAATCTGACAAATTCGGCAATTACTGAGACGAGTTAAAGATACAGCATGTCAGAACAGCTGGGTTCCACGAGACGATGTTATGAATGTAGCAGATCTTATTTTGAGCAATTAGCGTGCACTGTAGGACATTGCAGGAAGGAGCACGAGAAACTCAATAGTCCACACTGCTTCAAAAAATTGGCTTTGGCTGAGCATGTTGTGCAAGACAGTCACTGGATTAAATTTGATGAGACCTCTATTGTGGCTCACGGTAACAGCTTCTGGGTCTGTGTAATTAAAGAAGCCACTCTCCCATGATGAGTGAGAAATACTCCATTTAAGGATCTGCTGCAGGATTCTGTGACAGCTTGTCCACTACTGCACTCTGCCATAGCTGACACCCAGAGTGTGGTGTGTTGCCCTTTTTTTTATTCTGTCCTTACATAATTGTGAGTGTTTACTCACATAACAGTATTTCACATGATATGTTTGTTTTTTATGACTGCAACTTTGCACTTCTTTGCCTGCAATTCTAAGTTATACTTAACACATAAACAGAAACATAATTTTTATATTCTTCTTTCATTTAAAGTAAAATTCCCCTAACTCAGTCAACTGTTCAAAGTATGTTTGCCATTAGCATTTATTACATATCAGACCTGAGAAATTCAATGCTCTTTCATATTGGAATGGTGCAGTCTACAGAGATTTCATATCTGCACCACAATGAGCTATATTACTTTGGCAAGCCGTCCCAATAGCAACATCCTCTACATGTGAAAGACAGGTGTCATCCTTACTTGGGCTTAGATATACATATGAGAAAGAAGAAAATACATACTTGATTGTATCTGACAGACATTTCATTCCGTCAATAAATTTGAGTTGACTTTACTATTTCTTTGCTGTGTCCACTTTGATTAGTTTTCAACAATAAGGAACCAATGTAATGGGAAGTGCGGATGATTGCATGTTGTGATCATCTGTCCTGACCGATTCAGTTGTAGTTTCACGATTTATTATGTAGCATATTCAGATGTGTGTAGTTGTGTATGGAAGTTATTTTGATTTTGTAATTTAGTTTTCTAATATTTTACTATCCTCCGTTTTTCTTTCCCTCTAAACAGATCATCTGATGGTAACTTGCTAAGATGTTGAAATTGATTGTTATATTTATGTGACCATAGGCTAATAGATTGCTGACCTATTATATTCATTAAAAATCAGTGACTTTTTTTACACAGATGAGTGACATTGTTGGCATTCCTCTGAGACCAACTGAAGAAACTTCATTGTCAGACATGATCGATGTTGGCCTTCTGAAGCATGTGGAGAAACTTGAAGAGATAGGGGTTGCTGCTACCAAAGAATTTTCTCTTGAAAACAATTTACAGAAGATGAAAGAGGAGTGGGATGACATAGAATTTGAGTGCATTCCATACAGGTACGTGCAAATAGCAACTTTTGTGCATGATACTACATACCAGAAACTTGGCTGGACAAACTATAGTATAATTAAAAGGCAACTACCAGATGCTACTTGACAATAGTAATGTTGTTCAGATATTTGTATCAAAAGGAAAACTGACTTGAGATGACCATAAAAATATGAGAATTCAGAATGACTAGCCAGTACTTACTTCAGGATATGAAATGATGAGTGCTGCTGCTAGACACATATAAAAGTACAAAAAACTATTCTACTCAGTTCTTTTCTTTCGTGAAGGAGGAAAATGGAGTAGCTTGGGAAAAGTTATAAAAGAGGGCCAGGTCACTCAGCCCTTGGGACAAGAGGAACTCATCCATTGTGGGAATGAGGATATGCAAAGATCTTTCTCCAGTAAAGGTACAAGTAAGAATTCTTGTCACTTAATGATGGTCTAGTTACTTCTAAGAGGTTGGGCCAAGAAGTCTAGTAACTTTCTTCGAAATTGTTATTAATTCTGTTCTGGAGACATTATTACTGAAGTTATTTTTCAATCTCCACTTTTCAGAATGTAGATAGACGAAAGACATGGCTACCTGTTGGTGGCTTTCATAAGTGATCAGCATATTGTAGCACACTGCTAGAAGAGTGAGATTAAAATGGTGCACATAACTGATAAAGTGGAGTATTGGGTTGTGGTTATTTTTGATCTGGTGGGGAACAACATAACAAAAATACATTCTGCGTTGGTGGAAGGGTATGATTATAAGACGTATTGGTCAGGAGGCACAGATGTTTCCATTGTGATAAAATGAATCTGAATGAAGAGAACAAAGTAGCAGACCATCTGTTTGTGAAAAACTAACAATTTGAAGAGAAGAGCAGGCCCTAATGCTCATATCACAGTTGAAGTGGTTAAAATCGGTCTTGGATCAGTTATTCAATATCTCACACGGAATTTCAAACTCAACATTGGTCGTCACCTTCCAGGTTCCGTGTCTGCTCACACCCAGTTGAAGAGCCGGTCCAGCTGAGCCAGCAGTGGAAATTTTGTGGATGCATCAGGCCAGTCTAGATGACTTCCTTAAGTGCTCAATCACTGTCGACAACTGCAGGGTGTATCACTGTGATCCCCCCCCCCCTCACCTCCCCCCAATCGCCCCTCTTCCAGGCAGTTAACCCTTTCAGATGCAAAATAAATAAAATCATTTTTTAAACTTTTTTTGTTTTATTAGGAGAGCTGCATCAAACCAGTCTCAGAACTGAAGACCACAACAACAACAGGATATAACTCATACAATACTATGGAAAAATGTGAAAAAATATTTTGTGCGGTATTACAGCAGGTACAGGATGGTTTCAAATGAAACCACTGCATGCTAAATGCGGTGACTTCAAATGAGACCACCACCGTAAACTTCATTACTTTCCATGATAGGACACAAAACAGTTCCTTTCTGCTGATAAACACAAAGCAACTTGGCAGGAAGAATATGTCCATCTGCTTCTATGTGGATTACTTTTTGTGCTGCAGTGTACACATCGCCTCGGTGTGCCATTCTGTTATGCGTTTTTCCAATGGAACAACAGTTTTACACTTTTTGGCGCATGGTTCAGATCATGTGCTTGGGTGGCCAGGACTGTCTTTGAAAACAGTGGATCCTACAAGGCCAGCTAAAACACACCGCCGAAATTCCTGTATCTTTTTCTTTTCATTCGGCTTGGTTAATCGAAACAATATAAATACATTTCCAATAGAAATATCAATCATATACCGAAACAAAATGGTTCAAATGACTCTGAGCACTATGGGACTTAACTTCTGAGGTCATCAGTCCCCTAGAACTTAGAACCACTTAAACCTAACTAACCTAAGGACATCACACAAATCCATGCCCGAGGCAGGATTCGAACCTGCGACTGTACCGGTCACGCGGTTTCAGACTGTAGCGGCTAGAACCGCTCGGCCACCAGCATCTAGATTTTCTGTCAATTGCATAGAAACTATTTATCATGTCTGCTTTATTGACACATCCATTGTTCAAAATTATAAGATTTCACTATCTGTGGGCGAGGTATTTTTGTAACTGTGCCATCCTTTTCTTTCGTACCGACTTCTTTCAAAGTTCAGGTGAGTCAATTGTTGATAGTAATGTGACAACATGTTTATCTTTCCATTTCATGCATGCAGTCCCATCAGAACGAATTGACCAGTCACTTTCTCCTCTTCACAACTCTTTGTCCAATTTCAGAGGAAGAAGTCCTTTTCTGTGGGCTCTAATGGTACTACAGGCTAGGATACCATCAAGTTTTAGTGTCTGCAAAAGTGGAACACTAGTAAAAAAATTGTCAAAATATATGTGATATCCTTTGCCTTCTAAGCCTTTACACAAATCTCTTACAATCCTCTCTCCCAAACATTTCTCCACTGCACCATCTGATTTCCCAGTATATACCTCAAAATCGCAGATATATCCCATTTTGTCAGCTCTGACCCATATTTTGTACCCCATCTTTATGGGCTTTTGAGGCATATACTGTTTGAATGAAATTTGCCCTTTGAATTTCACAATGCATTCGTCAACAGATGGCTCCGTATTTGGAGCATAACATAACGGATTTATTAGTGGCCGACTATATTTGTCGTAATATTTATTCCCTTTTTGTGGCATAAGGGCATTGTCATTTACATGTATATGAGATAAAATCCAGCTGAATCTTTTCAATGATATAAGTGAGGAAATGTACTGATCTCTGAGTTTTTTGTGTAATGACCAGCAATCACGATATGCACAAGGTTGTTTGATACTCATTAGAATATTTATAGCCAAAAACACCTTGAGTTCATCTTTTTCAAGAGGTCTGTAATTTCTTGCCTTCCTGAGTTGCATAGAGATTAGTCTGGAGTACTATGTGTTCCAGCATATTGTCCCCAAATAGATATAAAAAGAAATCAACTGGCGGCATACCTTCACCTTCAGTTTTCAGTTTTCCTTTGACACCAATTTCCTCTAAAAAATCGACAGAATACATTTTACTGTCATCCCTTGCCCATGTAAAATTCACAGACCTCATTAGTGGCACGTTATCTTCAGAACTGAAACTGTAATCACTGTCATTTTCAGAACGATTATCACTTTCACTTTCAGAAACAACATTAGATATCACTGGTCTTGGCACTTGTGAATCAAGATCACTGTCTTCCGCCAAAATATCACTTTCATTATCACTGGTACTGTAAATCTCAGAGTCCACATCAGAAGCAATTTCTTCTAAAAGACACACCAGAACTTCCTCATCCTTTAATTTGAGAGAAAACATTTCGCGAAACTGGAAAAAAAAAAAAAAAAAAAAAGAAAGAAACCACCACATATGATAAGCTTCTAATACTACCCCTGATGCCATAGTGGTTTCAAACGAAACCACCAGAGTTGAAACTTACATTTCAAAGACAAATTCAATCACAAATCAAGAAAAAGAGAATCAGCACACCACAAACAGTAATGGCACATATACTTGAATCGCTAAGTGCAACCCCGTGAGAAATATTGACGTAGTTCAAATTTTCATCGCTAGATGGCAACGCCATCTATGTCCAGAAGTGTGGTTACGAATGGAGCCACTGTGCTCTAGCCACAAAATCAAAATATCGTGGGTGGCTTCAAATGAAACCACATAATCACAAAGGGTTAAGTATGTTTTGCAGAGCATCCCTGTAGATGTAGATCTTGAGGCAAAGGAGCAAAGTGAGCAATAGACATATGGATTCACCACTGCCGAAAAAGTCAAAGATCTGAGTGTCATCAGGGAATATGAAGCTGAAGCTGAATATGTTTTGGGACTAATATAGTGTGGTGCAAACAGATTTCTTTTTCATAAGGAACAAACTGTTACAGGAGTATACTACAGAAATCTGTTGACCCAGTCGTGGGAGACTATGAAGTCAAAGTGTCACAGGAAGGGTATTTTTGCTTCATGACAATTCTCAGACACATTTTGCACAGGACAGTGACACTGCTGCTCTCTGTATCCTGCTGCCATGGCACTCAGTGACTTCTTACATGACAGCCATTTCCAGAATGATGATGATGAGACGGTTTAGAGTTGGATGTTTCCTGAACTGTCAAACTGCTTATCTCTACAACCAAAGTTTCCACTGAGTCATCCACCATTGGGAAGATATGTTGCATTGAAGGGAAAATATGTAGAGGAAGGTTAACACAATCTCCCAGTTTCATGGTCATAAATTACGATGATTATGGCTCGCCCTCATCCAAGAAGCTCCATGGCAATCTGTACAACAAAACTGTCTTCCTCAATGATGAGTAACCCAGGGGTATGACGCCATAAGAATTAGTGACTGAAAGTAGGGAATATAAGACATTTTCATCTCCAGAATCTGATTTATCTGTAAGATAAATATTGCAGAGCTTAGATTTTTTATGAATATTTGTAACAGGTTCTTGTCAGTATAAATGTGTAAGAATTTAGAATATTCTCTTTCACTTATTGACTCACTCCATGCATTATTTCTAAAAATGGTGTGGTCATCCCTTCAGAAGTACAGATTTTCATCTGTTGTGTTGGATCTAAGTTCAGTAACTTCCCAGTTGCAGAGAACCAGTTATTAATTGTCAAGAAAATTTTATTTATATTTTCAGGTATTGAAGTTTGTCCATCAGGTTTCTTAAAATAATACTTTTGTTGTCATGTAAGTGAACTGTTCCAGTTCTTTGGATATATGGTGGCCGATCATTTGCATGCATAAAAAGAACAAAAACAGACCTTTTATTGATTCGTGGTACATCTGTAGTGGTCACTGTCCATTCTGAAAATAGTGTACACTCCCTGGGTTTCATAGTGTTACCTTTTAGTTACAAGTGATAGAAACGATTTACTACTGTAATATTTGCGATGCTTTAGGCGAATACTATGACCCGCATAGTCATATGTTTCTGACAATTAACAGAAAATACAAGTTTGCAAAAATGGTTATTTAAATGTCTTGTAATCTGATTTGTGAACTGAAAAATGACTTTTCTATGGAGGGACTCCTTCAAAATCGAAATTGAGACTGATTTAATACCTTATTTTTAGAGAATGTAAGTAATTTAAGATTGAAGAAGATTACTAACCGAAAATCAGAAGTGTTGAGTTGTCAGTAGGCACACACAAGAAGAGGAAAACTTTTTAGCTTTTGGAGTTATCCTTTGATGAGCGAGAGTAAAATACACCAGTACATACACATGCACAAATACATACACATGCATATGCCCCTGCATGGTAGGTCAACTGAAAGTGCCAATTCTAATTTGTGGCAGGTGGACTGGTTGCGGTGGGTGTAGTGTTAGTTCTTACTGAAAACCTTGAAAACTTACATGATGCTATTAAACATTCAGATAGACATTGACTATATATATTTTTAAATATATGTATTATATGAATATATATTTAATATATAAAGGAGAAACATTGTTAGCAGAAACCGTGAGTGAATGTTTCATTTTATGTTGTTGCGTGATACTGTTTTAGCATTGAGATGGTCGTAGGCTACAGATTTTTTTAAACAACAGTGTACAGATTTTCTGTTAAAACATACTACAGGAAATAAAATGCTGTGCTGTGAAAATGGGCAATAGAAATTTGTTGCTCCATATATGTTCTTTCTCCTTGTACATAATTTAAACCAGAAATTGTATATGCAACAGTGCACTGTTTCATTTCTTTCATCACAATCAGTTTCAAGGGCAAAGAGGAATGTTGTATTAATGGCTTCTCGAGATTTGTGATAAGAATATTACTGTGGAATCTGAATTGTCAGAAACTTTGCAATCATACCCATCCACAGATTAAAACTATGGGAAATACTGTCAATGAAGCTACTATCCTCAATGAATCTAGGAGCTGGAGAGGTCTCTCTTGTACCCCTTATATTAATGACCCCCAACAGGTTGACCCATTTACTTTAAGTGACATTTCCCGATCGGGGTTTTATTTGCAACTACAATAAAAAGAGGCTCAAGGTCAGATAGGGGGCGAGAGAGAAAGTCTATAAGGACAGAGAGGGGGAGGGGGAGAAAATAGGCAGAGAGAAGGGGAACGGGAGTTGGACAGAGAGGGTTGAGGAGGAGATGGTGAGAGGGGGGGGGGGGGGAGCAGATGGGCAGTGAGAGGGGACCGGTGGAGGAGATGAATTAAGAGAGGAGAGGAAGAGGAGTAGATGGACAAAGAGAGGGGAAGAGGAGACAAATGGAGAGAGGGGAGAGACTGAGATTAGGATACATGTGCAATTCCCATGCATATTAAGCCATTGTGAAACCCTGCTGGGTTTGCTAGTAGATTGTATAGAGTGATCCAGTTGCCTTCTGATGACCTACAAAAACTGTGTGCCAGATTTTCATATTCCCTTGGTTGCTACACACAAATTGTTAGTTTTACAGAGAAAATGAACAGGACATTTTTGTAGAAATTTAGTGTAGTAAAAATTTTTGTTGGTGTATATGTTTTTGCTAAGGCAATAGTTTTCAATTTATTCAAGAAAAATGTACAAAAGTGGCCTTCAAATACACCCACACTCCCACATTCAGCCCCCACCAGTCATAATTTCTAATATGTTGTTTGTGAGACTCCCACCTATCACAGTGCAAAAATTTGTGATAAAATTGTATCACAGTAGAAAATTTGACTGCATTAAATTTCCTACAAAAAGGCTGTTCATTTTTTCTGTGGGACTAATAGTTTGTACATAGAAAGTGAGAGAATATGAAAATTTCCCGCGTGGTTTCTGAAGGCCAGATATAGTACTGTGGGTTGCAAGAAACAACACTACTTGTGGCAGTGGAGTCACCCTGTATAAAAAGAAATATGAGCAACACAGTTCATTATCAGAATGCTCATATAATTATCTAAGAACAAAATATTTTGCAAGTACTGTTGGTGGTTTCACCATAACCTCAGCCCCTTTTCTCTCATTCGCTTCACCTGGTCCTCCTCCACGTAATGTGCCACCTTCTTGGACTTTAACCTGCACCTCGTTGATGGCTCCATCTACACCTCTGTCCACATTAAATCCGTTAACCACCAACAATGCTTGCAATATGATGAATGCCATCCGTTTCACACTAAAAAATTTCTGCCATGTACCTGCAGTGAAGAGAACTCCCTTACCCATTATGCTGAAGGCTTCACAAAGGCCTTCACAGATAGGCAACCCCCCAAACCTAGTCCACACACATATAGACTCGAACAACTAAGCCAGATACTTTGCAAGGGCTTTTATTATCTCTCTTCCTGCCCTGGAATGAGGGACATCCTACCAAAGATCCTTGCCACTTCTCCTAAAGAGGTGTTCTGTTACCAAACCAAACTACACAAAGTCTTAGGCCATCCCTATCCCACTTCCACTCCCACTTTCTTTACACAGGGATCATTTCCCTGTGGCAGACCAAGGTGCAATCCCAGCCCAATCTTCCCACCCAGCAGCTTCTACTCGACTTCTTTCACAGGCTTATCCCACACTATCAGAGGCTGGGCCACATGCGGAAGCAGCAATGTCATATACTACCACAGTTTAAACACTGCACAGCCTTTTGTGTTGCTATGATTACCAAGCAGCTGTCCACCAGCATGGATGGCCACCACCAAACTGTTGACAAGAACAGAGTTGACCACACAGTTGCACAATGTGCAGCTTAGCACAACGTGCTCAATTTCAGTTGCTGCTTCACAACCCAAGCCATCGGATCCGTCCCTCCACCACCAGCTTCTCTTAACTTTGTAGACGGGAGTTATCCTTCGCTCTGATGATTCTCATGGCCTCAATCTCGGGTAACCAACTATCCTCACACCCTCCACCTGACAGTTTCCCGTTCCTCCATCCTGTCACACACTCCCAATTTACATCCACAAATTGCTTTCAGTGCATGCCACTTCCCACCAGATGCCACAGTTGTGCCAGCCCATATACCTGCCATCCCTCCCTCCCACATTCCCAGCCAGCAAACCAACCTCCTCCCTCCAAGCTGCTAGCCACCCTCTCTGCCAGTCACTCTCCCTGCCTCCTGCCTCCCTCTCACTTTACCCGCCATACCCAACACTATCCCCACCACAACCTGTCCATTTGCCACAAATTAGCATTGCCACTGTCAGTCTAGCTGGCATAATGAAGGGGCGTAGGTGTGTGTGTGTGTGTGTGTGTGTGTGTGTGTTTTGTAACAAGTTCACTATGTTATTGAGCAGATACACAAGATCTGTGATTATGTGAAGTGTGTAACATACAATTTCATGAGAGTATATCTCTGCTGTGTGAAATGATTGTTTGTATATTATATTATATTATGGTACATTATATTATATATTTTTATATTATAAAACAACCTGGCAGCTGAAATAATTACCAAGATTGGTTTAATTTAAGGCATCAGCGAGGTGCCATGTAGGTTAAATAGCCATTTGAGAAATTCTTTAGAATTGGGAGGGCAATCAGTCAAAATGTAATGTGTCAGTCTTGTGTGAGGTTTCCAAATTAATATTAAGATATCGTGCAAGAATATATTTGTACTGTGTAAAATACGTAGCTTAAAAATTAGAAGTATTATAGTAGTAAGTGCCCGAGGGTGCCTTGTACCACAACTAGCATCTTCTCTCCCTGTTCCACTCCCAAACAGAACGAGGGAAAAATGACTGCCTATATGCCTCTGTATGAGCCCTAATCTCTCTATCTTATCTTTGTGGTCTTTCCGCAAAATGTAAGTTGGCGGCAGTAAAATTGTACTGCAGTCAGCCTCAGATGCTGGTTCTCTAAATTTCCTCAGTAGTGATTCACAAAAAGAACGCCTCCTTTCCTCTAGAGACTCCCACCCGAGTTCCTGAAGCATTTCCTTAACACTCGTGTGATGATCAAACCTACCAGTAACAAATCTAGCAGCCCGGCTCTGAATTGCTTCTATGACCTCCCTCAATCCAACCTGATAGGGATCCCAAATGCTCGAGCAGTACGCAAGAATGGGTCATATTAGTGTTTTATAAGCGGTCTCCTTTACAGATGAACCACATCTTCCCAAAATACTACCAATGAACTGAAGGCGACTATCCGCCTTCCCCACAACTGCCATTACATGCTCTGCAGTGTTACACCCAAATATTTAATCGACGCGACTGTGTCAAATGCTACACTACTAATGGAGTATTCAAACATTACAGGATTCTTTTTTGTATTCATCTGCATTAATTTACATTTATCTATATTTAGAGTTAGCTGCCATTCTTTTCACCAGTCACAAATCCTGTCCAAGTCATGTTGTATCGTTCTACAGTCACTCAACGACGACGCCTTCCCGTACACAGGTCTCTGTAGTCATCACAAGGCCATGCACTACCCGTTTTGTTGTCAGGTTGTTGGTGTAATGGTTCAGGGATTCCGGACTGGAGCAGATTCGTTTGCCACGAAGACCTAGGCTGTAGGGAAGGGACCGTTTGATGTGGAATGGGTGGCAGCTGTCATAATGGAGGTACTGTTGCTTGTTGGTGGGTTTGATGTGGACCTGACAACAGCTTTTGCATCCCGCAACTACCCTCCCAACCTGGTACAGAAGCAAATAACCAGAGCCACTTCCTCATCTCCTCAAACCCAGAACCTTCCACAGAAGAACCACAAAAGTGCCCCACTTGTGACAGGATACTTTCCGGGACTGGATCAGATTCTGAATGTGGCTCTCCAGCAGGGATACGACTTCCTCAAATCCTGCCCTGAAATGAGATCCATCCTTCATGAAATCCTTCCCACTCCACCAAGAGTGTCTCTCCGCTGTCCACCTAACCTTCGTAACCTCTTATTTCATCCCTATGAAATCCCCAAACCACCTTCCCTACCCTCTGGCTCCTACCCTTGTAACCGCCCCCGGTGTAAAACCTGTCCCATGCACCCTCCCACCACCACCTACTCCAGTCATGTAACCCGGGAGGTGTACACGATCAAAGGCAGAGCCACGTGTGAAAGCACCCACGTGATTTACCAAATGACCTGCCTACACTGTGACACATTCTATGTGGGAATGACCAGCAACGCATGAATGGACACAGGCAGACAGTGTTTGTTGGTAATGAGGATCACCCTGTGGCTAAACATGCCTTGGTGCACGGCCAGCACATCTTGGCACAGTGTTACACTGTCTGCGTTATCTGGATACTTCCCGCTAACACCAACCTATCCGAACTCCGGAGATGGGAACTTGCTCTTCAATATATCCTCTCTTCCCGTTATCCACCTAGCCTCAATCTCCGCTAATTTCAAGTTGCCGCCACTCATACCTCACCTGTCATTCAACAACATCTTTGCCCCTGCACTTCCACCTCGACTGACATCTCTGCCCAAACTCTTTGCCTCTGTATATGTCTGCTTGTGTCTGTATATGTGTGGATGGATATGTGTGTGTGTGCGAGTGTATACCCGTCCTTTTTTCCCCCTAAGGTAAGTCTATCCGCTCCTGGGATTGGAATGACTCCTTACCCTCTCCCTTAAAACCCACATCCTTTCGTCTTTCCCTCTCCTTCCCTCTTTCCTGACGAAGCAACCGTTGGTTGCAAAAGCTAGAATTTTGTGTGTATGATTGTGTTTGTTTGTGTGTCTATCGACATGCCAGCGCTTTCGTTTGGTAAGTCACATCATCTTTGTTTTTAGATATATTTTTCCCACGTGGAATGTTTCCCTCTATTATATTCATATCATTAATTTGAACCCAAGAATTACGTTTGTTATTGTCACTGTTGCATTTCGAAATCTTTTCTGTCGTCTTATTTTCTCTTTTTGTTTTTGCCAGTAGTTTCACTTTGTATTCACCTTCTCCTTTTTACTGTGATCTACTATACAATTTTATCCCGCCTATATATACTCAATAATACATCACCCACTTCCAAACCATAACCAAAAAAATTTTTTTCCGCTTTCAACAATACTGCTGCTATAAAATCCACCGTTTCTAGTTCACAAACAGTTCCTTTCACCTATTAAACAACCATTTCGTGTAGTTCTGATAACTTTCGCTTTATTTCCATTTCCGTTTTTCCCACATCACTGATAATTTTTAGCCACTTCCCACAGGTTTTAACGCCATTATTTCTTCGCCAGACAATTGTTAGCCTCATTTTCATAATCTGCCACCACAAAACCACTCCTTTTAATACATTTACACACAGTTTTTTGGAAATTTTCCCGAATTCCTCCATCCTTTAACGTTTTTTGGCGGCAACACAACCACCTAACCTTTGTGCACATCGTTGTTTACCAACCCAAGTTCACCACAGGATCAACATAACCCAGCTTTAACCTACACTTTTTCGCCTTCTTCACAACAGATCTTCAGTTACTTTCTAGTTCACCTTTATCTCTCCCCATATATTTTTATTTTCATTTTCATTTCAACCTCATGTTACACTTTCCACCTTCTAATACCATGTCACCCTCACAGCACCCCCACAATGACCCCATTAAGTTTTATTTACATTCCCTCCGCAAACATGCCTTTACCCTAGCCAGATTACGCTCGCATATTTTATTTTCTCAGGCTTGTCTGACATTTGGCATTACCCCCAAAGGCCTCACACTTAAAGTTCCCATCTCTGGCTGCAACCCTTCTTTCCATCAGTCCCTATACCAGTTCCAAACTGAACAATCCATTGCCCTCACCCACCTAATTCTTCACCTACACATCAACTCAGCCAATGAACACACCCGTCAACTCCTATCCTTAATAAAAGTCCTCAATCTTTCCTCTCCCACATCCACACCGGCTGTTCAGAGCATCCTCCCACAGGCCAACCGCAAATTAGAACAGCATGCCACCCTTCACCTCAAAAAACTATCCAATCTCCTGGTTTCCCACCTCCGGAAAGGCAACTCACTCACCCTTCACAACCTTTCCAGCAAACCTCAACCTCCTCTCATTGCACACAGACCCAGTCTCTCCCATCTACTCAATCTCCCACTTCCAGCTCCACTCCACTCCCACCTCAAAATTCCAATCAACACAATCTGGAACCACAACCCCCTAATTCAGTAGTTAACCTTTCCTCCAAACCTCTCTCCCAATCCGAAACCTCTGTCCTATCCAAAGGCCTCACCTTAAGCCCCACTTCCAGATTCAACCAAACAGCCCTCGTCAAAGATTTACTGTCCTACACTCGTACTCTCTGCTGGAAATATCACTTTGCCACGAAGAAAAATGATCCTAATCCTACTCCTAATGATCCAACTCCCCAAGACATTATCCAAATTGAACCATGCCTGGAACAGTTCCATCCTCCGTCACAGCGGGACCCACCTCCTCTTCCTCAAAATCAACCTCTCCAAACCTTCCAGGAATTTCTGACTTCCAGCCTTGCCTCTCAGTCCTTCTTAAAAAACCTTAATCCTACTCCCAACATCACCACTGCTGAAGCCCAGGCTATCAGTGATCTGAAGGCTGACCGATCCATCATCATCCTTCCGGCGGACAAGGGTTCCACGACCGTGGTACTTGATCGTCGGGAGTATGTGGCTGAGGGACTGCGTCAGCTTTCAGACAACACCACATACAAAGTTTGCCAAGGTAATCCCATTCCTGATGTCCAGGCAGAGTTTCAAGGAATCCTCAGAACCTTAGGCCCCCTACAAAACCTTTCACCTGACTCCATCAACCTCCTGACCCCACCGACACCCCGCACCCCTACCTTCTACCTTCTTCCTAAAATTCACAAACCCAATCACCCCGGCCGCCCCATTGTAGCTGGTTACCAAGCCCCCACAGAACGTATCTCTGCCTACGTAGATCAACACCTTCAACCCATTACATGCAGTCTCCCATCCTTCATCAAAGACACCAACCACTTTCTCGAACGCCTGGAATCCCTACCCAATCTGTTACCCCTGGAAACCATCCTTGTAACCATTGATGCCACTTCCTTATACACAAATATCCCGCACGTCCAGGGCCTCACTGCGATGGAGCACTTCCTTTCACGCCGATCACCTGCCACCCTACCTAAAACCTCTTTCCTCATTACCTTAGCCAGCTTCATCCTGACCCACAACTTCTTCACTTTTGAAGGCCAGACATACCAACAATTAAAGGGAACAGCCATGGGTACCAGGATGGCCCCCTCGTACCCCAACCTATTCATGGGTCGCTTAGAGGAAGCCTTCTTGGTTACCCAGGCCTGCCAACCCAAAGTTTGGTACAGATTTATTGATGACATCTTCATGATCTGGACTCACAGTGAAGAAGAACTCCAGAACTTCCTCTCCAACCTCAACTCCTTTGGTTCCATCAGATTCACCTGGTCCTACTCTAAATCCCATGCCACTTTCCTTGATGTTGACCTCCACCTGTCCAATGGCCAGCTTCACACGTCCGTCCACATCAAACCCACCAACAAGCAACAGTACCTCCATTATGACAGCTGCCACCCATTCCACATCAAACGGTCCCTTCCCTACAGCCTAGGTCTTCGTGGCAAACGAATCTGCTCCAGTCCGGAATCCCTGAACCATTACACCAACAACCTGACAACAGCTTTCGCATCCCGCAACTACCCTCCCGACCTGGTACAGAAGCAAATAACCAGAGCCACTTCCTCATCCTCTCAAACCCAGAACCTCCCGCAGAAGAACCACAAAAGTGCCCCACTTGTGACAGGATACTTTCCGGGACTGGATCAGACTCTGAATGTGGCTCTCCAGCAGGGATACGACTTCCTCAAATCCTGCCCTGAAATGAGATCCATCCTTCATGAAATCCTCCCCACTCCACCAAGAGTGTCTTTCCGCCGTCCACCTAACCTTCGTAACCTCTTAGTTCATCCCTATGAAATCCCCAAACCACCTTCCCTACCCTCTTGCTCCTACCCTTGTAACCGCCCCCGGTGTAAAACCTGTCCCATGCACCCTCCCACCACCACCTACTCCAGTCCTGTAACCCGGGAGGTGTACACGATCAAAGGCAGAGCCACGTGTGAAAGCACCCACGTGATTTACCAACTGACCTGCCTACACTGTGACACTTTCTATGTGGGAATGACCAGCAACAAACTGTCCATTCGCATGAATGGACACAGGCAGATAGTGTTTGTTGGTAATGAGGATCACCCTGTGGCTAAACATGCCTTGGTGCACGGCCAGCACATCTTGGCACAGTGTTACACCGTCCGGGTTATCTGGATACTTCCCGCTAACACCAACCTATCCGAACTCCGGAGATGGGAACTTGCTCTTCAATATATCCTCTCTTCCCGTTATTCACCAGTCCTCAATCTCCGCTAATTTCAAGTTGCCGCCACTCATACCTCACCTGTCATTCAACAACATCTTTACCTCTGCACTTCCGCCTCGACTGACGTCTCTGCCCAAGCTCTTTGCCTCTGTATATGTCTGCTTGTGTCTGTATATGTGTGGATGGATATGTGTGTGTGTGTGTGTGTGTGTGTGTGTGTGTGTGTGTGCGCGCGCGCGCGAGTGTATACCCGTCCTTTTTTCCCCCTAAGGTAAGTCTATCCACTCCCGGGATTGGAATGACTCCTTACCCTCTCCCTTAAAACCCACATCCTGTCGTCTTTCCCTCTCCTTCCCTCTTTCCTGACGAAGCAACCGTTGGTTGCGAAAGCTAGAATTTTGTGTGTATGTTTGTGTTTGTTTGTGTTTCTATCGATGTGCCAGCGCTTTCGTTTGGTAAGTCACATCATCTTTGTTTTTAGATATATTTTTCCCACGCGGAATGTTTCCCTCTATTATATTCATAGTCCATGGATAAATAGACAAATAGGATCCAGTGTCTACTAAATATTTACAGCAGACTACCAGTCACTAACAAAGAGGCAAGGCCAGTCACTAACAAAGAGGCAAGGAGACATCGATCAGCAATCGATGGTGATACCTATTTCTGACTGCCCCTTCCACTTGGGTAATTGTAGGGAGTTGTGCATTTGCGCACTTGCTCCCCAAATGTCCGGTGATACCAGCATATACCTCGGTCCTCATGTTCAGCAATGGAAGAGGTCATCGATGAGCTGCTGCATGAGTGTTGGCGGTATCAATTCTGGCTTCTGTCATTGCCTGTGTCACATTGAGATGACAGTTCACTGATCTGCTGTATCAATAGGTCTTCCTTTACTGCCAGGGCATCATAAACTGCATGTGAAATTGTTGGGGTCATAGTAGCGCACTGCGTGGTGATGACTCTGACAGGAGCGTATCTCATCACGTCCTGGATTTTATCTGCCACCTCCCCTACTATGTGCAAGGGTGCTACGATTGCTTTGATGGGTGGTGACAAATGGCTGCTCCATATTGTGTGCAGTAAACTGTCTGGAATAGTTCCCATGTCTATTTTGCTTCTTAGTTGGCAAAAGTACTGTGAACGGTTTCTCTCTTCAATATCTCTGAGTGAGAACCTGACAGACTCATTCTCCCTGCAACAATGACACTCTCTGTTTCAATTCTGCTGTAAGCTGGTCATAAGAGTTTGCCTTGGGTGGCAAGGTAATTATATCTTGAACTTCTGTGTCATACAGGTGCTCTAATTGGCTTACTACCATGGCAGACTTGATAGCATATGCAGAAATTCCAGAATAGAAGAAACTGGCTTCAACCTGCACAAACCACAAAGCTGGAGTGTGTTGTCAGAAAGGTGGTAGTGTTATAGCCAGGTGTGACACATTGGAATTAGTGTCAGTCATTTTGCAAATCTCTTTTGTAAGTGCTCATTAAGCCAATGATACGAGGGTCAGAACTTAAATAGTGGCAACTATTTATTTATGACTCGTAAAAAATAGATACGTGTTTCACAGTTTTACTGCCCTTTAAAGTAGACACCAGCATTGTGTATAACCCATTGCCAGTGATGTGGAAGTTGTAGGATACTCTTAACAGTTCCAGTTGTGTTGACACTTCAAGTGGCACGGTCTGTTGCCTGATGAATTTGTAGCAGTTCTGAAGCGAATGCCGTGAAGTGTTTCCTTCAGTTTAGAAATCGAGTTGAACTCACGAGGGCTGTAGTTAGGGGAGTCCAGTAGGTGGTATAGCTCTTAGCAGCCCCATCAGTGAAACAAATCAGTAACAGCTTGCACTGTATGTGCTTGAGCATTGTCCTGAAAAATGATGGTCAGGTCCTGCAGAAAGTGTCATCACCTCTGTCTCTAAGCTGGTCATAGGCTGTATTCGAAAAATGAACAGTTGCCACTATTAAAGTTCCAACCCTCATACTACGCAGGAAAATCAAGTTTGAGTCACCACTTTGTCACTACAAACTGTGTAGACTGTTCATTGACTATTAGAAGCGGTGTGTACTTGGTATGACTGAACCAGGCTACACAAAAACACCTTTGAACATAAAAACTCTTTTATTGATCGTAGCCTCAGGAGATGGCAATAAATACACTGAGGTGACAAAAATCATAAGAAACCTCTCAAATTCGTCTCGGGCCTCCTTTTGCCAATTCTAGAGCAGCAACTCAATGTGGCGTGGACTCAAAAAGTGGTTGAAAATCCCCTGCAGAAATATTGAGCCATGTTGCCTCTATAGCCATTTATAAGCTCAAAAGTGTTGCTGGTGCAGGAGTTTGTGCACAAACTGATGTCTTGATTATCTCCCATAAATGTTCAATGGGATTCATGTTGGGTGATCCTGGTGGCCAAATCATTCACTTGATTTATTCAAAAAGATCTTCAGACCAATTGTGAACTTTTGTGGCCTGGTGAAATGATGCATTGTCATCCATTAAAATTCCATAATTGTTTTGAACATGAAATACGTGAATGTCTGCAAATGGTCTCCAACTTTCTGAACATAACAATTTCCCATTAAAGATCAATTCAGTTCAACCACGAACCCATTCCATACCATGTAAACACAACCCACACCAGCGTGCACAGTGCCTTGTTGACAACGTCAGTCCATGGCTTTGTGGGGTCTGCACCGCACTCAAACCTTACTATCAGCCCCTACCCACTGTAATTGGGACTCATTCGACGAGGCCACAGTTTGCCATCTGTCTAGTGTCCAACTGATATGGCCATGAGCCCAGTAAAGTCACTGCAATTGATTCTGTGCTGTTAGCTAAGGAATTGTCATTTTTAGTCTGCTGCCATAGCCCATTAACACCAAATATCACTGCACTGTCCTAACAGATACACTCACTGTATGTCCCACATTGTTTTCTGTGGTTAATTCACGAGTGTTGCTTGTCTGTTAGCACTGACAACTATTCGCCAACGCTACTGCTCTCGGTCTTTAAGTGAAGGCCGTCGGCCACTGTGTTGTCCACAGTGAAAGGTAATGTCTGAAATTAGGTATTCTCGGCACATTGAAATTAGGTATTCTCGGCACATTCTTGACACAGTGGATCTCGGAATATTGAATTTCTGAAATGAAATTTCCTGTGCGTCTGGCTCCAATCACCATTCCGTGTCCAGGGTCTGTTAATTCCCATCATGCAGCCATAATCACATTGGAAACCTTTTCATGTGAATCACCGGAGTACAAATGACAGCTCTGCCAATGTACTGCCATTTTATAACATGTGTATGTTATACTACCACCATCCATCTCATGACTTTTGTCACCTTAGTGTACATGGGTTGTTCAGTTGTTCTGAGCCTTCAGTTAAAATCACGTAACACACAGGGAACCAAACATCAGAGTTATTTCATAACTATGCCCAAAACTCACTATGTGCATGGAAATGGAAGATACAAAATATAAAATAATCAAGGCATAACAAAACTAAAATGCATATATACTCAGCACGGTGTGTGGCATGAAATGTTCGATGGCATGGTGTTTGTAAACGTGCACATGTGGCATGCGCGACACATCGCTTTGTAACTGCCTGGATTCGGCACACACCATAAATATGGCTTGTCGTAAAATGTTCTCAGAGATTTCGGCAAAATTATGTGCAAGATGAAACTCAGAAGTAAGACGTAAGAAAAATGACCCTTAAAAATGAAACCGTGAATGTTTACTGAAAATGTTGGGTACAGAGTAAGCCATTGACTTTTTAAAGGTTCAAGGTGCTACAGTCACATATAAACTATTCAACTGCAAGTGTCTGTGGGTGTCATATTAGCCCACCACATGTACGAGGACAGCTGCATCAGCAAAAGGCAGAGGTCTCATTTTGAATGCAGTGTCCACTCAGGCTTAAACACTGAAAAATAAAACAGTGGCTGAAGGAATGAAATGGCCCAACAAGGATATTAATACAAATTCAGTTTAAAAAATTACCAATTTTGGAATTAAAAATTTCATTTTCAAATGTAATAGCAAAATCGGTAAGGCTCTAAAGTGAATCCTTGCACAAAGTGCAGCTGTTGTGCAACTCTTTTGAAAATGATGGCTGTATGTCCCTAAGCATGCTACATCTATCTGTTGCTTAACATGTGTACCTCATCAATTTTTATTCTGTCCTGGAACTCCCATCAATAAACTAAATTAAATTTGCCTAAAAATTGTGCATTTTTTTCTGGGAATGTTATTAATTATTGTGCTCTGCAAACTCATAATGTTCATGCATCAGGACAAATAAAAGGCATTTCTGTGAAATCTGTTTACATCCACAAATTTTTATTGCTATTCAGTTTATGAATAACAGTGTAATGAATCTTTGATGTTATTGTTCAGGAAGGAGATAGTGCCTTATTCTGCTTTGTTTGCTGCATTCAAAATAACTGGCAACCACACAAGTTATTGATGTAAATTGTATGATTTCAGGGAAACAGGGGTGGCAATTTTATCAGCTGTTGATGACATACAAGTGATGCTTGATGATCACATTCTGAAAGCACAGACCATGAGAGGTTCTCCCTATGTTAAAGCTTTTGAAGAAGATATGCAGAAATGGGAAGCTAAACTCATATCTATGCAAGATATACTTGATGCCTGGCTTCAGGTAAAGTGATAGATACTTTTTATATGGCATTTTGTGCTTTATGAGAGACAGGTTTTCACTATTTGAGAGACTTTATAGAATGCTTGTACAGACAGCTTGTTGATATGTGTCCACCAGTCCTTTTCTCAAGCTCTGCATATGTCATTCTGAATGAATGACAGTGCAGCAAATAAGGTACAAGCTAAGTGCAGGAATAAAATTTCTTAAAAGGTAAATGAGGTCTTATTGTTGGGCAGTGATCAAGGGAGGGTACAGTCAGAACTCTTTCAGAACTCTTTGGGAAATGGTTACCAGGTTACTGTTATTTTTACATCAAGTGAAGGGTTCAGTGATTTAATCTGTAGTTTAGGGTCTTTTTGGAAAAACCTTGGAAAAGCTGGCGATTTAATAATAGTAGGGGAGTCTTAACTGTGCAGTTGAGGATGATATTAAGCACGCTGCTGAGAGGACTCCTCATGTTACTCTTTGAGCAGTGAGATAAGCCCTGGATGAAACATTCTGTAGAACACATTAATGCTGAGCTTGGAAAATCAGTTAAAGGAGTGGGACATCCACATGTGGGTGTGATCGACACATTGCCATTCACTCATTTGCATCAACAATGCATTGTCTGCATCTGGTAAGAAGCTCCTTGCATGGATAATTGTCAGATGTATCTAGTGTGAACAAAGGAGAAGTCATGTTATCCCAGTGATTCCCACTGTGTTCAGTATGCCATTTTTAGAGTAAATTTACGTGAAAGGCATAGCTGCACAACAAATATAATTACAGTCCAAAGGGCCACTTGTACAACAAAGTACAGTGGGACTCCAATTATCTGAACTCCAACTATTCAGATTGTAAGTTATCCAGATTGCATGACTAAAATGGTTGGTTTTGCTCAATATTTATCACTGTATATAGTACACTAAGTGTTTCTTTGTTGTTATAAAGTCAATCCATAGGAAATGTATTAAAAGACAACTTCTTTCAGTGAACAGTGAGTATAGTATATGTGTTATTGTATGTGCATTATGCACATTGTTACCTTTGCCATGGTTCTTCCAAATACTTATAATTAGTACAGAATTTATATTTGTTTATAAGTCAGCAATAGAATCTAAGTCATGGAACACTTAACTGATTTCACTATATAATAAAAG
Source organism: Schistocerca cancellata (assembly GCF_023864275.1). Classification (NCBI taxonomy): domain Eukaryota; kingdom Metazoa; phylum Arthropoda; class Insecta; order Orthoptera; family Acrididae; genus Schistocerca; species Schistocerca cancellata. The sequence goes on along the minus strand of NC_064627.1, from coordinate 15,649,323 downwards.
GTATTAACTAGGAATAGTCAAAATAAATCACAAAATTAATTACATACACAAAACTAAGCATAAAATTAGATCTTGCGCTATATTCTTTAAGACTGAGGGCCAACCTTTCTCTTTTATGAAAATGCTGGTTATATGGAAGTAAAGAAACCCCAGCTTGCTTCGTCACACAGTTTGGTGACAATTTCTTTTTCCAAATACGATAATTAACAACTGTGTAGAACTTTCCTCTGGCATGAATCCATCAAATTTGCTTATAGTATGCAATAAATCACAGGATTTTAGCAAAATTTCACTGTACCTTTATATAGCTGACAACATTTATACTTGACCATAACATAAGAGATTCTCAAGAACCGTGAAACAAAATGAGGCACTACAAAGAACTGAAGAGGCTCGTGGTGCTTTGTACCAGGACTAGCAGTTACCCTTGAGCATAAATAAGCTAAATACATTAGTGTGCATAAAAACACAAAGAGAACCATTACTTTTAGTTTACAGAATTAATGCTCAGTCACTGGAAATGGTAAGAACTGTATGTAATATGTAGGAGTTTATATCCAGAGTGACCCAAAGTGGAACTAAATATTTGAGGAATAAAGGAGACCAATCTCTGAAAAACAGAAGCATAGAGTCGTCAAAGGGCATTCACAAAAAGAACGAAACCTTGCTAACATTTGAACTAATCCTTTTTCTACATAGAGTACAAACACACATACAACTGGTTAACATGTCTACACTCCTAAACAGTGCCTGCAGGCCGTGTGTGTCTGCATGTGTGTGTGTGTGTGTGTGTGTGTGTGTGTGTGTGTGTGTGTGTGTGTGTGTGTGTGTGTATTCTAACTAGAAAAAGGATTACTCTGAAAGCTTAGATGGTTTGGTATTTGAAATGGCCTCTCTTCCTCCATTACTGTGCACCATGTTCTCAGCCTGTGTCTTGTTTTTTAGTTTTTCCCTACACCCCCATCATGTGTAACTACTTTTCCTTAAGAATATATTGTTTAGAAATTACAATTGTGCAGGGAGAAAACACAGTATATATCTGTTCATGAGAAGTACAATAGTAATGACAAATTACAAGAGGATATATTCAAACTATGAGTGCTAGCAGCAGAGGGCATGAAAAAAGGGGCAGAGGAGCTTGTGAATGTTCTGGTTTTATGTATGGGCTACGCAAGGATACTAGGCAAGTGAGACCTCATGTTTTGATTATAATGAGACAATAGCTATCTGATCTCTGGAGTGCTTGTACACAGGGAAGACCAAAAAGTAGACATAGCAAATGGTAGTCACATAACTTGTATGGAAGCAGTCAACCTAACTGGGCGTATGAAGCACTGACATGGCAAAATAGACAAACGTGGCAGATGTAAGTCTTTCTATTTCATTCTTAGGACTTTTCCAGTTACCTTTGTAGGTCTTCTGACATGTTTTTTCGATATACTCCTTAACACTTTTGAGTTGCGTGGTGTGATATACTCAGATGTAGTCTTTTGAGTGCATCATTGCACTCCAAGCCACATTTGGGTTTGGTCATCAGATTGTTAATGATGCTGCCCAGAAACTTGCCTTTTGTACCAGAATATTCATATCATCATACAATATATTTCATTTCGTGACTATATTCGATACAAAACTTGGCAACAGCTAATTTAGTTTTTTGCTTTAGCTGGATGTGTCACTGATGTTCCGTGCATCCTTACTTGACCGTCATAATAGTTAAGATGTAAGACATGTCACTTTTGCACAGTATGTGGTACACATCCAGCTGTTGGAGACCTAGATCATCATTAACATTGTATTTGGTACATTAGTGATTCTTGGCTTTTATTGTGTGTCTCAGTCTCAGATTCTTTCCCAGTCATTTTTTATTTGACTGCAGTGGCCACCGAATTTGGCGTGTGAGTACTCGTTCCGTCAGAATACTATTCATTCTTCATTGAGGCCCTTCTTGTCTGAAAGTCTTTGAGCTCTATGCACCAGAGTCTTTAGCACCATATTTCTTTTTTATGGATGCTCATGGTTTGAGGTGTGGAGATGAGGGCCACTATTTATGGGTTTTCTGTATAGACTGTGAGCCAGGGATCCATCCAGTGCTCCCATAAATGACATTTTGAGGAAAAGTAGCTGACCCTCTTTCTCATTATGTAGTGAATTTTACATTGGAACGGATAGAATCTAAATTTTCCAGCAACTCTTCATTTGTTTTGTTCCACGGGGCCATACCACAAACATGTTATCCACATATTGGTGGGTTTGAACTTTGTGGATTTTAAGACCTCTGCTTATAAGTTTTCCATTTGTAGATTTGCCACAACAGATGATAATAGACTACACATCACCACGATCACCGTGTCATTTGTTTGTCACAATATTTTCTATCAAACAAAAAATAAGTTGAAGTAAGGAAATGCCTAAAAAGGTCAGTGAAACAATCATTGAATATTTCTCTGGCTCATTGAATATTTCCCTGGCTAATTCCAAGAATTCAGAAAGATGGACTTTTGTAAAGAGGGGGGCTGCATCTAAACCAACCATAATATCAGTATCCTGGAGCTGCAGTTCACTGACATGCTTTACAAGGTGAGCAGTGTTATGAATGCAGTGTTTGCTCTTCTCCACATATTCAACAAGATTGAGATTCAGGCACTTGGCCAGCCGAGAAGTATGTGAACCAAAATGACTGTCTATCAGTCTTAGAGGAATGTCTTCCTTATGTATCTTATAGTGGCCACAGTGGCACAGTTGCTCATGTCCTAAGACCCTTAATGAGGATACGTGGAAAGGCAGACATATTCAGAAGAGTCATTATCTTCCTTCCAGTTTTATTTGTAGGATTGACTTTTGTCTGTCTGTTTGCTTTCTGACATGCAGATATTTTCAACTGCATTGTGTTTGCTCATGACTGTGTCATAGAGTCAGCCAATAAGTAAGAACCTGCAGAGAGTGTAGCTAACATGTGAAGTTGGAGATGAAGAATCTCATGTGAAGTGACAATGTAGCTAGTCGTCAAAATATTGTACATAAAGTGGAAACAAATTGGCTGAACACCTGTGTAAACACATCATTAAGAGTTACAGAAGACAATCAGTGATAGTAAATTCCTCTAGAAAATGACAGGGATTTTAATGCAGAAGAATGATTCTTCAGTAGGGTACTTAGGTTGCTATAAATGACAGAGATCATACATTTGTAGAACTTTCCAACTGGTATAACATGTTTGTCCTTAACATATTCTTACAGAAGAAATCAAACAAAAAATGTAGTTCACAAGGACCACATAGAATTAGAAATGAAAGTGATTACTTTATCAAAAGGAAAATTCACAAGAGAGAGCCATAAAATTACATGGAGGTAGATCGGTAGCCAGCAGGAGGCATAATTCTAAGTACAGCTTATGGAGGCATGCAAAGGTATGATAAAAATTAATAAATAAAAATAAATATCTTCCTATCTTTCAGAACTGTTAGTTCATTCGTCAGGGAGACAAGGCGGGTTGGATGGAGAAAGTTAGAAAGGAGGAGCAAAATGAGAAAGTAGTATGGTTTTAGGACAAGAGGAAACAAAGAACTTAATAGTTGGGGTTAATAGTTGCGTTGCCCTCCTCATGCCCAATTCTTCAACCAACCCTCTCATCTGAGGCTAAAGTTATATTCACTGTTTTTTTTTGTGCCCCAGGAATTAATTTTGAATACTATTAGTTGACTGTTTGACGAAAGTCTTGGTGTCTCTTTGTTGTTATAGTGTCAGGCAACTTGGCTTTATCTTGAGCCTATATTCAGCTCTGAAGACATTATGCGCCAAATGCCAGAAGAAGCAAGGAAGTTTAAGAAAGTTGACAAGACATGGCGAGCTATAATGGCAAATACTCTTCTTGATAAACATGTGCTAATAGCCACAGATTTCCCAGATATGCTGACACTCCTGAGAGAGAATAATCAGTTGCTTGATGAAATACAAAAAGGGCTTAATGACTATCTTGAGCAGAAGAGGCTGTACTTTGCAAGGTAGGTATTCAAGTGTTAAAAATAAGTTTATTATAAATGGTATAGTACTTGTAATAAAATCTATAAGATTTCGGTGAAGAAGGAACTGCAGTTCTTTTCCAGAAGTACCCACCTGTTCATTTGTCATCCTCTTTCAGCTATATATGGAAGTAGGAATATCTTAATGATGAAGTTAAGGAGAATTCAAGTTGTTATGCTACCAGGATAGACCAACAGTCAGGATGCAATGCAAGGATGGTGGGCTAGGCATGAGGTGCATGGAACCAGTTTCTCAGCGGTTGTAGAATCAGAAATGCAGCCACACCTACATCACACTTTACATAGGAATTACAGTAATCCCAGGCAGTGTCTCGGTGCGCTTTTACTCCAACTGCCATATAAGTATTACATACACCTTCCACTGTCATACACAAGTGAAGTGTCTTGCTCAGACCCAGAGAAAATTCTGGTCCTACATAAAATAGCTAATGGGATCGAAAGCTTCTGTTCTGTCTCTTGTCAACCCGTCTGGTGTGGCAATAGAAGACAACACATAGAAATATGAAGTTTTAAATTTTGCATACAAAAAATCATTAGTACTATGGAATTGTAGACACATACTATAGTTTCACGACCACACATATTCTGTATCGAGCACATAGAAATAAGCACCCCTGGTGTTGAAAATCAACTGAAAGAGCTGAGAACAAATAAGTCACAAGGTCTGGACAGAATCCCAATTCTGTTTTACAGAGAGTACTCTTCTGCATAGGCCATTTACTTAACTTGCACTTATTGCAAATCTCTCACTCAGTGAAAACTCCCAGCCAACTGGAAAAAAGTGCAGGTGGTTCCTGTATATAAGGTGGGTAAAAGAACGGACCTGCAAAATTAGACCAATATCCTTAACATCGAGTTTGTTGCAGAATTCTTGAACACATTCTGTCTTCCATGTAACAAATTTCCATGAGAGAGAAAAGCTTCATTCCACAAATCAGCACAGATTTAGAAAGCGTTGCTCATGCAAAACTCAGGTTGCCTTTTTCACACATGATTCCAGTGGGCCATGGATGAAGAGCAACAGGCAGATTCCATACTTCTAAAAGTCTGGAAAGTGTTTGACTGTGCCACACTGCAGACTATTAACTTAAGCACCAGCATATGGAAATGGTTCTCAGATATGTGCATGGCTCAAAGACTTTTTGAGTGGCTCAAAGACTTTTTGAGTATTAGAATCGATTACGTTGTCCTGGGCAATGATTGTTCATCAGAAACAAAGGTACTGTCAGAAGTGCACCAGGGAATGTGTGATTTTACTGCATTGTCCTCTCTCTCTGTGTGTAAATGATAGAATGGATAGAGTGAGCAACAATCTCTGACTGTTTGCTGGTGATGTTATTGAGTGACTGTAGGAGAATACAGGATGACTTTGGTGTGATGAATGGTAGTCTAACCTAGTTGTAGGAAAAGTAAGTTAATGTAGATGTGTTGAAAAAATAATTCTATAGTGTGTGAATACGTTACTGGGAAAACATGCCACCAGCAAATGCTCAGTGCCTTGGACACAGGAGATGACTGAAGCATTTAAGAAGCTCAAGAACACATTGGTAATGTCTACCTTTTCTATCATCAATAACACACCGCACAGTTACCTTTAACAGTACATGGTAGCCAAACAGCCATGGACACAGCACTGCAACAACAAATATCTGGAATTTGACTGCCATTGGCATTTTCCTCCAAAATTCACTCAGGTTCAGACCCTGTGATCAGCAATACACTGCAGACTTCTTCCAATGTTTGAAGCAGTGAAGTACTTTCACACCAAGCTTGAAGCACGGATTTTCACAATTTACACTGATCGCAATTGTCTTGTTGCTGCTTCCTAAAAGATCAACCAGCAAAGTCCGACACAAAACATCAGACACTTGGAGTATGTAGGAAAATTGAGCATAGATATACAGCAGACAAGCAGCTTCAATAACATTGTTGCAGATTGTCTTTTGTGGGCATGCAGTGCAATTAGTGGGGTGTCGTGGTCAGACATCACTGTCACACAGAGGAGCAACAATGAACTACAAAGCTTAGTGCACAACAAGACTTCTAGTTATAAATTGCAGGAAATCCTTGTTCTGACTTTACAGTCTACCTTATGGTATGGCTGAACGTGCCCATGCATTCCATTGTCACATTGAGAAGTGATATTCGGTGTTGTACATGGGCTTTCCAACTCTGGCATTTGCATTTCTGCACATGCAGTAACTCATTGATTCATGTGGTCAGAAGCCAAGAACCACTGTCATCAGCTAGCAAGAGCTTGTTTTCATTGCCAACAAAGTGAGACCATTTGCCACACTTTAGCTCCTATGGGCTCTGTAGTCACCCCCATCACAATATTTACTGATGTGCACTTGGACACTGATGGCCCACTCCTTTTTTCCAATGTGTACTGATACATACTGATAATGATGGACCACTCTGCCCGTTGCCCGGAAGATACATCAATTGCTGACATTTCAGTGAAAAGTGTGTCAAAGGAGTCTGTTCGTATGTGAATCCTATGTTCGGATTCCTGGCCTCTGTGACCAACAATTGGAGTCGACAGTTTTATTGCTCATTGTTTATGGAATTCACAACACTGTGTGGAATCTTCCACGTAAAAACTACAAGCTACTACCCTGCTAGCAATGGGATGGTGGAGTGTCTGCATAGAACACTGAAAGCAGCACTTGTGTGCCATTAAGATACCAGGAGCGACACATTACCAGTGGCCATACTTGGGTATAAAAACAGACATTGACATGGATCCGAATAAGCTAATCTACGGTCAACAAAATATGTGTGCCAGCAGATCTGGTAGTGTGTCAATGAGATTACAACACCTCTAGCACACGTAGTGCAAGAGTTTCCACAAACAATGTAGTAGACAATGGGAAAACTGATCCCAGTAGCACCAGCTTGTCATGGCGTCAAGTGACATTTTGCCACAAGGAACTTCAAAGTTGGTTACAGGTAGGTGCGGCCAAACTGCAACTGTCTCCTCCATATGTTGGCCCATATCAGGTACTGCAATGAGGCCTACAGTATACTAAAGCCATTGAGACTTCAGTTAAGAGGGTGAAGGCTGCATATGTTGCACGTGAGGAGCTTCTAGATTCAAACCGGGTGGCTTCTTCCAAGACAAATACCTTCAGAAGTCTACACAGCTTCACCAAATATGACACTGATTATTGCTTCACAGCAGTAGCTTCTACAGAAGACAGCTCATTGACAATCTATGACCCAGATCCACCAGGCTTTGTCACTCGAGCAGGCCTGAGCCTCAGCAAAGCAGCCTGCCCCAGCTACAGGTCTGTTGCCTTCTGCAACCACCTTCCAAGACAGTCTTTCATCTAAAACATCAGGAGTTTCTGAAGATATGTTCTCTCAGGCAGGACAGAAGATACCCTCGAAATTCTGCTCAATTCCCAGTGCCCCAGTTTTCGCCAAGAGAATCATTTGTCGGGAGAGAAACAGCTGTTCTTCGTCACTTGAGGACCATCATATGGCTGTCAACCAAACTTCAGCAGAAGAATGGTTCATTGCACTATGCCCCTGGAAGTGCTGGCAAGCAGGCTGCCTGCCGCTCCACAAGCAAAACAAGGGGCTAGTATGGCAACATATCTTTGACACAGATCTATACACCGAGAAGTTGAAACCCTGCAAGAGCTTTAAAAGTGTTTTATTTGTGGACATTTAGTTTCTCTATTTTGTTATCTCATGTGAATGCCTAGTCCAGCTGGAAGGAGCTTAGTGCCACAAGTAATGTGGCTTCCATGTTGAAAATGCTTAGAAAAATTCCAAGCAGGTTTATCAATAAAAACAAGAACATACAAGCCCGGTGAGATTAGCGCTGCCTACTTTACTAAGCTGGAGCTCAAAATGCTCCATAAGCACAAGTATGTTGTTGCAGCTTTTGTTATCTATTTACCAACATGTGAAAAAACCACTGAACCCATATTGGGAACTTACATAAAAGAACTGAATTTGAGATTCCAGAGAGATGGGAATTCTGCTAGACACACTAAATAACATATGAAAATATGATAACATGAAAACATAAGACAGCATTACCCTTACACCACCTCCATTATGTAAAAGTAATGTTTGTACAGAACTGTTGTGTAAATGCTTATTTGTGTTTGTAAGATAAGGAAATTGACAATATTATGAAAAGAAAAGATTGCTACCCACCATATAGAGGAAGTGTTGAGGGTATATAGGACCCAGGGCAACTAGCAAACCCAGGAGTTCTACATCCAGGAAAAGTCTGGGAAAACAGTGGGAATTTTTTAGAATTCTGTGAATTTTTCATTGTTTCAGTTCTCAGTTAAATTTTTGTAATTTTGGTAAGAAGTGGTAATCTAACAAAGAATTTTACTTTATTCCACTACTGCAGAGCAGTACTGCACCAATAAAACATAAATGAGGCAGTAACACCAAAATAAAACTTCAGTTGCAAAGAAAATGCAGCATTACAACAAAAAAACGCAGTGCACACATGAGCATCTGCTGATATCAAAACACATCGAAGGCTTCAGGATGAAGATTATGCAATACCTTGTAACAACAATCCACTTTTGATGAGTGTGGCATCACAACTGTTTACATTTCTAATAGGTTGTGGGAAAATGTTGTGAATGGTAATTTGAAAATCATTACTTTCAGGGTAAATTTCCTTTTATGTCAGATGAATTATGTTATGTGTGAGATTATAAAATAGCAAATCATGCATAAATGTGAGTTCTTGAGTTATTTCACAGGTATTGACTTTTCTGTGTTGAGAATTGAAGTGTGAGACGGAACGTGTATTCTGTCAGATAATCCACAAAATATTTGGTGCACAGTACTGAAATTTATAATCCTGCTTGTCGAAAATAATCAGCTCCTCCAATTTATGCTGTGGTCTTAGGATCCTGCCTAAGCACACCCTTGGGGGAAAAAACAAAACAGAAAAACATTTTTGACAAACAAATCATGTGTGACTGCTTAGCTTTCCTTTTAGTTATACTGTATGTATCTTAATTTAAATCATTGGCTTTTCCTAACTGTCTCTTCGTGCTGCTTTAACAGTCATATTGATATTGGCTGACTACATTAAAGGCCAATTGTGTAAAGCACTTAATCTTAGGTTAAGACAGAAAATGTTCTCAGATCAGACTTAACCTGGGAATCTGCATTATATAAATGTTAATCCCAGATTATATCAGTGTGAAGTTGGATCATATTTGACTGCAAAAAAATTGTGGTTCAAAGTCAGGCTTAGCTCTAATCATAGGTTTCAAGTCCAGTAGCATTATGAAACATCACTTTTGTTTTTAGCAAATACAAATCAAAATAATAAAAAAAGCTGTTGTTAACACAAAAATGGTATGTAAATCTGTGACTATGCCACTCTCATGCCACTGATGCTCAAAATACTTTGTTTCAATCTGAAAGATTAGGTAATGGAAACTGAAACATTCTGGTAATGGAAACTGCTGACTGCAGTGTTTATGTAAAGATTAATCTCATATCAGTTCTTGGGGAATGACTCATAATTTATGTGATTAGTTCAGAGGCATTTTAGAGACACTTACCAGCAGAGTAAGGAAGGAAAATTTGAGTTATTTGTGCTGAACAGTTCACATAGGAATTCTGATAGCAGACAGGAACGTTCATCATCTCTTATATATGTTCTTTCTCCCAACTCCAGTAGCAGTAACTATGTAATTCGTATTAAGTTTCTAACTACTGAACACATCCTTAACCTGCTATGACCATTTTATGTGTGTTGGTAAATAGAACATAAGCAAGTGTGTTGAAATACACTAACAATATGACACTGTTCCACATATTTCAGAGGTTGTCTCATGGACTACAGTGCATAAGATATCATGTTCAAATCCAAGTAAATTCTCGAAAATGTTTTTTCCCTCATTTATTACTTTTTTCTACTGAATAGGTCATAAAGATAATTAAAACTTCATTATAATGCCATTCCATTCTATACCATTTAAAACACACTATACTCTCCATTTCCAAGTGTTCTGAACAACTGTTTGGCAAAATTCTGTGTGCAACAACCATACATGATTTAATTATGCTCTTTTGTTTCATTTATTTGACAGATATCTGAGTATTCAGATGTGTCCACATTTTCATAACACATATTGATACTCTTCCAGTCACATCTGCCCCAACATTATGAGAATTAATGTCAACAGCAACTTCTCTCCATGTCTTTACCTTTCCTACTCAATTTTATCTTTATACTGGCCCATCACAATTTCCAGCTGCACATCTTTCTCGTATTGACAAAAGTTTAAGTATCACTCCTTTCTCTCTTTGCTCACTTCCATGATTACAGCATGATACCTTCGTTAATAAACACTTTGACTGCTACGTATCTGTGATGTACAACAAATATCTGTGGTTGAAGTGCGATAATCATGTCGATAGCTTATTACAGCTATGTTGACAAGCATGTTATGTGCTACCTTAGGTAAAATCTGAACTTGCTTCAGTGTGTCCAAGTTTAGTGTTATTCAATACAGCTGAGTCCTGACCATAGTACAATTTCTGATCTAATGCCAAATTTGTCCTCCAGTTAGCGATGTTTACACAATTGGCACTATGTGTCCTATGCTCTGAAAACCTTCTATTACTGACTTGTGAGATCATGTGACATTAGCTACAATTGGCTGACAAAAATGCATCACAACTTCGATGTCTGTGCTTCAGAGGCTATCGTGCTGCTCTTTCTTTGTCTGCGTATGCACCATTATGTTGAGTCCCAGACAGACACAATGAAAAACTGCTATACATGTTGAGCTTTCAGCCAAAATGGCTTTTTCTAAAGTAGACAACACATACCCATTCATGCAGGTACAGTCCACACACACATGACCATCTAACGGTTTCGGTGACATGAGAAATGGTGCAAAACTGGATTGCAAACTTTGCACCTCTCTCAGTTCAGTTGACTTGCTTGAAACATTCAGCCGATTGTCTTCTCTGGATATGCAGCTGCATCAATCTCCACAACTTTTTCTCTGAAGAAATAGTGCTGGTTAGAGGAACAAAAAAATACTCCCTCTCTCACTAGAAATAACTTGGTATCCTCATACTTTCAGTTCAGCTCAGGTATATTTTCGTTTCCACAAATTTCACACAAGCATACAAACTCTTGCAAGTCAACTACATCAATAACCATTAGATACTATTAAATATAATCACAATTGCCTGGTTTTAACAACCAAATAATTTATAGACGTCACATGTGTCTTGCTTCGTTCTGAGCTAAGACGTGAAGTAAGTTAAAGGTCTATAGTCAACTGTTCGCTTCTATTTTTCTACAATAATCAGTTTCACTAACACATCAAAGAATATTACTTAATTATTCTTTGTACTTTTCATCACGGCTTCTGTGGCACTGGCGGGAAACACTTGTCGGAGTCATTGAACTGCCACGCTTACAGTCGTCTCAACACAAACTTCCGACCTGCACACAGAAAGGGTGGCGCAGTAGATACGTTTCCCCTCATCCACACCCATACTTATAATATTGGGTGTTCGAGACAGTGGAAGGCCGAGTGTCTCTAGAATTTACACTGAAATTCTCGAGGCACTACATATCCCTCCCCTTAGCTTGAATAGGCAATATTTTATACATATTAATTATATACTTTAATATCTCACATAATGCTAATTTACATTTTAATCAGGATACATTATATTTCTTTTATTAATCGTTTACTTAATGTCTACCTCTTCTTTTTTCATTTTGATAATAACTATCTGAGCATTTCACCTAATGTTGGAGTTAGTACTTTTATATCTAGGAATCGCGCGGACAACCTTCTTGATTTCCAATCACAAACTGCGGGTGTCATAGACACGTAATTGTTTCATTCTAACTCTCTGTACTATTTTTTCTTTAGTACGTAATAGTTTCATTAACTAACGTAATTAACGTAATAGTTTCATTAACTACAGTAGCTTGTATTCTGGAGGAACTCTGGGCAAATGAAATTGTTCTTTCCGACACTCGTAAACATAAAACGTAATAATGCTACTGGAATATAGAATTCAAATTTACCAGAATAATTCCTACAAAATTTGTGACTTTTGTCACGATACTGTCCTTTTCCATTTAGGAACAGTACCTATACCTTACATACGGGTTGACCCTATGAATGAACTTCCTCCTCCTGTTTCAGTATGTATGCTCTTCTTAATTCCTATTTTCCTATGGTACAGGTCAATCCCCTTCTTTGTGTCCCTGTCTGCACAGTATAGGTTAGCCTTTCTTAGGTATGCCTATCTGCCCTTTATATCCAATAAATGCTGGGTGTGCTCCCCTTCTCCTTCCTAAGTAGGACTCACGGTTCATTTCCCAAGTGTACATCTTTATTTAACTATAATTAAATATCCTCTGGAAAATAAAGTCTATTTCACACTTTACACTCACTTCCTAATACTTCACTTAATCCCCTAGAGTCCTCCACTACTCTTACACTTCTAAGCTTTCAGTAGTCTCCACATTTATATACTCTGTTCAATATATCATATATTTAGTTATGCTATACTTCTCCCACTATCCTACAAATCATCAGAACAAATGTTCAACTGACATTCATTATCACAATTAGTTGCTCCCTGGCTTATGCTCATTAGTTCCTCCATGGTTTATGCCCTTCTTAATTACTCACACTTCTTTCTTATGTATCCCTGATGTAGAATTATCATAGTTTTTATATCCTTATGTACATATGCAATATAGAATCATCATTGTTCTTACACTTATATTTTCTTATATATTTATAAACCATGGAAAATGAGGAGGACTTCTGTGATAGAAGTATATGCATATGGAAAGAAGGAAAGATAGATAGGTACTCAAATGAGAAGTAAGAAAGAAAAAGTAGAAATGGTTGCTGAAAAAGTAGAAATGGTTGCTAAGATCGAAGAAGTGAAAGAAGATAGCCCCAAAGACAGGAAACCCTTCCCACCACCCTTCCCCAGGCTCCTTCCTTCGCAAGTACTTGAGTGAGAAGTCGGAGGAGGTGTGGTGTTAAACGTCTCCTACGAGTCCTTTCAATGGCACTGACGCTGAAACCAACCTTCGACACTGCTGGGGCCCATGCTGTTCACCGGCGCTTATTCCACACTGGCTCACTGACACAGCCTAAAACTCTGTGCTGGATGAGCTAAAGACAATAATTATTTTAGAGTGAAGTTAAGGATACGGTTCAATATTAGACTGGTAGTATAGTTATTATACTCACAGATGAATTTTTTTTTAATGATCACTAGATCTAAAAGCAAGAGGAATATGGATAACACTCAAAAAACTGGGGAAGTCCCCAAAGAAAATCTTAGCAACACCTATGGAACGGCATATGGTGAAGTATCAGTTACACTTGTTTGCAAGAGTCATTTGAAAGGTGTGGTGTGTGTTCTGTGTTAGCCATGATTTATTTGTTTATCATGCTTTAATCTATAATACCTACCCCTTCCAAAAACAATACAAACCTTCCCATCTACACCACATTTCATAAAAGGTATAAAATATTCTATATTAAATAGAAAATTATACACTATGATAAAGTAGTTGTTTAGTCATTAAGCTTATAGTATATTTTTGTACACACATAAAAGATTATGTTCATTTCATGTCATCTAGATATAATTCTGTTTTCCACTAATACTATATACTATTCGCTCGATTTCATGTTTAGAGGTCCCTGTTTATCCATGGATATCTTAAGTCTATTATCTTTTAGTCATATTCAGTTTCCTAGGTACTAACATTGTAGGATAGTTTAAGAATTCAGGAATAGATTACAGAATACTTTTAAGATTTGAAGGGAATTCGGTGTAGGAAAAATAGTATAGAACAAACACCAAAAACAACTTGGGATCCGACAGTTGTCACTCCACTCGTTAACACAGAACGTTAACATCCCTGGGGAAAAATGTAACTCCACCCGGAACCCCTGGATCTGATATTAACCTCATTTGAGCAAGTGCAAATCAGTACTTCTCATTAAATTTTATGTAAAAGTCTCCCCACGACAAAACAATCATCATTTTACTAGGTAACACTATGTTGGGAGAAGTCACTCTACTATCTACTTTGTCCTGCATAAGTTTGAATTCTTTCCATAAATTATCTATGCCTCTCTTTGTTGTTGCTGTTGTGGTCTTCAGTCCTGAGACTGGTTTGATGCAGCTCTCCATGCTACTCTATCCTGTGCAAGCTTCTTCATCTACCAGTACCTACTGCAGCCTACATCCTTCTGAATCTGCTTGGTGTATTCATCTCTTGGTCTCCCTCTATGGTTTTTACCCTCCACGCTGCCCTCCAGTACTAAATTTGTGATCCCTTGATGCCTCAGAACATGTCCTACCAACTGGTCCCTTCTTCTTGTCAAGTTGTGCCACAAACTCCTCTTCTCCCCAATTCTATTCAGTACCTCATCATTAGTTATGTGATCTACCCATCTAATCTTCAGCATTCTTCTGTAGCACCACATTTCCAAAGGCTTCTATTTTCTCCTTGTCCAAACTATTTATCGTCCATGTTTCACTTCCATACATGGCTACACTCCACACAAATACTTTCAGAAACTGTCAAGAGCTTTCTCTATGTCTACAAATGCTATAAATGTAGGTTTGCCTTTCCTTAATATTTCTTCTGAGATAAGTCGTAAGGTCAGTATTGCCTCATGTGTTCCAATATTTCTACTGAATCCAAACTGATCTTCCCCGAGGTCGGCTTCTACCAGATTTTCCATTCGTCTGTAAAGAATTCGCATTAGTATTTTGCAGCTGTGACTTATTAAACTGATAGTTCGGTAATTTTCACATCTGTCAACACCTGCCTTCTTTGGGATTGGAATTATTATATTCTTCTTGAAGTCTGAGGGTATTTCACTTGTCTCATACAACTTGCTCACCAGATGGTAAGAGTTTTGTCAGGACTGGCTCACCCAAGGCCGTCAGAAGTTGCAATGGAATGTTGTCTGCTCCCAGGGCCTTGTTTCGACTCGGGTCTTTCAGTGCTCTGTCAAACTCTTCACGCAGTTTTGTATCTCCCATTTCATCTTCATCTACATCCTCTTCCATTTCCATAATATTGTCCTCAAGTACATCGCTCTTGTATAGACCCTCTACATACCGTATTTACTCGAATCTAAGCCGCACCTGAAAAATGAGACTCGAAATAAAGGAAAAAATAATTTCCCGAATCTAAGCCGCAGCTGAAATTTGAGACTCGAAATTCAAGGGGAGAGAAAAGTTTTAGGCCGCACCTCCAAATCGAAACAAAGTTGGTCCATTGTAATATGAGACATAATTCAGGTCGAATGAATGACGATACAGCTACAGTAGTTTGGTTCGAGCCGTAAGCTTAGCAGTTAAGTTTTACCAGGTAGCCATTGCTATGCGTCAGGCGCTCCGTCCTTATTTATGCGGGTACCCTTCGTTTTTCACGTGCTTCGTCTGGTTTGAATTGATTGCTTATTTTTCTTTGATCTGATAATTGCCGTTCTCTTTGTTATATGTGTTTTCGTCACTCTAAGCTGAAAATGCATAACTGTACTGTGTCATGCATTGTTTGTCGCATTCCGATAGTGCGTGTTTACGGCCTGTCGCCGCTCGCGGCATGGTTTGCTTTTGTGCGTGCTACCGCTGCTTATATATATATATATATATATATATATATATATATATATATATATATATATATATATTTAAAATAGAGGGAAACATTCCACGTTGGATTCCCTCTTTCCTGATGAGGCAACAGTTTGTTGCGAAAGCTTGAATTTTGTGTGTATGTTTGTGTTTGTTTGTGTGTCTATCGACCTGCCAGCGCTTTTGTTTGGTAAGTCTCATCATCTATATATATATATATATATATATATATATATATATATATATATATATATATATATATATATATATATATATATATATATATATATAATAGAGGGAAACGTTCCACGTGGGAAAAATATATTTAAAAAGAAAGATGATGAGACTTACCAAACAAAAGCGCTGGCAGGTCGATAGACACACAGACAAACACAAACATACACACAAAATCTAGCTTTCGCAACCAATGGTTGCCTCGTCAGGAAAGAGGGATGGAGAGGGAAAGACAAAAGGATTTGGGTTTTAAGGGAGAGGGTAAGGAGTCATCCCAATCCCGGGAGCGGAAAGACTTACCTTAGGGGGAAAAAAGGAGGGAAAAAAGGACAGGTATACACTCGCACACACACACATATCCATCCTCATATACACAGACACAGGCAGACATTTGTAAAATGTCTGCCTGTGTCTGTGTATATGAGGATGGATATGTGTGTGTGTGCGAGTGTATACCTGTCCTTTTTTCCCTCCTTTTTTCCCCCTAAGGTAAGTCTTTCCGCTCCCGGGATTGGGATGACTCCTTACCCTCTCCCTTAAAACCCAAATCCTTTTGTCTTTCCCTCTCCTTCCCTCTTTCCTGACGAGGCAACCATTGGTTGCGAAAGCTAGATTTTGTGTGTATGTTTGTGTTTGTCTGTGTGTCTATCGACCTGCCAGCGCTTTTGTTTGGTAAGTCTCATCATCTTTCTTTTTAAATATATATATATATATATATATAGTTATAATAGAAGGAAACATTCCACGAAGGAAAAATATACCTAAAAACAAAGATGATGTGACTTACCAAATAAAAGTGCTGGCAGGTCGATAGACACACAAACGAACACAAACATACACACAAAATTCAAGCTTTCGCAACAAACTGTTGCCTCATCAGGAAAGAGGGAAGGAGAGGGAAAGACGAAAGGATGTGGGTTTTAAGGGAGAGGGTAAGGAGTCATTCCAGTCCCGGGAGCGGAAAGACTTACCTTAGGGGGAAAAAAGGACGGGTATACACTCGCGCACACACACACATATCCATCCACACAAATGTCTGCTTGTGTCTGTGTATGTGTGGATGGATATGTGTGTGTGTGTGCGAGTGTATACCCGTCCTTTTTTCCCCCTAAGGTAAGTCTTTCCGCTCCCGGGACTGGAATGACTCCTTACCCTCTCCCTTAAAACCCACATCCTTTCATCTTTCCCTCTCCTTCCCTCTTTCCTGATGAGGCAACAGTTTGTTGCGAAAGCTTGAATTTTGTGTGTATGTTTGTGTTCGTTTGTGTGTCTATCGACCTGCCAGCATTTTCATTTGGTAAGTCACATCATCTTTGTTTTTAGGTATATATATATATATATATATATATATATATATATATATATATATATATATATATAGTTATAATTTTAAATAATTTTAAATATGTCTGCTTGTGTCTGTATATGTGTGGATGGATATGTGTGTGTGTGCAAGTGTATACCCGTCCTTTTTTCCCCCTAAGGTAAGTCTTTCCGCTCCCGGGACTGGAATGACTCCTTACCCTCTCCCTTAAAACCCACATCCTTTCGTCTTTCCCTCTCCTTCCCTCTTTCCTGATGAGGCAACAGTTTGTTGCGAAAGCTTGAATTTTGTGTGTATGTTTGTGTTCGTTTGTGTGTCTATCGACCTGCCAGCATTTTCATTTGGTAAGTCACATCATCTTTGTTTTTAGGTATATATATATATATATATATATATATAGTTATAATTTTAAATAATTTTAAATATGTCTGCTTGTGTCTGTATATGTGTGGATGGATATGTGTGTGTGTGCAAGTGTATACCCGTCCTTTTTTCCCCCTAAGGTAAGTCTTTCCGCTCCCGGGACTGGAATGACTCCTTACCCTCTCCCTTAAAACCCACATCCTTTCGTCTTTCCCTCTCCTTCCCTCTTTCCTGATGAGGCAACAGTTTGTTGCGAAAGCTTGAATTTTGTGCGTATGTTTGTGTTCGTTTGTGTGTCTGTCGACCTGCCAGCACTTTCATTTGGTAAGTCACATCATCTTTGTTTTTAGGTATATATATATATATAATAGAGGGAAACATTCCACGTGGGAAAAATATATTTAAAAAGAAAGATGATGAGACTTACCCAACAAAAGCGCTGGCAGGTCGATAGACACACAAATAAACACAAACATACACACAAAACTCAAGCTTTCGCAACAAACTGTTGCCTCATCAGGAAAGAGGGAAGGAGAGGGAAAGACGAAAGGATATGGGTTTTAAGGGAGAGGGTAAGGAGTCATTCCAATCCCGGGAGCGGAAAGACTTACCTTAGGGGGAAAAAAGGACAGGTATACACTCGCACACACACACATATCCATCCATACATACAAGACACAAGCAGACATTTTTCAAAAATGTGTTCGTTTGTGTGTCTATCGACCTGCCAGCACTTTTATTTGGTAAGTCACATCATCTTTGTTTTTAGGTATATTTTTCCTTCGTGGAATGTTTCCTTCTATTATAACTATATATATATATATATATATATATATATATATATATATATATATATATATTTAGATGATGAGACTTACCAAACAAAAGCGCTGGCAGGTCGATAGACACACAAACAAACACAAACATACACACAAAATTCAAGCTTTCGCAACAAACTGTTGCCTCATCAGGAAAGAGGGAATCCAACGTGGAATGTTTCCCTCTATTTTAAATATATATATATATATATATATATATAAAATGTCTGCTTGTGTCTTGTATGTATGGATGGATATGTGTGTGTGTGCGAGTGTATACCTGTCCTTTTTTCCCCCTAAGGTAAGTCTTTCCGCTCCCGGGATTGGAATGACTCCTTACCCTCTCCCTTAAAACCCATATCCTTTCGTCTTTCCCTCTCCTTCCCTCTTTCCTGATGAGGCAACAGTTTGTTGCGAAAGCTTGAGTTTTGTGTGTATGTTTGTGTTTATTTGTGTGTCTATCGACCTGCCAGCGCTTTTGTTGGGTAAGTCTCATCATCTTTCTTTTTAAATATATATATATATATATATATATATATATATATATATATATATATATATATGAGAGTAATTGTCTCAGTAGCGAAACAATGGCAAGAGACTGCTATTTGTTGTTATTTACACTGCTGCGTTCTTTGATAATGATCGACAAGAAACAAATAATAAACTGCGTATGATAGAAGATGTTCTGAACGAGAGTTTAGCGAAAATTTTTCTCCGTTTGAAAATCTTTGCAGACGCCTCTTTAGTATATTATTTTCTGCACAGAAATTAGAGTCATCTTAGATTTAAAAATCTAGTCAATTGCCGTGCTTCATTTCTGACAGTATCACTATTAGGCATAAGAATAATACGAATATGAACATGACATATGTGTATACTTCCGCGTTTGTGTTATCTCACTCTAGTTTCGTAGTTTATTAGGCAGACAGGATTTAAATGAGATAGCAGCAAACACGAAAGAATACATGGCAAAATGTTTATATTCGTATTATTCTTATGGTGAAGAGAATGCTGCATGTGATTCAGAATTCACAAAAGTTCCCATCAGCAACCATCTCTTCTCACAGATAGAAAAAAAAAATCAGAACGTAGAATTGGCCATACTGACAAACATCGCAAAAGGTCTTGCCAGTCGGATTTTCGTAGTACATTGAAAAGCTGCTACATTCGAAGATGAACAATACGGAATTTGTATTTACTTCGTTGGATAATGTATGAAAATGCAGTGGTCAAAATTCGGGGCAGAGAAAAAAGCTCGTCTTCCACCTTTTTTTTAAAATTTATTTACTGACGCAGAGGTTTTGGTGCCAGTATTTATCTTTGTGCCTGTAAAGCATGCCTGTGTAGCGCCACATATATTCGACGGCAGAAGTTAGTAGTGGCGGCACCTACAAACATATTTCAGAACTTCCGCTGACTTTGCACTCGATTCTAAGCTGCAGGCGGTTTTTTGGGTTACAAAAACCGGAAAAAAAGTGCGGCTTAGATTTGAGTAAATACGGTACTCCTTCCACCTTTCTGCTTTCCCTTCTTTGCTTAGGACTGGGTTTCCATCTGAGCTCTTGATATTCATGCAAGTGGTTCTCTTTTCTCCAAAGGTCTCTTTAATTTTCCTGTAGGCAGTATCTATCATACCCCTAGTGAGATAAGCCTCTACAGCCTTACATTTATCCTCTAGGCATCCCTGCTTAGCTATTTTGCATTTCCTGTCGATCTCATTTTTGAGACGTTTGTATTGCTTTTTGCCTGCTTCATTTACTGCATTTTTAAATTTTCTCCTTTCATCAAAAAAATTCAGTATTTCTTCTGTTACCCAAGGATTTCTACTAGCCCTCGTCTTTTTACCTACTTGATCCTCTGCTGCCTTGACTACTTCATCCCTCAGAGCTACCTACTCTGCTTCTACTGTATTTCGTCTGCAGCTCGTGGTCATGCGGTAGCGTTCTCGCTTTCTGCGCCTGGGTTCCCGGGTTTGATTCCTGGCGGGGTCAGAGATTTTCTCTGTCTCGTGATGACTGAGTGTTGTGTGATGTCCTTAGGTTAGTTTGGCTTAAGTAGTTCTAAGTTCTAGCGGACTGATGACCGTAGACGTTAAGTCCCATAGTGCTCAGAGCCATTTTTTTCTACTGTATTTCTTTCCCCCATTATGCTCTCCCTGAAACTGTACTACCTCTGGTTTAGTCAGTTTATGCAGGTCCTTTCTCCTGAAATTCCCATTTTTTTTTTTACAGTTTCTTCAGTTTTAATCTACAGTTCATAAACAATAGTTTGTGGTCAGAGTCCACATCGGCCCCTGGAAATGTCTTTCAATTAAAAACCTGGTTCCTAAATCTCTGTCTTACCATTATATAATCTATGTGATTCCTTCTAGTATCTCTAGGATTCTTCCATGTATACAACATTCTTTTATGATTCTTGAACCAAGTGTTAGCTATGATTAAGTTATGCTCTGTGCAAAATTCTACCAGAAGGCTTCCTCTTTCATTTCTTACCCCCAAACCATATTCACCTACTATGTTTCATTCTCTCCCTTTTCCTACTCTCGTATTCCAATCACCCATGACTTAAATTTTCATCTCCCTTCACTACCTGAATAATTTATTTTATCTCATCATACATTTCATCAATTTCTTCATCATCTGCAGAACTAGTTGGCATATACACTTGTACTACTGTAGTAGGCGTGGCCTTCGTATCTATTTTGGCCATAATATTGTGTGCACTATGCTGTTTGTAGTAGCTTACCCACACTCCTATTTTTTTATTCATTATTACACCTGCTCCTGCATTACCCCTATTTGATTTTGAATTTATAACCCTGTATTAACCTGACCAAAAGTCTTGTTCCTCCTGCTACCGATCTTCACTAATTCCCACTATGTCTAACTTTAACCTATCCATTTCCCTTTTTAAATTTTCTAACCTACCTGCCCGATTAAACGATCTGACATTCCATGCTCCGATCCGTAGAACGCCAGTTTTCTTTCTCCTGATAACGATGACCTCTTGAGTAGTCCCCACCCGGAGATCCGAAAAGGGGACTATTTTACCTCCGGAATATTTTACCCAAGAGGACGCCATCATCATTTAACCATACAGTACAACTGCACGCCCTCGGGAAAAAGCACCTCTCTTAGTATCCTTAAGTTCTGAAGCTAAATTTTGAGAAGTGTTGTTGGAGGTTACCCTCGCGGCAAATTATCTATGTATTACCTCTACTACTTGCTCCTGCAGATTACTGATATTTACTCTGCCTGAAGTGGCTAATTTCTCTTTAACATTTGGTTCCACATTGTCTACTCGAATGCTCACACCTGCAATTTGCGATTGTACCATAGGTATTAATTTATCCTGTTTTTCCAAACTCTCTTTTAAGGTGCGCAACCTCTGCTTTACAGCATCGAATGTAACATTGTATATGCTTTGAAATGATCCTAACTTTTTGCCAAGTTCAGTTTCTACATCATTACATCTACCTTCAATATCAAATTCCAGGTTTTAGCTAAGTTCTGAAATTGGTTACTCTGTGTCTGGCTGAAGTCAGTGAACAGTTGGTTTACATGGATAGTCTAGGAAGTACTTAATTCATTCTTTAAATCTAATTGCAAACTCTCCACTTTATCATTTAAGGCATTGAACTTAGCATTTAAAACCTCACCCTGTGCTTCTAGTTTTTCAGTTAAAGTAGCACTTAGTTCCTTTTTTATAGCAGCTGAATCTGTCTTCTATTCACCTAATCTGTCATTTAACTGAGTATTTACTGAATCTAACTTAAGACTTAGTTCTTGTCTTAAAGTAGCTGAATTTGCATCCAGGCACAGGCAATTCATTCCATGGCTCCACCTACCCTTTACTCTCCAATAACTACCCAAAATTGGGCACACCCTATCTTAAATGTTTAACAGTATACACGTCCTCTTACCCCTTTTCCTTCTATATTCTAATGGTTTCCTACCTTTGTTACTTTATTTGTTGTTGACAATATTCCTATGTTTCTGTGGATAGTCACACCTCTCTGGATAGTTACAAGCTCAAATACAGGCAAAAGACAATTTTGCCTCTGGACTAGTGCTTTACCTTTATTTATGTGTTAGTCTGTCACACCTACTTTCATTTAGGGAATGACTTCAGTTACCATTCTTCCCCCGGTGTTTGTGATGTAGCTAACATATCTATTACTTCCAAATATATTGTCTATTTCAGGTACTTGTACGTTTGTCTTTTCGTCATACGTGTGTTACTGCCCCATGTCATCCTATGTTGTTAGTTCTTAAGTATTACAAAGTGGTCTGCAGTAAAGAAGATTTCTGCAATAGAAAATTATGAATCACGAAGGAGGGATGATAGAATAAGTACTCCTGGTAGAGAAGAAGGAAAATGAAAAGTAAAGGAAGATTTGCTACCACTAAAGAAAGGAAAGAAGACAGAAGCCCACAAGGCAGATCCCATACCACACCCCACTCCAGGACCCTCCCTGATGAGTTCTTCACTAAGATGCTGGAGGATGAAGTGTGGTCGGCATATGTTACAGAACAGACTTGTTTTGGTTTCATCCACGTAGGCCCCTATAATTGATCCTAAATACACACCCAATTATACTATTTCATAGCGTAAAGAAGGTATAAAATACCCCATTTTTTCTAACACACATCCTGTATATGCCAACTTAGCAGTATCAAAAACTATAAAAGGTCTTTTTCATAGTTTCTAAATTTTTTCTGTAAACAACTAGTGATTATTTCCTTGTCTGTTAACCCCCCCACCCCCTCCCCACTAAAATTCTTTTATGATAATGGAAGATATAATTAAGTTAAAGATCAAAGAATAGAAAGAGGAGAAAGAACTGTGGCAGAGAAAATGAAATGTGCAGTATTGAAACGTGCAACTCAAATAGGCGACAGTCGTCAATCCGTTGATGCAGCACAGGTTTTCCTAGTGACTATTTTTAACATATCAACATTGTATAATATGGAGTATGTGCTAGTGGAAGTTATGAATATTTTTAACATATCGACATTGTATAATATGGAGTATGTGCTCTATGACATGCTGCATCTTTTCTACTATAGATTAGGTAACACTACGGCATTACCGCCTGTGCTCCGACAATAGCATTTTATTCCCTTTTTTCAGCTGGTGATTAACAGTTGAATGCATGATTTACTTTGTTTGTAACATAATCCAGAACATCTCCTTTAGCTTTAAGACAGTATTAAATAAAAGGCAACATGGCTATAAAGCCTCAGTTAGTGAGCAACAAAATCAAATTACTAATATAATAAAGTAACAAATGTAAACTAGAGATATTTATACCAACACATACAACCTTCTCTCAATATCCAGTTTCAGTCAAATGAATATTAGATTTCATATGCTGCAATGTCTTAGCATCTATGAGTAATTGGTTCAAAGTTAGGCTTGTGCTCTTCTGCTGACCCTGTGATTATATTTAACACTGAAATTTCTGCCACAGCTTCTATCTTTATGTTAATTAAACTTCTTCCTAATAAATGCTGTGCATCTACACAGCTTAGAATGTGTGAAACAGCACAAATTTCACTGCTAATGAACGTTTCTCCTTCAATTAACGATCAATGAAGTGACAGCTTGCATACTACATAATTATAATGTAGAGCTTCCCTCAACTAATCCTTAAGGCACTCATATTTATTGCCATTAGCTTTGAAATACAATTATATGTTAGTGGCACTATATGTACTGTCTCCAAATTGCTGGTCTTATTGCTCAAATAGTCATCATCATGTCTGTTATGTCTTAAATATTTTTCAAAATTGGGCTTACAAAAATTTTAGACTTTAGTATGAGTATATTAGGTACAGTCACGTTTGAAGCTGCAAAATATGGACAAAATTAAATTTAGTATACCTGCTAGGACATTCATTTTAAATGCTGCTTCAAATTGACTAAAAGTCTTAAACTTTTGTCTCCATTTGGAAGTCCAATTTACTGCTTCCCATTGTAAGTGTTTAACAATAAAGTTGATTTTTGTGGTAGCTGTACAATCCTGAGGTAACTCTTCCTTAAATTTCTTCATAAATCCAACTGGATTTTCAGAACCATCTGGCTCGAACTTTAGAAATTCCGTACGGGGTACTCTAATATTGTCCAAAGAATTGTTGATAGTACTAGTAGAGACAATGTTTTTTTGTACTTTTGGTTTAACTGATTTCTGTATGTGCTCCTCAAAACTAGTCAAAGTATTTGAGGCACTAACTACTTCACCACCCGGTATCATGTGTCTGAGATTTGAGTACGTATTCCTTTGAGTTCCTGGGTTGAAGACTCCTCCATTTACTTCATTTTATGTCACTTCTTTAAAAACTGTAAGATCCCCACTTCCCATAATTTTAGTAATTTCCTTTAATTCTTCCAATGAAAAGCTGTCTGTTTTATGCGAGGCAATCAGACTGAAGTCTAACTAACTACCCCTGACAGTGTACCTGGTGGCACACATCCTTTCATGCCTTTCCACTTCCTGAACAAAAATCTTTAATTCCCTCCAAATAATTAACATTTACATGAATGACTAGCTAAGATAAATACTGAATATTAAGACACCATCATTTTATTACTCAAGTAAATAGTATCACACTTATATTCTTATTTGTCCTACCTCTTTCATACTAAATAAGCACTTTCACATAGGCTTTCTATTTATGTCTTAGAGGTAATCATTGCCACTATAATGTGTGTAATTAGGGTCATGCTCTACTGTTCTGTCTTTATTTCTCTCACTACTGCCAGACTGATTCCCTGTGTCTCGCATAATGGCCAATGCCAAAACTCTCACTACTTCTAGAATGGAGGGGTTACCAGAATCAGCAGTGCTATTTCTGAGAGGCGGAGACATGTAAGGGTAAAGTTGACACTAAAGCAGAATTGTCCTTACCCTTATCACTTTAATGGCTACTTGCTGCCCCCCCCCCCCCCTTTCCGGCTTTTTTTAAAAAGGGCACAAAACCACAGAACAAGCTGCACTGTACTTTTGACATGTTACCTGGGCCTCGGTGTCACAGAGATGAGGCACCGCATACCCATTGCATCATATCATCAGCTGATGGCCTCTGTTGTCTTGCTGACCGACAGCTCCAGAGATGAGCTCAGAGACTGCTGCTACAGGTGCATTTTCCTAGGCAAAACATGGGAGTTCTTTCTCACTCTTGAAACCAGTTATCACTTTTTCAGTCATAATCAGATTAGATTTATTTCTTCTTATTTGTTTGATTTAATTTAGGCATCACCACAGTGTTTGCCTCCTTGTGTCCTTTTAGTTGTTGACTTAGGTTTCTCTGGGCAACATTGTATTATCTACTGTTATTTTCATAATTTTTTTCAAATTTTACAAATGCTTTTTCCTTTTTGCACCACTAACTTGCATCTTGCATTAGGGAGCCATATGAAGTATTTTGTCATTGTGTGTTGGATTTGTGGTTATACTGCATGTTTTATCTGTAAACCTGATGTGTGTGTATGTCAGTTTCACTTCATAAAAAATTTCCGGCCACTGTTCACGAGGTTAATTGCTTTTGTGGTCCTGCTGTGCAGTACCACAGCGACGTGCTGCTGGACTTCTCCTTGTTGTGATATGTGGGTGCTGGAAGATAGCTGAAATCTGTCCAAGTTACTAAATGATATAATTAGCTAACTCTTATACATTTTATGCATCTGTTATTGGCATACATCAAGTTAACATGCCTTATAGCACACTCCATATAAAACATCATTTATTTAAATTGACTACTTGGCTCAAAAATTGTGTTAAGATACATCACTAGTAATAGTGTGGCTGGAAAGGAGTCATTAGGAAGTGACAGCTAGATTGGCAAGGTAATTGCGGTAGCGACAGAACGGACAGGTTTGGAGTGTTGGGCGAGAATGTTTGTTAAGGGATGAAAAAAGTACATTTTGTCCTGGCAGGTAGTGGAGTGAACAATTCAAGATGGGAGATTGTCGAATGAAGACTTTGTGTGTGAGTGGTACAGACAAGTTCTTCTTACTTTCTGGACACTATACAGCTACCTAGTCACAAGCTGAAAATTTTTTGAGAAAAGTCAATGTGGGACTTTGATATTTTTGTGAAGCACTTGCTCTTGTGATCTCTTAAAGTTTTCATGAGGTGTTGTGATAAAAGAAGCAGGATGAGGAGGCAGGCATCTATTTTAACACTGTCACCTTTTAAAAGTTTTGCCACTTTTTTGAGTGGTTTTTGCCCTTTTAGGAAAAAATTAAATTATTTAATCTTGTATTCAAGTTTTTGTATTCGTATTTATTCATTTAACAATTTGGAATCCTCCAAAGATGAAAGTATATAAAATCTAATGTGGTGGGCTTTTTGAAAATTGAGATAAATTGTTCCCTTTTTGATTTTTTGGTGTCAATGTCTGTTAAAACTGCGTCTATTTTTGTTCTAAACTGCAATTTTCCTGTAGCAATAAGATTGTTGCTATGGTAATCCGTTTAGTTTTGACTTTACAGGATTGATAAATGCATCTCCCATAGTGACTGGCTTGGAAACACAGATTGTTTGAAAAGTAAAGCCTCTACATTGGAAAATAAAAGTTAGCAAAAGTGAACTATATTGCAGTGTTCTTCTTGTTCCAGTAAATTTGAGACAAAAGATTTTCAGGCAGTTTTTAACGACTCTCTTTAAACAAAGCCTAATAGAAACTTTGAAAATAAATGTGGGCCACATCAGTTTCATTTAGAACTTTCAACTCAGACAAAATCTTCAAATTTGGTTTGTGCTCCAACAATGTGGATGTTAAGTACAAGGATAGTTCCATCACTGCTGAACTGATTTGTGCAATGAAATCAGTGATTTACATTTACTCCCTGGATTTGTTAACTGATGTTTGTTGTGTTCCTGAACATTTTTCACTTTCATCTAAGAAAATGACAGGACTAGTAACGGATGGACTGACACCATATTTCCAGAAACATATGTTAGGAGAAGCATGTTTATCATATTACACTTTGAGTTTCAATGAAACTATCAATGTTAAGAATTTAAAACAACCACTACATCTTAGACAGAGAGTAAGTGTTGCATAACAATACATCACCTAACAACTTCCTTTATCAGTATAACCCATAATATGAAGCACTTTCTGAAGCTATCTTGTCCCTAAATAAATGGCTTATGCTGGTCAGACAGACCTATCATCAATAAAACTGCTTATGCTTTTAGTTAGTGATGTCCAGGAGATCCAAGGGAGACAACTTATAAACATTGTAACTTGTGACATTGATGCAATGCAGAATGCCTTTGTAAAGTTTTAGGAGTGTTTTGATGAAGAACATCTAAATTTGTGGTCAGTATTTATCTTTTGACTCAGGGAGTCACACCTAGTGATACGTGGCTGGCGACCACGGGGTCCCGAGCTGAGTCCTGGCATTGCTTCCACTTACTTATGCCGGGCTCCTCACTTTTATCTTTCCTATCTGGCCACCCTCGGCCAGCTCTTTTTCTTTTCCGACCCTGATGCTATTAGGTTTCGAGGGCTAGGGGTCTTTCATTTTCCAACCTATACTTCTCATGCAGCGTCTGACCCGGAGCGGGCGGCTGCAAAAGGTGTCTGTATCCCATGTTAGGGGCGGCCTCCAGAACTGCGGAAGGCAACGGAATACCACCGCAGATTGTCTTCCCTGCATAATGCAGTCTCCATTTTATGCACAAAAAATGGCTTCCTCTCATGTTAAATCAGTGTCCGGAGGTAAAATAGTCCCCCATTCGGATCTCCGGGGGGGACAACTTGAAAGGAGGCAAAAAACCAAAAGGAGAATTGGTACTTGGAATGTCAGAACTCTGCTACAAGCAGGAAAACTAGAAATCCTTAAAAGAGAGATGGAAAAGAATCATATGGACCTCGTAGGAGTTGCTGAGGTAAGATGGAATGGACATGGAGAGTTGCAGTCAGATGAATATGTATTCTACTACTCAGGAGGAGAAATAAAAGGAATTAATGGAGTAGGAATGATTATGACAAAGGAATTGGCTAAATGTGTGGAATATGTAGACTATGCAAATGACCGGGTTATTGGTGTAAGGCTGAAAGGAGCACAAAAAGATTTACTGATTGTCCAGGTGTATATGCCAACTTCAGATCATGATGACCAAATTGTAGAGGAAACGTACAATGTAATAGAGAGAATAATGGACGAAAATAAAAAATGCTGCAAAATAGTAATGGGGGACTGGAACGCCATTGTGGGAGAAGGGAAAGAGGGAAACATAGTAGGCAGTCATGGTCTTGGAAAGAAAAATGACAGAGGTGAATGGTTAATTGACTTCTGCAGGGAAAGGCAGCTGATAGCGGCAAACACATGGTTCAAGAACCATAAGAGGAGGCTCTACACTTGGAAATCACCAGGGGATAAATACAGAAACCAAATAGATTTTATACTGGTAGAAGAAAGATACAGGAATGGAATCAAGAAGGTGCACACATTACCAGGTGCAGATATTAATAGTGACCACAACTTACTTATGGCAGAAATAGAAATAAGAATGAAAAAACTGAAAAAGGCGACAATGGTGAAGAAGTGGGATCTAGAGAAGATAAGGTCCAACAAAGAACAAATTACAGAAATGCTGTCTCGGAACTTTCTAAACACATTACGAGACAGAGAAGCACCTGATAATGTCAACGAGTACTGGAATATGCTGAAAGAAGGAATCATTAAAGCAGGACAGAAAAATATAGGATATGTAAAAGGGAAAAGGTCAAAAAAACCATGGGTCACACAAGAAATGATTTCCAAGATGGAGGAGAGAAGAAAATTGAAAAACAAGAACACTGAAGATGCAAGAAAGATATACCGAAGGTTAAATAATGAACTGCGAAGAGAAACAGAGCAGGCTAGGAGAAAATGGCTAAAAGAGGAATGTGATGAAATTGAAGAACTGGACAGGAAGGGAAGATACGACTTACTATACAACAGAGTAAAGACTATGACAGGGGAACAAAACAGAGCAGGAAGTGCTACTATGGAAATTTTTAGTAAAGATGAAGAGGTAGTGTACAAAGATCGTGACGATGTCCTCCAGAGATGGGAAGAATATATAAAAGAGCTATACGACACAAATAGCAAACCAGAAACTCTGGAACTTGAATCACACAACAGTGTAAGTGATGAAGAGAAAGGACCGACCATCATAATGGAAGAAGTAAAGTCTGCCATTGCTGCAATGAAAAATGGCAAAGCAGTAGGTACAGATACAATACCGGGAGAAATACTAAAATGCTTGAACCACAATGGAATAAGAGAAATATTGAGGTTATGTAATAAAATATATGACAGTGGTGAATGGCCTGAGGACTTTTTGACAACAGTAATGATTCCATTACCGAAAAAACCAGGAACCAAGAAATGCAGCGAGCACAGGACTATCAGCCTCATTTCACATGCAGCCAAAGTGATGTTAAGAATAATTAATAAAAGACTTGAAAATGTAATGGAGGAGAATCTCGGAGAGGAGCAGTTTGGCTTTAGACGGAATACGGGCACCAGAGATGCAATAGGGCTCCTACGAATCTTGGGAGAAAGGTTTATTGAAAAAGGAAGAGACCTATATATGTGCTTCATCGATTTAGAAAAGGCATTTGACAATGTGGTTTGGGACAAGCTGGCGACTATTATGAGGGAAAAGAGAGTGGACTGGAAAACCAGAAGACTTATAAACTCATTATACCTTAATCAAAAAGTCTCAGTTAAAGTGAGAGGAGAAAGTACAAACTGGATCAGACTAGGGAAAGGAGTAAGACAAGGATGCTGTTTATCACCTACTCTTTTCAACCTGTACTTGGAAAATATGATTGACCAATGCTCATTAGATGACAAAGGAGTAGAAATTGGAGGAAGAAGAGTAGGATGCTTGAGATTTGCTGAAGACATGATCCTTCTAGCCACAGGGGAAAAAGAATTACAGGATTTGGTGGACACCATTGCAACTAACGGAAAAAAATATGGAATGAAAATTAACACAAATAAAACAAAAGTATTGGCAATAGGAGGAAATAAGGAAATAAAAATTGTGCTGAATGGAGAAACACTAGAACAAGTGCTAAATTTTAAGTATCTTGGAAGCAGGATAGACACCAACTGGAAGTGCACCACAGAAATTAAAACAAGGATAGCAATGGCAAAAGAGGCGTTTTATAAGAAAAGGAGAATCTTCTGCAGCGGTCTGGACAGAGAACTCGGAAAGAGACTCGTAAAATGTCTTGTATGGAGTGTTCTTCTATATGGCGCTGAAACATGGACTATGAGGAAAAAAGACAGAGAAAGGCTGGAGGCTTTTGAGATCTGGACATGGAGGAAGATGGAAAGAATAAGTTGGATGGACAGAGTAAAAAATGAAGAGGTACTGAGAAGAGTGGGAGAGAAAAGACAGTTACTAGATGTAATAAAGAAAAGAAAAAGAAATTGGATTGGGCATATATTAAGAAAGAATGACGGCCTGATAAAAACAGTTTTAGAAGGTTATGTAGAAGGGAAAAGGAAGCGAGGAAGGAAGAGATTCCAGATACTGGATGACATGATGGACGGTACAACATACAGCAGCCTTAAGAAGGAAGCAATGGATCGCAGAAAATGGAGAGGCAAAGGACCTGCTAATATAGCAGATAACTGATGATGATGATGATTTATCTTTATTTTGGTGGTTGATCTGTTCAGTGGAAAAATTTTGACGTAAGTCATTTCTAAGTTTAACATTCATCATCACATGTTCTTGAGGTATGCAACAACAAGGTGGCTTACTTTAGGACCTACAGCCAACAGTTTTATGTTGGATGGTATTCAATATTACCTTTCTTCTGTTGCAACTCAGCATGTCTGAAGAAGCGCTGGATAGCTTGGAAATTGATGGCAGTTGGTAGCCAGCTATTCAGTAAGTTCACACATTGTTTACAAAGCCAAACACCTGTAATCTACAAATTGTATACAGAAATAGAAGTTCTTCATAATGAAGTGTTTACATTAGATAATGCACTTCCCAGCAAATTAGGGACACTGTTGCTCCTGGGGTATCGGCGAGGACCATTCGCAACCGTCTCCATGAAGCTGGGCTACGGTCCCGCACACCGTTAGGCCGTCTTCCGCTCATGCCCCAACATCGTGCAGCCCGCCTCCAGTGGTGTCGCGACAGGCGTGAATGGAGGGACGAATGGAGACGTGTCGTCTTCAGCGATGAGAGTCGCTTCTGCCTTGGTGCCAATGATGGTCGTATGCGTGTTTGGCGCCGTGCAGGTGAGCGCCACAATCAGGACTGCATACGACCGAGGCACACAGGGCCAACACCCGGCATCATGGTGTGGGGAGCGATCTCCTACACTGGCCGTACACCACTGGTGATCGTCGAGGGGACACTGAATAGGGCACGGTACATCCAAACCGTCATCGAACCCATCGTTCTACCATTCCTAGACCGGCAAGGGAACTTGCTGTTCCAACAGGACAATGCACGTCTGCATGTATCCCGTGCCACCCAACGTGCTCTAGAAGGTGTAAGTCAACTACCCTGGCCAGCAAGATCTCCGGATCTGTCCCCCATTGAGCATGTTTGGGACTGGATGAAGCGTCGTCTCACGCGGTCTGCACGTCCAGCACGAACGCTGGTCCAACTGAGGCGCCAGGTGGAAATGGCATGGCAAGCCGTTCCACAGGACTACATCCAGCATCTCTACGATCGTCTCCATGGGAGAATAGCAGCCTGCATTGGTGCGAAAGGTGGATATACACTGTACTAGTGCCGACATTGTGCATGCTCTGTTGCCTGTGTCTATGTGCCTGTGGTTCTGTCAGTGTGATCATGTGATGTATCTGACCCCAGGAATGTGTCAATAAAGTTTCCCCTTCCTGGGACAATGAATTCACGGTGTTCTTATTTCAATTTCCAGGAGTGTATTTATTTACTTGCATTTGTATTACTTTTATTCATTTACCCTTCAAAGAAAGTTACTTTGAGATCTCCTATGGTATCTTATCCTTTTGTTAGCTAACATGATTTCTTTTAATTTAGTTACAATGTACGTATCTTAGTATTGACACAACTTCGCATGTTGATATTAATGTAATATTATATTCCTTCATTCCCTGATAGTAAATATACAAGTTGCCTTTTGGGCTTGCACTAGGTCAATGTCTTTTCCCTAGTACTGATGTAAACATGCATTGCTGAGTGTGCACAGCTGAGTCATACTCTGCTCCAATTTGCTTTCGCTTCATGTTAAGCTGTGTTTTCTCACTTCCTCCCAAACCAATGTTTGTCTTTGCTTACAAAACAAGAAAATTACTTGAGTTTATACACATTTCATTTAAAATACACACAATAAAATTTCGTACGTATAAAACTATGACATTACTTATAAATATAGTTTATGACAAGAAAACTGCTGTGACATTGTGTCACTACTTGTGAAAAGCTTTTAAGTCTTTGTGATGGGGGACATCTTTATCTCTCCCTGTTCTTTCATATACCAACCTATAAGTTCCAGTATAAAGTATTTTTGCAATAATATAGGGCCCTGAGTATAGTAATTGCCATTTTTTGTTCAACTTACCCATCTTTGTCAGTTTGGGATGTGTTCCCAAGAGGACTCGTTGCCCTTCGAAAAAATGTGTAACTCGTTTTAACCTTTTGTTGTATTTTCTCTTTCTGTATTCTGCCCTATTCTCTAGTGTAATTACTGCTTGTTTGACTTTGTACTGTATAGTTAACTCTTTAGTAGGTAATTCTGGTATGGGTGATTCCCATTCGTCAGTTTGCTTGGTGTTAAAACATAAGTTCATTAGGAGTAAAACCTGTGGAAGAGTGGTGGAGAATTGTTTGCTATTTGCATAAATGGAGTCATGTATTCAATCCATCGTGAATGCTTATTATGAGCATATGTCCTTATAAATCTATTGAATTCTTTAAACACCCTCTCCATGGGACTTGCTTCTGAGTGGAAAAAACATACCAAGATGTGTTTAATGCCCTGTGTGTTCATGAATTGTTTCCATTTTCTTCCCACAAAATAGGCTGCATTGTCTGTTAATATGACTTTGGGTTTTCCTACTCTTCATAAATAATCCTCTTCAATTCTCCTTATGATGCTACTGGCTGTAGTGGTTTTGATAACATAAAGTTTGATGTATTTTGTGAAAATATCATAAAGAGCTACGATGTATCTGACACCAACTTTTGCTCTAGGATATGGCCCTGTGATATGCAGAGAAACCGTTTCCAGTGGAGCTTTGGTTAGTATGGGGTGTAGTTCTGTAAACTGTGACATACTGGATGGTTTTGTTCTTTGGCAAATAGCACACTTTTTTAATATTTATGAAACACGTTGTCGTAAATTAAGAAAGTTACTCCATAGTGTCCCCATCTTCGTGAGTGTGTTTGATAAATTCGTCAATATATTCCTCTGCATACACACCAATGGTTAGAACTTTCGTGCTTCTGGTGGAACAAAACGCCTTTGTACAACTGATACCATTTACTTACCTTGTGGTTTGCATTCCGGTTAAGATTTTGTAGTACCTTTTTCCACCTGTTGTCTTGGTGTTGTATTATTCCCATTTGTTTACAAAATTTTTTGCAGTCTGATTTTTGTGTACCACTTTGCATCAATAATGTAGATTTCTGAATCATGTTCAGACAGTTCACTGAACTCATCTAGTGCCTGTGGTAATCTGGATAATGCATCTGCAATAACATTCTGACTGCCCTTTATGTATATTATTTCAAAATTGAATTCCTGGAGGTACAAACACCACTTAGCTATTCTTCGGTGTAACAATTTAGATGTTAAGAGAAAAGATGATGATTGGTGATCACAATAGACTTTAGTGTTCTTACCCCAAAGAAAATACTCAAATTTCTTAAATGCCCAAATATAGAGGGTCTGTGCAAGGGTGATTTACTTGAGGACAAAATTATGGAAATGGAAGAGGATGTAGATGAAGATGAAATGGGAGATATGATACTGCGTGAAGAGTTTGACAGAGCACTAAAAGACCTGAGTCGAAACAAGGCCCCGGGAGTAGACAAACATTACATTAGAACTAATGACACCCTTGGGAGAGCCAGTCCTGACAAAACTATACCATCTGGTGAGCAAGATGTATGAGACAGGCGAAATACCCTCAGACTTCAAGAAGAAAATAATAATTCCAACCCCAAAGAAAGCAGGTGCTGACAGATGTGAAAATTACTGAACTATCAGTTTAATAAGTCACAGCTGCTCAATACTAACGTGAATTCTTTACAGATGAATGGAAAAACCAGTAGAAGCCGACCTCGGGGAAGATCAGTTTGGATTCCGTAGAAATATCGGAACACATGAGGCAATAATGACCCTACGACTTATCTTAGAAGCTAGATGAAGGGAAGGCAAACCTACGTTTCTAGCATTTGTAGACTTAGAGAAAGCTTTTGACAATGTTGACTGGAATACTGTCTTTCAAATTCTGAAGGTGGCAGGGGTAAAATACAGGGAGTGGAAGGCTATTTACAATTTGTACAGGAACCAGATGGCAGTTGTAAGAGTGGAGGGACATGAAAGGGAAGCAGTGGTTGGGAAGGGAGTGAGACAGGGTTGTAGTCTCTCCCCAATGTTATTCAATCTGTTGTATATTGAGCAAGCAGTGAAGGAAACAAAAGAAAAATTTGGAATAGATATTAAAAACCATGGAGAAGAAATAAAAACTTTGAGGTTTGCTGATGACATTGTAATTCTGTCAGAGACAGCAAAGGACCTGGTAGAGCAGTTGAACGGAATGGACAGTGTCTTGAAAAGAGGGTAAAGGATGAACATCAACACAAAATGAGGATAATGGAATGTAGTCGAATTAAGTCGGGTGATACTGAGGGAATTATATTAGGAAATGAGACACTTAAAGTAGTAAAGGAGTTTTGCTATTTGGGGAGCAAAATAACTGATGATGGTCGAAGTAGAGAGGATATAAAATGTAAACTGGCAATGGCAAGGAAAGCGTTTCTGAAGAAGAGAAATTTGTTAACATCGAGTATAGATTTAAGTGTCAGGAAGTCATTTCTGCAAGTATTTGCATGAAGTGTAGCCATGTATGGAAGTGAAATATGGACGATAAATAGTTTGGACAAGAAGAGAATGGAAGCTTTCAAAATGTGGTGCTACAGAAGAATGCTGAAGATTAGATGGGTAGATCACATAACCCTTGAGGAAGTATTGAATAGGATTGGGGAGAAGAGAAGTTTGTGGCACAACTTGACAAGAAGAAGGGATTGGTTGGTAGGACATGTGTTGAGGCATCAAGGGATCACCAATTTAGTACTGGAGGACAGCGTGGAGGGTAAAAATCGTAGAGGGAGACCAAGAGATGAATACACCAAGCAGATTCAGAAGGATATAGGTTGCGGTAGGTACTGGGAGCTGAAGTAGCTTGCACAGGATAGAGTAGCATGGAGAGCTGCATCAAACCAGTCTCAGGACTGAAGGCCACAACAACAACAACAACCAGCTTTTATTAATCCTGGGTGCTTTTCAAATGCACATGTATACTGAAGTATTAACTTTCTGGTATTCTAAAAAACAAACTGTTTCATGTGCTTTTGCTTGTACTAGTGCTAGATCCATAATTGTTTCATGTAGCTGTTGGTCTTTCTGGGCATTGCAGAACAATACATCTGAATAACATAAATGTACTCTACTGTCTATATTTCCAGTGGTTTGTTTTCTATTTGACTGGTTTTGATTTAATCTACAGATAAGATTTGTTTATTAATTTTAAAGAAATACTTTCCCTGTCCTACGTCAGTCTGTATCTTGTACTGTCAGAAGGTATCCGTATCAATAAGGCAATTAACTGTAAGTTTTTCCCCTGCTACAAAAATGCAGCTTTAAGAAAAATTTTCTATAGTCATTGGTATTATTGCTGTAAGTTTCACCCCCTTAGATTTACTCACTGCTACAGTCAAGATTTGACAGTTCTGTACAGGGAAGGTTGGAATGTGTGTTCACTTTTGTAACTTCCTAAATAAATATTGTGAAATTACATTTGTCTATGCACCAGTATCCAGCATAATGTGCATATCTAAATCAACTATCCTGGCATTTATTAAGGATTGTACAGACTCCCTTCTGTTCTCTTCCAAATTGTCCACATTTTCCTGTCACAAGTCCCTGATATCTCCTGCTTTATCATATCTCAGAAAATAATTAGAATTTAATCGTACACAGATGACCCCTGGCTCAGTCTGCAAACAAGGGCCTATCCTAACCTGTACTGATTTCCTAATTAGTCGGGTGGGGGGATTTCTTCATTATGGGTAACCTTCTCTATATGCACAGCATGGTCTTCACTTCACCAGTTTGTGTCTTGCAATGCCCATGATTTAAATTCTCTTTGACCTTAACCTCTGCTAGGTACATAATTGTGGTTGTCGCTACCAGGATGTGGACTGCATGCTGTCTACCAATGGTAGGTCCTTGCCAATCATTATATTGATTATCATCGCCCACCAGGGTTACATTTTGAGTCTGTTGTCCAAAACTGCTATACGCTGGTCTGTTGTAATTAGGGTTGTAGTTTCCTTTAAATTTTATGTGGCCTCGGTTTTCCCGATTACCATAGTTACCTCTTGTGTGATTATTTTTAGGCAGGTGGTCTGAGTGTCCACCATGTTACTTCTTTGAGGGTCACTATTTCATGGAGGTTCACTTTGCACGTTATTGCTCTGTGTTTATGATGTAAATGAGGTCAGTCGAGACCAGAATGATAAAAAGTATTTTACATTATTCTTGGGCATTGTGATTAATTTTATCTTGATGTGTGCTGATAAGTGAGTATGTTGAGTACATCCATGTGATAGACTAGATTCGTCCAATACCTTGTTCTGTTCAGATATGTTTAAAAGTACTTCTGTAGTCCCCCATGTTTACCATTGAATGGTTCTGAGTTAAACACCACTCACCATAGCCTCTCTTGGACTGATATGGGCCAGAATTTGTCCAAGAATGTATGCTCAAACTATTTATTAGGATGGCAACACTCGCCCATATCAGTTGCCCATAATAAAGCATCGCTTTGTGTGTACCCATCAATGAACCTGGTCTTCTGTGCCTTGGTCCATTTGTGTTGTAACACATTATGGATGGATTTAATGAATACATGGCTGCATACAGGTATACTCCGTGTATCCCGGTGTAACTTGTATTGACATCAGCAGTGCCTGTTGCAATTTATATCTCCCCTTCCTCTCTGCCTGAATGGTTAGTGGTAAATGGCAGATAGGTATTGAAGCACTCTGTTCTGCCTGACTCCACCCGATTGCTAGCAATTAGTGGTTCTTGTGCAACATCAGTACCACAAGTTTAACTTTTCTGCAATTTTCCTTTTGCAGCCAATAAAACTTATTTGTTCTTGGAAAGTAGTTCATTTTTCTTCTCCTTGGTGACCTCTTCAACCTCTTCTACATACCTTCTGTGCTGGTGTTGTACCCTTATGTTAGTAATCTGTTTCAGCTGTCTCCATTATGTTCTTTACATCCTTATCAATTCTTTCTTGGGTTTTCCTTACAAAACTTACTGCCCAATTTTAAATTACTCAATTCTGCAGACAGTTCCTGTACTTTCTCAGGCAAATCTTCACATATAGATTGCAACTCACTAATAGTATTTTGCATCTTCTTTACACCTTTATTAATTTCTGATAGAGTCTGTGTGTCGCTCACATTTTTCAGCATACCTACCATTTCTTCCTGTTCCTTTTCAACATCTGATACCTTTTTACCCAACTTATCTATTTCCTAAGAGAGGTCTGTGAATAGCTCCACCTTTAATTCTTTTCCCTTTCCAGATAACTTACATGCTCAACCATTTGGCAGGTCAGTGCACAACTTTTTACTTAGGTCATCAAACTTTTGTATCTCGTGATTTCTTATTGCTTCGAAGAATCTTCAACTTTTTCTGTTTATTAAATTTCTGTGTTAGATCATCAAAGTTTTGAAACTGAGTTTTCATCATCACTTGCACAATTTATATCAGTGATGGGGTATCTTTTTGATCAGCTACTGAGTTGTCCGTGATAATGTTCAGGTCCATTTCACCTGATGCAGAAATTTTAGATTAACTAGAGTCTGCACTACTGTGCTTTGCACTAGCCCCATGTGAAACAATGCTTTCCAGTGGCATACATGAATTTATTTTGTCTACCGTAAGTAAAGTCATGTCATTAATCACAACACTGCTATCCTCAATCATAGCTGAGTTTAAATAATATTCGCTGTTGTCAACAGACTCACTGACATATTCATGCTCACTATCATTTTTGTTGCATTAGTTGCAGCAAAATTTTGTGCATGTACACTAATTACTGAATTGACAACATTGGTTTTATCTGCTTTTCTATATAATCCTGTGAAGTTTTCTGAATGCATACTGCAACTCCTTGCTGTTGCACTTATATTTACTCAAAATGATTTTCAATAAAGACACTATTTTACTACAATTTAGAATGCTCCAATATTTAGGATGGGAGGTGAGAGGTACTACTACTATTAGATACAAGTGAGGTGCTGCCAAGTGCAGCCATGCAAGCTATAAATTAAAATTTTTCCACCTGTGTGATGGGTTTCGCTATTTTTTATGGTAGTTTACGTACAAATTGTATTCTCCATCCATGTATATCCTTCTCTTGTGATCCTTCCTCTTTTTCTCATGGCAGTGTTATTCATTTCATGTAACAAAGAAACCAAAGATAAATAATACAATCAAAAATTTTTACAACATTTTTCATATGCAAAAATTATTTTAGTTATCTGTACCAGTGAAATCTTCTGCTTTCTTTGCCCACAAAAGCTATTAAATGATAGAATGTCTGAGCATGTCTATAATAACTCAACCGCTTACTTAAATTTTATCACTGTGTGGTTAATATGTGTTCGGCCTAACTACTATAATTAAAAGTAATTTCACTAACTTGGAAGTTTTTGTACAACAGTGATGGATAATTTTTCAGATTCTTCTTTCTTTCAAATGATGAACTCCTTGAGATTTTATCTGAAACAAAAGACCCTTTGCGGGTGCAGCCTCACTTGAAAAAATGTTTTGAGGGCATCAGTTCATTACAGTTTACTCCAGAAGAGGAGGTGGTTGGCATGATATCAGCAGAAAAAGAAGTTGTTCCTCTGAGTGGAGTAATAATTCCTTCAGAGGCTAAGGTAAA
Source organism: Schistocerca cancellata (assembly GCF_023864275.1). Lineage (NCBI taxonomy): Eukaryota > Metazoa > Arthropoda > Insecta > Orthoptera > Acrididae > Schistocerca > Schistocerca cancellata. Next base: position 15,609,661 of record NC_064627.1, on the reverse strand, counting down.
TAGTACAAGTTTGTATAAATACCATTGTGTTTGGATAAATTAGCCTTTTTAATTTATAAAAATCTGCGAATTTTCTATTTGTTATAATGAAACAATGATGAGTGAGTTGAAACTGATATTATGAGTAATTTACTAGAAAGTAGCATTCACAGATTGTGTGTAGAATTATATTTACCATGACTATGCACCAAAATATAACATTTTATCATCAACTGTAGTGGTCATTTCCCTACGGAAAAATAAGTTTTGAATTTAAAGTAAATGAAAGCCAGTACAGAAACAAAATAATCCAAAATGTGCAGATGACAAGAAGTAAGGCAGAGCAATTTTTCCCCTCTGAATTTGGCCAACTTGAGGGACATAGACCTTAAGGCTTCTTGGTCTTTCTTTTCCTCTCTTCCTTCCAACAACCTTTTTCAGTCTCCCCGCATCAGATATGTAATGTATGGACCTCCGTTTCAGTGGTTGCTCTTCAAGCAGTTTTATGCTGTTGACTTTGCTTCTCAATTCTTCTCTGTGTTCGATCATTTATAGTGTAATGCTAGTTTCTACTGGATCTCTTTTGACTTCTTGTACCCACTTTGAGATGAACTTTAATGATGTGATGTAACCTATGATTAAGTTATGCAAAACACCGTTGTTGTGTGTTTTTTTTTTTTTTTAACCAAACATTTTTCAGCACCACTGTGCCATCATCGGTGGGTTTCTGTCTTATTATTCTGTAATGTGAACATTTTTTTATTAAATGATTACAAAATTATGTGGATGTTTAGTTCAAACAATAGTTCGTTTCTTTTTGTTGATACCTTTACACTTGATGTACATGATTTTTCTGGATCACTTGTGTGTTATTTACTACAGGTAGCTTGTCATCTGCAACCAAACGATGTTTACCTGTAGTAAATAATTCACAAGTGATCCAGAAAAATCATGCACACCAAGTGTAAATGTATCAACAAAAAGAAACGAACTATTATTTGAACTAAACATCCACATAATTTTGTAATCATTTAATAAAAAAATGTTCATGTTACAGGATAATAAGACGGAAACCCACTGATGATGGCACAATGGTGCTGCAACATGTTTGCGTTATGAGAAGAAATGGTATTTTGCATAACTGGTGGACCTCACACCTACAATTTTAACCTAAGATCTTTTTGCTCAGTCAGTTTTCCTCAATTTGTGCAAGGATTATGAGAGTCCATAATGGGAAACAAGATTTCCAAGTAGTGACAAAGCAACAGACACTTTATTTAAACACACAATAGTAGAAATAAATCACAATCAGTGGCCACTTTTTGATGGACGGTAGTGTGACACTTCGACATTTAAAAATCATTCATTACATTTTCTTTAAAATAGCATTTAAACATGAAAATAATGAAGTAGTATTCGTAAAGTATATATTTTTAGAATCATGAATAATCACAGTATTTTATTAAATTAATTTTTAAATTTCCATTTTTTGTACCGTCGTGACATCCACGTCCACCCAAGATCACTATTGCTACTTTCCGCATGTATTCTCACAATATGTGAAAGGGAAGAAAGAAAAAACTCATATAATGAACACCTGTCAGATTCCTGAGGAATTAAACTAGTATTTGCATCTATAGAAGCCTGCGCAAGAATATTCACTTTCTTTCACAGCTACAGTATTCACAGTCACTGCTATCATATCAGTTGGCAACAGCATAATGTGTATGGTATAAACAATCAAGATTCATCGCATACTGGATGTGCTCTAGTCCTGTAAAATTAATGAGTATAGTTCAAAGTTAATATGCAAAACATAAATCTTAAACACTTGTTCAGCTCCCACAATTTTCAGTGCACTGGTAATCATGTATATTATCCTAGATTTTAAGTGTTTGTAATCCTGTGGAGATATGTTCTAACTAGTCAAGAGTCACATTGGTGATCATTGAATCAGATGCATTTGTTGTGCCAGCACTGCATAAAATATGTCATGTCAACATGATGAACTGTTTATAAAGTGTTGTGTGGGTAATAAATTCATAAACCTGTGTCAAGTGAAGATAGTTCATCTAAAATATATGTTTTCTGTGATGGACAACAGACACAGGTATATAGAAGATAACGTAAGTGATCACTTTTTACATCAGAAGTTTCTCATAGAAGCAGATGCCAAAGAGTTCCAGAAAGCTAGTACACCATGACTTAATTCTGTAAACTGTCCAGGGCTCCAGTTCAGAGATGTAGCAGAATGAATGAGAAGGAAATTATCAGTGTTTAGTTTCATAGAGGAGACACTTTCCTTTAGTAATTACAATTTTTGTACAGACCATGAAATTGATTTCTTGTGTAATTCAGGGTGTATATGACACAGGACAACCGGGAGATGCAGTAAAAAGCCGGGAATTTTTTCATCTGGAAGAAAACCGGGAAAAACCCAGGAATTTTTTAGAATTCCGGGAATTTTTCGTTGTTTTAGTTTTCGGGTAAATTTTTGTAGTTTTGGCTGGTAAGAACCGATACTATAACAAAGGATATTACTGTATCCTGCTACTGCAGAATAATACCTGTGTCAAGTGAAGATAGTTCATCTAAAATATATGTTTTCTGTGATGGGCAACAGACACAGGTATATAGAAGATAACGTAAGTGATCACTTTTTACATCAGAAGTTTCTCATAGAAGCAGATGCCAAAGAGTTCCAGAAAGCTAGTACACCGTGACTTAATTCTGTAAACTGTCCAGGGCTCCAGGTCAGAGATATAGCAGAATGAATGAGAAGGAAATTATCAGTGTTTAGTTTCATAGAGGAGACTCTTTCCTTTAGTAATTACAATTTTTGTACAGATCATGAAATTGATTTCTTGTGTAATTCAGGGTGTATATGACACGGGACAACCGGGAGATCCAGGAAAAACCCGGGAATTTTTTCTTCTGGAAGAAAACCACGAAAAACCTGGGAATTTTTTAGAATTCCGGGAATTTTTCGTTGTTTTAGTTTTCGGGTAAATTTTTGTAGTTGTGGCTGGTAAGAACCGATACTATAACAAAGGATATTACTGTATCCTGCTACTGCAGAATAATACTGCAGTGTTAAAACATGAACGAGGGAAAAAACAAAAACAAAACTAAAGATACAAAGGAAATACGCCATATAAAATAACAGTGCTCGTACAAGCGTCTGCCAACAGCAAAATGTGTCAAAGGCTTTCGGAAGACTATGCAGTGCTTCATAACAAAAAATTGCCTCTGATGAGCGTGACATCACAACTGTTTACATTTGACTCATTTAGTCATTTACAAGCGAGCTCATGCACATGCGCAGTTGAGTCCCAATATGAGTAGTACCTTCTCCCACTTCTGGCTGCAGAAATGTGGCTGTTGGCTATGTAAGCAGCAGTAGCAGCAACCAGCCACATGGGGTACCCAGCAAAATTTTACTGGCGCACCCAATCTGCCAGATTCATACGTGCACAGCAGGCCCAGATCTAGGGGGGGGGGGGGGGGGCAAACCTGGGTATCTGAACTGGGTGGCAATTTCAGGGGTGGGGGCAAATCCATATTCTTGAGGAAAATAACCTTGTTTCGCAAAGCACCTAGCGTCCAGCACACGTCGGTCTATCAATTGATTGATTGATTGATTGATTGATTTTTATTGCCCAAAACCAAAGCATTTACAGGGATGTAAAGCTTATATAAGCAATGTCAATAAATGTACAAACAACAATGATACTAAATACACAAATAATTAATCTGTGTTAGAAATTATGCTCACAGGAATCTGTCTTTGTATAAAAACAATTTTTAATAAATAAAGTTCTTACAAATATCTTAAATTTTTTCAGCTCCAGACTGACACTGGTAGTTTATTAAATAGCTTTACAGATGTATGAAGCTGTTTAGAGTTTTGGTATATGAGCAGTAGTCTTTTCTTACATCATTACAGTGTCGTGTGTTATAACTATGTACATCAGAATTCAGATCAAAACTAGACAAGTTCTTTTTCATGTACAAGAGACATTGAAATATGTATATACATTGCAAGGTCATAATACTAAGTTTAATAAATAATTCTCTACAGCGAGTTCTACATGGTACTTTACATATCAATCTGACAGCTTTTTTCTGGGCTGTAAATAAGAATTTTGAGTAGCAATTATTTCCCCACAAGATTGTCCCATACGTCAAATGAGAGTGAATATAACTATAATAGACAGAAAGCAAGATTATCTCATCTACTGTTGCTTGCAATTTTCTGAGCATAAATATTCCTTTAGAATTTTTGGTGTTAAATAATTCATATGTGCCTGCCAGCCTAAATTATTTTGTAAAACAATGCCAAGAACCTTTACAGGAACTCTCTCTAAGGTGATAAGAAATGTTTAATTCCTGTGTTTTGTTTATGTTCATAGACAGGCTATTGTCATTGCACCAGTCAGAAAGTATATCTGCCTTGAGTGAGGTAGAGTTACTTATGTTATTGTTCGTAGACACTGTAACACTTCAACTAATATCATCTGCATACAAGTAACAGTTTGGATTATCATCTATTACATTGCTGGGTAGGTCATTCATATATAATATGAACAAGAAAGGGCCCAAGATTGACCCTTGAGGAACACCATGGTTAAAGGGTAAGAAACTAGAATATTGGTTATTGAAGTAAACAGTTTGAGATCTATTAGCTAAGTATGACTGAATAATTTTAACAGCAAAGACTGAGAAACCTACAGTTTTTAATTTCAGCAGCAGAGTGTTGTGGCACACAGTGTCAAACGCTTTTGATAAATCAAAAAACTTTGTACTTACAATAAATTTTTCTTCTTTTCCTTCAAGACAGTTATATATGTAGCTCATAACAGCATCACATGTTGATAGATTTTTCCTAAACCCAAACTGGCTATTTGAAAGTAATTGATGAGAATCTAGAAAATTGATTATTTGAATACTCATTAGTTTCTCAATGACCTTGGATAAAAGTGGTACAAGAGAAACTGGCCTATAATTGCTAGGCAAATTATTTTCACCTTTTTTGTGGACTGGGATTACTTTAGCTACATTTAATTATTCAGGGAAACAACTTTCATTAAAGCAGTAGTTTATGATGTGACAGAGAACATCTGCTATATTATGGCCACTAAGTTTCAATATTTTAGAGCTGATATTGTAAATATCCTGTAAATCATTTTTGCTAAGAGAAAGAATAACAGAGTGTACATCTTCTACACAAATGTATTCAAAATAAAAGACATTTTCCATAGCATTTTAGTTTTTATAGGCAACATCCAAATAGTAGCTAGGTTCATGTTTACTACCAGGTATCTTAGTAACTACACTATCTACACTCTTTACAAAATAATTATTAAAACTATCAGCACTAATTTTGGATCTAGATACAAATTCTTTGCTACCCTATGCTAGATTCTCATTAATGATTTTCCACATTTCTTTTGGTTTATTAATAGCTTGTGCAACCAGTTTGCAATTATATTCTAATTTATCATTTTTAATACACATTCTGTACTGATATTTGCATTCTTTATATCTTACTTTGGCATGCAGACAAGATGAATTCTTTTGCTAGGTAGTAGAAATTAATCATATGATTTTGAAACGCACCCCTGCTGGTTTTTGAACGCATTCTAAGTTGATTTCTGAATGAATTATGCATGCATAGTGTACGTGATGCCTCTGCAGGGGAATCCTCGTCACATCTAGAAATAAACTTTCCTGCAGACAAAACGAGAAGGAGCTATACGAGCTGAGCGGAATAAAGCCGAACCGGTGAATGCCAACTGCTGCTTGTTTATGTGATTGATTCGCTTTCGAATGTTTAGCGTTGTTATAATTACTAGTGAAATCTTTAGATTCAGACTACCAGAGTGGAAATAAACGACTAACAGGAATAACAGGTAAGAAAGATTCTCGGTGTACTCAAGCAAGTGAAATTTTGACAGAAATTTTTTGGCCAGATCGCTACATTAGACAGGACCAGTTGTAGTCCTGGCTAGCAGCCGCTTAAATTCCATTCTGGGAGTAGCGCGGAAAACGTACCGTACGAACACGTAATAGCGCCTAAACGGAGAATAGTCGCTGCATAACTAAACTGGTGATTGAGGCAGGTTTAGTAAAGTTAACTGGAGAATGAGATTTGACAGTGGAAGAAATAGTTTCAGAATTAGTGATGACAAGACTGTTTGATAGAAAGAGGAAGGAGAAGAAACGGGGGCATCACACAAATTACGGGAGAATATGACAATTCCAAATTTACACAAAAATTTCATTCTGATACTTTTCTGTCTTGTGCATAAGAAACTGGAGCATATGAATGAAATGTGAAACTATTTCCTAACGTAAAGCTGTTTGCTTGTAGTAGGCCAAATAGGTATTTTATATTGGTACTTCTTGAATTATATTCTGTTGTATTATAAAAATGATCATTATTGCCAAAACAGTCTTGCTTATTTGGTGTGTGTTACAATTGCTGCAATATTAGAAAGGTCTGTTTAGTTTTATCCAGCACACAGTGACAAAATAGATGTAATCAGACCGAGAAACCACACCAGTCTTGGGTACTATTTGAATTATCAGCTTTTTCAGTATTAGACAACGACATTTCTATTTTTCATGTAGCAAAACGTTTGACAAACTTTGATAAGGTAACTGTTCTTTCACAGAAAGGAAAGCACGCCATGTATAGCTGTAGCAAGATTAGAGAGAAAAATCGCTAGGACCTAAGGATTGAAGAAATGTGCACTGTTTTGCCTGTCTCTTGTCTTTACTGGTTTTAGGTATCCTATATTTAATTTTATCTCACACAGAAGAGGAAGTTACTAGCTGATAGGCAATAAAGAGTCCAGATTTTCTGAAGGGTTCTTGTTCTCCTGGTTACAAATAATCCTATCCAGTATTGAGAGGTTTCTTTTTGTGGCTTACATTTCCTCAAAGATATGTGTTTCATTTATCAGACTCTGCAGAAAGATGTGCGCTACAAAATTAACTACTAGATTTCTATGGCTGGGAGCTATCAAGTGAATTAAAATACTTCACATAACTACGTAAGCCTAAAATATGTTACTAGTTTCAGATTTTATTTTATTTACACCTTTCTGACAGTTAAGCATTAATCGCTTTGCAGAACAATAAAGTTATTTTTGTCAGTTTACTAAAGAAATTTGCCTTTATTAAGCTTTCTCGCTGAGGCACTCAATTTATTTGAAACGAAGTATTTAATTCCACACTATTGGCTAGTTTCAACTGTTCGCTGTATTTCAAGTGCACATTTTCATCTTCTAGCACGTATGGCATTATGCCATAATTAAGAACCAAACATGAGATAATACAGTACTTGTACTCCAAGAAAATTTATGTCCCAATAACCACACTGAAAAGTTTCATATCAGGTCGAGGTCTCCGTCATTGGGAATCTGGACATACAAATGTGCACTGTATGGCGAACTATACATTTTAGTATTGTTCACGAAATTCCAACACTCTTGGAGTACCCTCTTATGTGTTGTTTCTTTTATGACATAATGTAAGAAAGATCTTTTAATGTGTTACACGTACGAACATACTGTACGGGATTCCTATGCATGTGCAGTGAGGCCTCTTATCTGGTGCTCTCTGGCAACTGCTGAAATGAATCTATTTCTAACAGGCTGTGGGAAAATATTGCGAATTATTGTTCGAAAAGCGATATTTTCAAAGTAAATTTCCTTTTACTCGAGATGAACTATGTGCAAGAATGTACAATGAATTTCTTAAATCACAGAGTGTTAACTCTCTTTTAAAAATGAACTCATTGATGACGAGCCATTTAGAAGAATTTCGAGCCCGTAAGATCAGAGATTTAAGTCGGTATTAAAAATTTTACTGGCGTATTTGTGTGATGTATCTTCAAGTGTAACATGCGCTAAACAGATCAACATTATATGTGAAAGCTTAGCTTTTCTTGTAGCTTATTAATCTTCGAGACAAATATTATATGCAAAAGCTTTGCTTTTCTTGTAGCAACACTATGTATATTAATTTAAACCATTAATGTTTCCTGTTGGTGGAATTCAAATTTATACTTTCGTAATACGAAAATATGCAGCGTACATGTTGCTGCACATCAAAGATCTTTCCAAAATGTGTTTTTTCCTCCCTGAGTTTCATTTTCTAAAGTGCCGGGAAATTCTATGCTGTTGTGTAAAACCATATTCATTCAAAGGATAAGTTTTGCAGTTCCAAGGGTTAGTATACTGTCACTTAACAGGGTAAGAGTGTATTTTCACCAGGGAGAAAATGTATTTTTAACCGTGAGATCCGGGGAAAATCCGGGAATTTTTTTTCCCTGTCCACGTACACACACTGGTAATTGTAAGTGGTGCTCAAATTTTAGAATTATTTAATAAATGCTTCATAAAGATAAACAAATTAAGCAACAACATAGAAAATTACTGAAATAATGTAAATTTCTTTAGCACTGAGCAATTCAAAGGTGAACTTTTCACAACATTCAGCAAAATTGCTGTATAAGATATTCAAAATGTGATACTATCACTGAAAAGTAAAACATCAGCAGGATGGGAATAATTAATCAGTCCCATCAAAAGGTTATTTTCCAGACAGACTTAAATACAGAGTGGTTAAGCCACTATTAAAAAAAGGCACAAAACAACATATGAGAAAGTGTTGCCCAATATCTCTTTTCTATCACTACCAAAAATATGTGAAGAGCTAGTCACAATATAAATTCAAAATTTCGTAGAGAAATTTAAAATAATCTCAAAAATCAGTATGGATTTGAAAATGATGAAACCACAGCATCTACTATAAACCTTTTTGTACGTAACATCAGCTCCTCTCTACACAACTCATTGCATACCACAGGAATTTTTTGTGACTTATAAGAGGCCTTTGGTATTGAGAACCACTTCTTGGTACTCTATAAAATGGAAAAATATGGGATTGGGGGCATTGTATGACAATGGTTTAAGTCATACTGAACCAACCGAAGAGAGAGAGAGAGAGAGAGAGAGAGAGAGAGAGAGAGAGAGAGAGAGAGAGTGTGAGTGAGTGAGTGGTTATATCGTTAGAGAGAGGAACTTATACTTCAAAATGGAAAACCATTTCACAAGGAGTACCACAAGGTTCTGTCTTAGGCCCAATTCTGTTTGTTTTACATAAATGATCTACCACTTAATATTGAGTGTCACTCAGTTTTATTTGCAGATGACACTCATTGAAAGTATCAGTACTGACCAAATTCCTGAAACTGTATTAAATACTTTAGAAAAATTAGATACCTGGTTTGATTTAAATAGCTTAAAATTAAACGTGGGAAAGACTCAGTTAATGCTGTTTATAACAAGACAAGCAAACTTAAGTGATATTCAAATCAATCAGGATTTGCAGGAAGCTAGCTGTGTGAAATTCCTAGGAATGCAACTAGATAAAAATCTATCATGCAGCTCACATATACAGTACCTTAGAAATAAATTAAATATCCTAGCGTTTGCAGTGAGGATATTATACAATACTACCAGTATGGACATAAGAATAATAGTATATCACAGCCACTTCAAATCAGTAACTGTATTTTGGGGTTACTCAAAACGTATGTGTCAAACATTAAAATTTCAGAAAATAATCAACAGAAATATGTACAATGTAGGGAAAAGAAAATCATTCACCCACTGCTGAAAAAATGTAAGTAAATTAAGTGCTCCCTCATTATATACCTATGAGCTGATTTTCTTTGTACATAGTAAATGTGATTCAATTGTAGCAAATCATTTTCTGCATGACTACAGCACTAGAAATCAAAATAATTTAGTGCTGCCCATCCATTGTCTAAAACTTTATGCTCTAACTCCACAGTATATGGGTATGAAAATTGATGACAAAGTGAAAGGAAGACAACTGCTTCATGTAGCTTTAAAATACTGAAATAAAACCTTATATGAGAAACTAGTACAGAAGTGTTGCTATTCAGTAGAAAAATTGGTGAAGGACAACCTGAGTATTTGAGCAGGAGAGAGCAAGTACTTAGGACTGTTAATTTTCAAAAGCTTGTTACTTTTTAAGAAAACTTTTTATTTGTTGCATGTTAATAATAGTATATTATATCAAACACTGGAAAATCCAGGGTGGAATGTAACAATACCAGAGAAGGAAAGTTGCTACTTACCATATAGCGGAGACACTAAGTTGCGATAGGCACAATAAAAAGATTCACACAATTAAAGCTTTCAGCCATTAAGGCTTCCTGGAATCCATAACACAAATTGAAACCCTTGCCCTGCAGTAACTTGAGCAACATGCACAGCGCCACCTCAAAAAGCTCTCCATCCTACTCTCTTCCTTCTCCCGCCTCGGAGTACCACTGTCCACCACTTCTACAACGATCTCCAAACCTCCCCCACATTCCCTCATAGCCGACAAACCCTGTCTCGCAGACCTACTACCTTTACCCCACCCTCCAAAACTCCCTCCCACCACCACACAGAACCCAGAACCTAAACAGACCCGCAACACAGTTATGAACATTTCCTCCAGAAGCCTTAGTCCCACAGAAATATCATTCCTTTCCAAAGGCCTCAGCTTTTGCCCCACAAATTCAACCATACTGGACTAGTTAAAGACCTTCTTTCCTTCTCCCAGTCCCTACAGTGGAAACACTTTTTCTCTACCAACCCAATGAATCAGACTCAACCAAAGACCAATATTGAACCTTACCTAACTCAGTTCACCCCCACTGCCTCCAAACGAACCCCTGTTAACTTTCCAGAATTTCTTAACCTTGAACCTTGCCTCAACATCATTCCGCAAATCCCTCAACATGCAAACTAACCTTACATCCACAGAAAGAACCACAGTCCACCATCTAAAAACTGATCCTGACCTTATAATCCTACCTGCTGACAAAGGCTCCACCACCGTTGTTTTGAACTGCAAGGATTACGTGGCAGAAGGACTACGTCAGATGTCAGATACTTCCACCTACAAACCCTGCCACAGTGATCCCATTCCAGTAATCCAGCAGTATCTCCAGTCACTACTCAAATCCTTAGGCCCATATCAGAACCTCTCCCCAGAGTTCATCTGTCTACTTACCTGCACTCCCACCTTCTACATGCTTCCTAAAGTCCATAAAACCAACCACCCAGGATGCCCCATTGTGGCCGGTTACTGTGTCCCCACTGAGAGAATCTCTGCTCTCATAGACCAACACCTTCAACCTATTACCCGGAACCTATCCTTCTACATAAACGATACCAACCATTTCCTCGACCATCTCTCCACAGTCCCTGTCCCTTTACCACACGGTGCCCTGCTCGTCACTATTGATGCCACATCCCTGTACACTAACATTCTTAATGCCCATGGCCTTACTGTTGTCGAACACTACCTTTCCAGACACCCTATGGATTCCAAACCAACAACCTCCTTCCTAGTCTCCATGACCAAGTATATCCTCACCCACAATTACTTCTCCTTTGAAGGCATTACCTACAAACAAATCCATGGTACGGCTATGGGCAACTGCATGGCACCATCCTATACTAACCTATTCATGGGCCATCTTGAGGAGTGCTTCCTAAAAACCCAGAATCCTAAACCTCTCACCTCGTTCAGATTTGCTATCTGGATTGAAGGTGAGGTGACCTTATTCACAGTCCTCCAGAACCTCAACAACTTCTCCCCCATTTGCTTCACCTGGTCCTACTAAACCCAACAAAACACCTTCCTAGATGACGACCTTCACCTCAGAGTACCTCTGTCCATATCAAACCTACTAACCACCAGCAATACCTCCATTTTGACAGCTACCACCCATTCCATACCAAGAAGTCCCTTGCGTACAGCGTAGCCACCTGTGGTCATTGCATCTGTAGTGACAAGCAGTCCCTCTCAAAATATACCGAGGGTCTCACTGAAGCCTTCACTGAATGTAATTATCCTCCCATCCTTGTACAAAAACAAATGTCCCGTGCCTTATCTTTCCAGTCTCCCACCACAGAGGAGCATTCACCTCATAACTCAGTACCATCCGGGACTGGAGCAACTGAATTACATTCTCCGCCAGGGTTTTGATTACCTCTCGTCGTGCCCTAAAATGAGAAATGTCCTGCCCACTATCCTTCCCACCCCTCCTACTGTGGTATTCTGCCGTCCACCAAACCTACACAATATACTCGTCCATCCTTACACAACCCCTGCTCCCAATCCCTTACCTCATGGCTCATACTCCTGTAACATACCTAGATGCAAGACCTGTCCCATACATCCTCCTACCACCACCTACTCCAGTCCGCTCATTAACATCACCTATCTCATCAAAGGCAGGGCTACCTGTGAAACCAGTCGTGTCATTTACAAGCTAAGCTCCAACCACTGTGCTGCATTCTATGTAGGCATGACAACCAACAAGTTGTCTGCCCGTATAAACGGCCACCGACAAACTGTGGCTAAGAAACAAGTGGACCATCCTGTTGCTGAACACACTGCCAAACATGATATCCCTCATCTTAATGACTGCTTCACAGCCTGTGCCATATGGCTCCTTCCTACCAACACCAGCTTTTCTGAGTTGCACAGGTGGGAACTTTCCCTGCAATACATCCTATGTTCCCGTAACCCTCCTGGCCTCAACCTTCGTTAGTCACTGTCCTCACCCATCCAGCCCCGTCCCTGTTCCCATTCCAGCACTGCACAGCCGTCATTTCACCGACACACCCAGTCTTCTAATTTCTTTTATTTCTCTCCTTTCCGCTATTTACCCCCTCCCCCCTCTGCACCTTCTCTCCTGCCCTCCATCTAAACTGCAAAACTTGACTGTCCGCCACTCCCACCATACTATCCCTCCCTGCCCCAGCCTCCTCCTTACCCCCACCCAGTCGCCACTCCCATCATGCACTGGTGCTGCTGTTCCCAGTGTGGTCTCAGCTCTCTGAGACTGAAGATGTGTGTGCAAGTTGCGCTTATGTGTGTGTGTGTGTGTGCGTCTACTGCTGACAAAGGCCTTAATGGCCGGAAGCTTTAATTGTATGAATCTTTCTATTGTGCCTATCGTGACTCAGCATCTCTGGTATATGGTGAGTAGCAACCTTCCTTCTCTGGTATTGTTACGGTATATTATATGTATGATATTGTAAGAAAAATTGTAAACCAGTTTTTTTGTTTTGACAAGTCTCCTGTACATTAAGTCAATGACTTAAAATTGTATGTTACAAGACAATAAACTTCTATTCTGTTCTGTACTATTACATTTGAACTATCAGCTACATAATTAGCACAACACTTCCCAAGGTTCTGTTTTAGCAGAATGAAAACTGATTAAAAACTGCTCATATTTGGACTTTATTGTAAATATCTGTGATTCTTTGTGTATTACATCACTTTGATAGGAGATGTATTTTTCTCTAATAATTATTAATTATTAGAGTTTCCTTAACTAATTTGCTTCATAATCTTCAGGAGTGTGCTTCATGTATCCAACTGATGTGAAGTTCTCTTCATTGTTTGCAGGGTATGGTGGAGAAATGGTTAATTCAGGTGCAGATATTGATGATTCAGTCTCTTAAAGATATTGCTATGCAAGCTGTTTTAGCATACACTTCTACCCCCAGATCATCATGGGTACTAAACTGGCCAGGTCAAATTGTTATATGTGGCAGCTGCATTCACTGGACTACAGAAGTGTCAGCCTCAATTCAAAACAGCAAACTCAGAGTGAGTTAAACAGTGATCATTGCAACATGTAAATATGTCTCTCACATGTTGTGGTTTCGTTTGTAGTATTATACATGTTCAGTTTTCCTGCTGTTGGAATGCATTATAAGCTTTTCTTTTAATTTCAGAGTTTAAACTAACATTGGTTTATTGTCAGTGCAGATTGTTTGCATGAAATTTGCATATGTTATTGTAGAATTAGTGAATATTACAGCAATGTCAAAGTATTTGTGGTATTTATAATGCAGCCATTAGTTTCCCTAGTGAGGATTGTAAATTTATTGTGTAAAATTATTGTTGTAACAAGTAACAACCCTTCACATAGTTCATAAATACTGTCATACCACAATTAATACAGTACACATACATGGAATAGTTGGAAATATATGAAACACATGCCAATATGTTGCAAATTTAACTAATAAACTGACACAAGAATTTTGACTAACAGAAGCTGCATGAAAAACTGGTATGAAGAGTTGTTTGGGGAGGGGAGGTGAGAGGGCTACTGGTCTATACAGATTTTCATTGACTCAACAAACTTCAAAACTTGCATTCATATCCTTATAAAATGCATGACTTTGCTGCATTTAATAAAACTAGTAAGAGACTTAGGACTGAAAAAGCCATGGGCTCAAGGTAGTTATTAACACTGAGACTCATTACTGGTGGTATTTGTTGTGACAGTGGCACGAGATTTAAACGTGCCGCTACGTAAGTACATAAACACGGCGATAGAGGTGCTCCGCAGCTCGGCTGAGCGCAGGAGCGCCACCTGGCTATGAACGGCGCCGGCCGCATGTCACGGCACGGCAGTTGAGTGACAGCTACGGAGTTGGTAGCATGAAACCCACTATTGTTTCTACGTTTGTATATCCACGCAATTTATTCGTGAATTAAAGGTTATAACACTTTTTGGCGACGAGGTCGGATATTTTTTTTCCAGCGTTGGAGTATTGCACATTCGTGTCTGGGCAGACATGGAACAGCTTATGCAAGTGCTCATTGAACAACAAACACGGCTGACGGCTGCTATTCAGGCGTTGTCGACATCGCTTACTCATCGTCTGTCGTCCTCTTCTCCGCCTCCGTTCCCTCCTTACGACGAGGCCGCTGAAGACTGGGAGGATTATGAGAAGCGTTTGCGGCAACACTTCTTGGCTTTTGGCATTGTCGACGCTCCGATGTGTAAGTCGTTATTTCTATCTTGGATTTCCCCACGGGTCTATCAGCTGCTATCTCAGTTAGCACCTCTGCGGGTACCTGCCTCTCTGTCCTTCCAAGAAATGTGTGACTTATTGTCTAACTATTACCAAAGAAAACACCCACGTTGTTGCCACCCGCGTGGCGTTCTACCGGTGTCGTAAACAGCCCCATCAATCTTACCGGGCTTGGGCGGCGGAACTACACGGTCTGAGTAGGAAATGTCAGTTTGTCACGGACACTCATCATGAGTCTTATGCTGATTCAATGCTTAGGGATGCTATTCTACGGCTTGCTCCTGATAAAGAAGTTCGACAACGTGCCCTACAACTGCCAAACCCGTCGTTGTCGGAAGTTATAAGCATCGCTCAATCCTTTGAAGTGTCTCACGCTGCTGGCGAGCAAATAGACACGTGGTGTGATGTGGGCACTGTACAGTCAACTTTCGACACGGACAATTTGCCTGTTTCCCAGGAGAACAATGATGTGGCGGCGGTTCACTCGCGTAAACAACATCGCGTTGGGCTGCAACGCTCGCAGCGAAAACAGCAACCACAGAAACAGGTTCGTTCCGCCCTTCCTTCTTGTCCACGTTGTTTCGTACAGCATGACAGGGCCGCGTGTCCAAAATGTTGGGTCACGTGTAAATCATGTAGGAAAAAAGGCCACATTGCTTCTGTGTGTCAGTCCCCTCATGTTCCTGTCGACGAGGACGAGGCATCGGACATGGATGTTAACTGTGTGCTTTCTCAAACAAATAAGTTGTTTGTTACTGTTTGTGTTCTGGATAAAGACATTCGCATGCAAGTGGACACTGGCTCTGCAGTAACTCTCATTAATTCTCGCACGTATTTGGAGTTGGGCTCCCCTCCCTTGTCTCCAGTTACATGAAATCTGAGAACTTATAATAAACAGAAAATTCCTATCGTGGGCCAGTTTGATGCTTCCACTGCTTACAAGTCTGTTGTTCGGCCCCTCACGTTTTACATGGTGGATCATGCGGGCACTGAAAATCTGTTCGGGTATGATGCTTTCCAGTTGTTTGGGTTCTCCATTGATGATGATGTGCACCTCATATCTGAGGATATTCCGTATCAACAGCTGGATGGACTGTGTTCTGAATTCTCATCCGTGTTCTCTGCTGGTCTGGATCGTGCCAAGGATTTTGAAGCCCACATTACTCTTAAACCTACAGCTCGCCCTAAGTTTTTCCGGGCACGCCCTATTCCGATGGCGTTGCGTGCACCTGTCAAGGCTGAGATAGACAGGTTAACAGCTTCAGGGATTCTCCTTCCTGTTACCTCCAGCGAATGGGCATCGCCAATCGTGGTGGTTTCTAAACCCAACGGGAGTCTGCGATTGTGTGACGATTTTAAAGCCACTGTCAACGCTCAGAGTCTCATTCACACTTATCCTCTTCCCCGTCCTGAGGAGTTATTTACCAAGCTCGCTGGGGGCCAGTTCTTTTCCAAACTTGACTTATCGGAGGCGTACCATCAGTTGCCGTTGGATGCGTCTTCCAAGGAATTTCTCGTCATCAATACTCCTTGTGGGTTGTATCCGTACCAGCGGTTACCATTTGGTGTCGCTAGCGCGCCGGCCATTTTTCAGCGGTTTTTGGAACAGCTCACGGCTTCCGTTCCTGGCTGCATCAACTACCTGGATGAAATTAATGTCACGGGGGCCTCCACTGAGGAGCACCTTCGCAATTTGCGTTCATTATTTTGGGTTATGCATTCGGTTGGGTTGAAGTGCAATCTGGACAAGTCACAGTTCTTCCAACCCTCCATTGTGTATCTTTGTTTCCACTTGTTCCGTGACGGTATACGTCCTCTCCGTCAGCACGTTGCGGCCATCACCGCTCTCCCCCGGCCGTCTACGGTCAAAGAACTTCAGGCGTTTCTAGGCAAGATTGCTTATTATCACAAATTCATTCCATCCGCGGCGGCGGTGGCTCATCCTCTGCATCAGCTGTTACGCAAAGACGTACCTTTCTGTTGGTCCGACAAGTGTGAGCAGGCTTTTGTTCGCCTGAAGGCTCATTTGCAGTTGGCGCCTTGTCTTGCCACCTTCTGTCCGGGTCAGCACTTGGTTCTGGCGACTGACGCGTCACAGTATGGCCTAGGGGCTGTTCTCGCCCATCGGTATGAGGATGGGTCGGAACGACCCATCGCCTATGCTTCAAAGACCCTCAACGATGCCCAACAGCGTTACTCTCAAATCGAAAAGGAGGCGCTCGCTATCATTTATGCTCTAAAAAAGTTCAGCGTTTTTTTTGTATGGTTCTAAGTTTCACCTCATCACCGACCACAAGCCGCTGGTCTCTCTGTTCAGCCCTTCGGCGTCGCTTCCGGATAAGGCGACTCACCGCCTGCAACGTTGGGCCTTATACTTGTCTCGTTTTCACTATGAGATTCACTATCGCCCCACGGCCCAGCACGCCAACGCTGACACGTTGACGCGTTTGGCGATGGGCCCCGACCCGGTTTTCGATCGAGATGAACTACTCTGTTTCCACATTGGTGAGGAAGAACGTCGTGCGGTCGAGGGTTTTCCTCTTACAGGTTCGCAGGTCGCGTCGGCTACTGCACGGGACCCGGTCCTGCGTCAGGTGATCGGTTTTGTTCAACGGGGTTGGCCGGACAGGACCAAGGACCGGGCATCGGATCCCCTTCGCAACTACCATGCCTTGCGCCTTCGTCTGTCTGTTTGTGAGGGTGTTGTTCTTCTGGCCATGGATGGCGCATCTCCACGGGTCGTGGTGCCAGCTTCTCTTCGCAAAGATGTTCTCAAACTATTGCATGAAGGCCACTGGGGGTTTCTCGGACTAAGTCCCTGGCCCGCAGGCATGTTTATTGGCCCGGTATCTATTCGGACATCTCCCACATGGTCGCTGCGTGTGGTCAGTGTGCTCAACAACTGGCTGCACTCCGTACAATGCCCTCTCCGTGGCCTGATCCGGCGCAGCCATGGGAACGGGTGCACGCTGACTTTGCTGGCCCCTTCCTCGGCACTTATTGGCTACTGTTGATTGACGCCTTCTCGAAGTCTCCGTTTGTGGTTCGATGTCCGTCGCCCACCACTGCGGCGACGATGCTGGCTTTGTCCAAAATGTTTGCGCTAGAAGGTCTTCCCTCCACGATTGTCACGGACAACGGCCCTCAGTTCTCTTCGCAGGCCTTCCGTGATTTTTGTACTGGACAAGGGATTCATCATGTTACAGCACCGCCCTTCCATCCCCAATCGAATGGGGAGGTCGAGCGCCTTGTCCGCACTTTCAAAAGTCAGATGAAAAAATTCCTTACTGATTTTTCTAACGATGACGTTCTGTTGCAATTTATGAGTTCTTATCGCTTCATGCCTCTGGGTGATCGCAGCCCTGCTGAACTCTTGCATGGCCGCCAACCGCGCACTCTACTGCACCTGCTTCATCCTGTCAGGCCTAGTACTGTCCCCCCTCGTGCGGGAAAATACTCGGTGGGCGCCGACGTGTGGGTACGAGGGTATGGATCTCGCCCTAAATGGATTCCAGGGGTGGTCAAGGCTCTTCGCGGCCGCCGGCTTTGTGAAATACGTACGGACGACAGCATGGTTGTTCGTCATTACGACCAGATGCGCCCCCGAGTGGTGGCCACGCCGGTGCCACCGCCCTTTCTTTCGCCTCCACCAGCCCGAGAAGCCAGTCCTGTCGCTGCTGCTGCTGATCTCCCATGCGTGTCGCTGCAGCCAACGTCGCTGCCGCTTCCGAGTACGCCGGAACCAGCCCCAGTCGCGACGCCGCCTTCTCCGGGACCCATCTCGCTGGAGCACATCCCCAGGTCCACGACACCTATGGATGCTGCTCCGGAGTTTTCACCCATCATCTCGTCCAGGAGGCACGTTCCACCCACAGGCTTCCGTCCTGGATATTTTCGACCATATTCTCGTGTTTCTCCGCGGGATCTTCTCGGGGTCTCCCAAGAGGCCTTGGATGTCTCCGCACTGTCTGTGTCTCCAAGGAAGTGAGTGTGTTTTTTTTCAAGGGGGTAAAAGTGTTGTGACAGTGCCACGAGATTTAAACGTGGCGCTACGTCAGTACACAAACACGGCGATAGAGGCGCTCTGCAGCTCGGCTGAGCGCGGGAGCGCCACTTGGCTATGAACGGCGCCGGCCGCATGTCACGGCACGGCAGTTGAGTGACAGCTACGGAGTTGGTAGCATGAAACCCACTATTATTTCTACGTTTGTATATCCACGCAATTTATTCTTGAATTAAAGGTTATAACAGTATTGCCCCAGGTAGCCAAGAATAAATACGATGTGTCCAAAATTAAGTATTCATGCAACATTTTAATGAATACTTTGGATTTACTAGATAGTCGATAATAAAGTTTAACATAAAAAGTAATCATCTTCTGTTAACAGCATGTTTCATTATTCTTGTGATGAATGAAATGCACATGAAAACCACACTATGTGAATTTTTGGTCAACTGCAAAAGGAAAATTGAAGGGAAAATTGTATACATAGAGACTCACAGTACGAATACCAGCACAGTAACAGTCGAACAGCAGAACAGGTAGACAGAAGACCATCGAGCACAGATTTGTCAACAAGGACAGTAGTGACACATTCAATCTCTCAACAAATAACAAAATTTAATGATAATCGTGGACATGCACAACAGCAGGGTTCCTAGCATGATACAAGAAATGAACACCAACTAAACTTTGCTAATGGTGACTTTGATGATAGAGAAGTTTTTATTATTTTTTAATAAATGCAAGAGTATTGATTTAATGATGTGTTTTGCCTTTGTAGGGCATTGCCAGATTATCTACAAAAAGAATAAAAGGAAAATAATAGTTCAGGTAAGGTGCTATCATGCATGGCTGTAATAAAATATCTAATGAAATTTTTACAAACCATGGATTGAGAGACATTCATAAAACTATTATGCTGTAAGAAGCAGACATCCAGATCAAGCTAACTGGGTCACGAACTTGGGCAATGAATATGAATTGATATACAAACCTTAATAAGAAAGAGTAAATGACACAGTGGTAAGTCAAATAAAGTGTTAAATTACAAAACAATACCACCTATACAGTTGCGATGGCCGGTGCTGTGGTGCAGCTATAAGGACCACAGTTACTATCATACTATAATGAAAACCACCTATCACAACAGAAGACATCAGTCATATATACGGTTAAGCATTAGACCGAGTTTCGCATGTGGTTAAGTGGCGGGAACACGTGCAGACAGTACTCCTAAAGTTTTACACTGTAAATTAGATTTCTAATAAATATTCCAAAGTTAAGCTGCAGAAGCACTATAATAAAGAACAACAATGAAATAACAAGTGCAACAGGATAGTCATTAAAAATTAAATTTTTTTTTTTAAAGAAACAAATTTGAATGGCACACCAATAGGCCATGCACATGATAGCAAACTGAGTGGGCCACAGAAAGGAGAAAGTGGAGCAAAAAATGTATTTATCTCTGTGTAAACATTACTTACAGCAATAAAAACTCTGATTTGCCACTTACAATCTAAAAAGTAAAAGTGTAAAAATTTTTAGATAATTAAAATGTTACGTAAGTACAAGAATATCTATAGGATGAAAAGTAGCTATAAAAGAATTGACATCATTTAGAGAAAGGTCTACATGAGGGGAGTACCAGGTAAATGCACAAAAACACATGCCTATGATTAGAACAGTGAATGTATGCAAAGGGATTTCAGCATGAAAAGTGGCAGGGAATGAATCATCTTAAAAGACATTGAATAATGTAAGGAAGAAACTGGCCAGGTGCGAGTAAGACTCACGCACATAGGGTTTCATTATGTATACAGACAGTTCATCCACTCTGGGAACTGAAGATCTTGACACTTTCTGTCTGTTATCAACATTTGATACTGCCAAGATATTGATCCCACGGGTTTCAAGACATTCAACAATGTTTTAATTTGAAGTTTTAAGTCCCATAACCAGTGACAATTTTTTTTTGTGATAAAACTGTAAATTACAGTTTTCTGATTTTTTTCCCTTTATGTGTACTAAGATACTTTTCTTCTCGCCAAATTTAATGATTCTATACCAAAGGGAAGTACATTGTAGGTTTTAATGAGTGAGTCTCGAAGTATCAAAATGTGTGATATAAATGGCTGGAAACGGAAGAGGTCATAGATGAAAATGAAATGGGAGATACGATACTGCGTGAAGAATCTGACAGAGCACTGAAAGAACTAAGTCAAAAAAAGCCCCGGGAATAGACAACATTCCATTAGTGCTACTGATAGCCTTGGTAATAATTCCAATCCCAAAGAAAGCAGTGGTTGTAGGTGTGAAAATTACCGAACTATCAATTTAATAAGTCATGGCTGCAAAATACTAATGTGAATTCTTTACAGATGATTGGAAAAACTGGTAGAAGCTGAACTTGGGGAAGATCAGTTTGGATTCCTTAGAAATGTTGGAACACGTGAGGCAATTCTGACCCTACGACTTTTCTTAGATAACAGATTAAGGAAAGGCAAAGCTACTTTTCTAGTATTCGTAGACATAGAGAAAACTTTTGACAATGTTGACTGGAATACTCTCTTTCAAATTCTGAAGGTGGCACGGCTCAAATACAGAAAACGGAAGCTTATTTACAATTTGTACGGAAACCAGATGACTGTTATAAGAGTTGAAGGGCACGAGAGGCAAGCAGTGGTTGGGAAGGTAGAGAGACAGGGTTGTAGCCTATCCCAGATGTTATTCCATCTATATGTTGAGGAAACAGTAAATGAAACAAAAGAAAAATTTGGAGTAGGAATTAAAATCCATTGAGAAGAAATAAAAACTTTGAGTTTTGCTGATGATATTGTAATTCTGTCAGAGACAGCAAAGGACCTGGAAGAGCAGTTGAATGGAATAGACAGTGTCTTGAAAGGAGGATAAAAGATGAACATCAACAAAAGCAAAACAAAGATAATGGAATTTAGTCGAATTAAATTGGGTGATGCTGCCAGAATTAGAGTAGGAAATGAGACACTTAAAGTAGTAAAGGAGTTTTGCTATTTGGGGAGCAAAATAACTGATGATGATCAGAGTAGAGAGGGTATAAAATGTAGAATGCAATGGCAAGGAAAGTGTTTCTGAAAAAGAGAAATTTGTTAACATCGAGTATAGATTTAAATGTGAGGAAGTCTGTTCTGAAAGTACAGGGTGATTCAAAAAGAATACCACAACTTTAAAAATGTGTATTTAATGAAAGAAACATAATATAACCTTCTGTTATACATCATTACAAAGAGTATTTAAAAAGGTTTTTTTTCACTCAAAAACAAGTTCAGAGATGTTCAATATGGCCCCCTCCAGACACTCGAGCAATATCAACCCGATACTCCAACTCGTTCCACACTCTCTCTAGTATATCAGGCGTAACAGTTTGGATAGCTGCTGTTATTTCTCGTTTCAAATCATCAATGGTGGCTGGGAGAGGTGGCCGAAACACCATATCCTTAACATACCCCCTTAAGAAAAAATCGCAGGGGGTAAGATCAGGGCTTCTTGGAGGCCAGTGATGAAGTTCTCTGTCACGGGCTGCCTGGCGGCCGATCCATCGCCTCGGGTAGTTGAAGTTCAGGTAGTTACGGACAGATAAGTGCCAATGTGGTGGCGCTCCATCCTGCTGAAATATGAATTGTTGTGCTTCTTGTTCGAGCTGAGGGAACAGCCAATTCTCTAACATCTCCAGATACTGTAGTCCAGTTACAGTAGCATCTTAGCATCAACTGACGCTGACGCCTAGTCCACAGCGCCTCAAGCGAACAAATGTACAACTAAATGAAACTTTATAGCTCCCTTAATTCGCCAACAGATAGTGCTTAGCTCTGCCTTTTGTCGTTGCAGAGTTTTAAATTCCTAAAGTTGTGGTATTCTTTTTGAATCACCCTGTATTTGTATGGAGTGTGGCCATGTTGTTGTTGTTGTTGTTGTTCTGGTCTTCAGTCCAGAGACTGGTTTGATGCAGCTCTCCATACTACTCAATCCTGTGCAAGCTTCTTCATCTCCACGTACCTACTGCAACCTACATCCTTCTGAGTCTGTTTAGTGTACTCATCCCTTGGTCTCCCTCTACTATTTTTACCCTCCACGGTGCCCTCCAATACTAAATTGGTGATCCCTTGATGCCTCAGAATATGCCCTACCAACCCATCCTTTCTTTTAGTCAAGTTGTGCCACAAATTTCTCTTCTCCCCTATTCTATTCAATACCTCCTCATTAGTTACGTGATCTACCCATCCAATCTTCAGCATTCTTCTGTAGCACCAGATTTCGAAAGCTTCTATTATCTTCTTGTCTAAACTATTTATTGTCCATGTTTCACTTCCATACATGGCTACACTCCATACAAATACTTTCAGAAACCACTTCCTGACATTTAAATCTAAACTCGATGTTAACAAATTTCTCTTATTCAGAAACGCTTTCCTTGCCATTGCCAGTCTACATTTTATATCCTCTCTACTTCAACCATCATCAGTTATTTTGCTCCCCAAATAGCAAAACTCCTTTACGACTTTAAGTGTCTCATTTCCTAATCTAATATCCTCAACATCACCCGACTTAATTCGACTACATTCCATTATCCTCGTTTTGCTTTTGTTGATGTTCATCTTATATCCCCCCTTCAAGATACCATCCATTCCGTTCAACTGCTCTTCTAAGTCCTTTGCTGTCTCTGACAGAATTACAATGTCATCGGCGAACCTTAAAGTTTTTATTTCTTCTCCATGGATTTTAATACCTACTCCATATTTTTCTTTTGTTTCCTTTACTGCTTGTTCAATATACAGATTGAATAACATCGGAGATAGGCTACAACCCTGTCTCACTCCCTTCCCAACCACTGCTTCCCTTTCATGTCCTTCGACTCTTATAACTGCCATCTGGTTTCTGTACAAATTGTAAATAGCCTTTTGCTCCCTGTATTTTATCCTTGCCGTCTTCAGAATTTGAAAGAAAGTATTCCAGTCAACATTGTCAAAAGCTTTCTCTAAGTCTACAAATGCTAGAAACATAGGTTTGCCTTTCCTTAACCTTTCTCCTAAAATAAGCCGTAGAGTCAGTCAGGTGTTCCCATATTTCTATGGAATCCAAACTGATCTTCCCCGCGGTCGGCTTCTACCAGTTTTTTCCATTCCTCTGTTAAGAATTCACATTAGTATTTTGCAGTCATGGCTTATTAAACTGATAGTTCGGTAATTTTCTCATCTGTCAACTCCTGCTTTCTTTGGGATTGGAATTATTATATTCTTCTTGAAGTCTGAGGGTATTTCGCCTGTCTCATACATCTTGCTCACTATATGGTAGAGTTTTGTTAGGCCTGGCTCTCCCAAGGGTGTCATTAGTTCTAATGGGATGTTGTCTACTCCTGGGGCCTTGTTTCGACTTTGATCTTTCAGTGCTCTGTCAAACTCTTCACGCGGTATCATATCTCCAATTTCATCTTCACCTACATCCTCTTCCATTTCTAATATTGTCCCCAGGAACATCGCCCCTTTGCTTAGTACTGGGTTTCGATCTGTGCTCTTGATATTCATGCAAGTCTTCCTCTTTTCTCCAAAGGTCTCTCTAATTTTCCTGTAGGCAGTATCTATCTTACCCTTAGTGATATGTGCCTCTACATCGTTACATTTGTCCTCTAGGCATCCCTGCTTAGCTATTTTGCATTTCCTGTCGATCTCATTTTTGAGACGTTTGTATTCCTTTTTGCCTTCTTCTTTTACCACACGTTTGTATTTTCTCCTTTCATCACTAAAAAATTCATCTCTTCTGTTAGCCAAGGATTTCTATTAGCCCTCGTCTTTTTACCTACTTGATCCACTGCTGCCTTCACTACTTCATGTCTCAAAGCTACCCATTCTTCTTCTACTGTATTTCTTTCCCCCATTCTTGTCAATTGTTCTCTTATGCTCTCCCTCAAGCTCTCTACAACATCTGGTTTAGTCAGTTTATCCAGGTCCCATCTCCTCAATTTCCCACCTTTTTGCAATTTCTTCAGTTTTAATATACAGTTTTGGTGACGCTGCGAAGTAGTCTTCTTTCAGTTCTGTAGAGTCTGTCCGCCTGGCTCTTCGCCAGACCAGCCAGGGGTGCGGCTGCATACTCCACGACCGGCCTGACGAAGGTCTCGTATGTGTGCAGGGCCGCCTCCAGGCGGCAGCCACGGAGGCGACCCCGCACCTGTCGTATGAGTCCTTGTCTTTTTCTTGTTCTGTTGAGGAGGTAGCTGATGTGCGTCTGCCAGTTTAGATTCTTATCTAGGAACACGCCTAAGTACTTCGTGGAGTCTGTGAGCGTCAGTGGCGTGTTCCATTGGGTCAGTTGTAAGTCGCCAGTGTTTTGGTTTCTGTTCTTGGTTTGGTGTCTGTGTTGGAAGAGTACGGTTTGTGTTTCGGTCGGGTTGGGTCGAATTCGCCACTGAGTCATCCAGGTCTGAAGTTTTTGTAGGTAGTCTGTCGTTTTCCGTTGTATGGTCCTGGTGTTTAGTGCAGTGCACCAATATCCAGTGTCGTCTGCATATAGTGCGACTGTCTCGTCTGGTGCCACCGTGGTGGGGATGTCTGCAGCGTACAGGGTCGGTGACAGGGTGCCTCCTTGCGGGACACCTGCCTGTGGCGTGAATGGTTCGGATTGTTGATCCCCTACACGGATCCTGCATATTCTGTTACTAAGGTAGACTTGTATGATTTTAATGAATTTGGTGGGGATTCCTAGTCGGCTCAGTTTGAGGAGGATCCCTGGATGCCACAACTTGTCGAATGCACGCTCGATGTCTAGGAATACTGCGAGCGTGCATCGTCCGTCGTTGAATCCCTTAGTAATGCTGTGGGTGAGTTTAAAGAGGGGGTCATTCGTCGAGTGGTTGGGTCTGAAGCCTGACCGGATTGTCGGGGGTAGTCCTTTGTCTTCTGTGAATTTTCTAAGTCTGTTCGCTAATATGCGTTCGTAGGTCTTCCCTATTACGTCAAGCAGAGAGATTGGTCTGTATGAGCGGGGGTCAGTCTTTGGTTTGTCAGGCTTGAGGATCATTATTGTCCTACTCGTCTTCCAGTTGGTCGGTAACGTTTCGTAAGTGAGGCAGTAATTGAAGATTATGGAGAGAATGGGGATGAGGATGTGTGGGGGAGGGGGGGGGGGGGGCGGCTTTCTGTAGGTGCAGTCATCGGATTTCGTTTTGTCCAGGAGCGGAGTTACGTCCTGTGTGGATGGCTTCGGCTATTTCAGTGTTGGTTATTTCCTTGGTCAGGTTGTGTTCGTTCTCTGTGTCCACTGTTGCTGTGGTGAGTAGTCGATTCAGTTGTAGTTCAACTGTACATCTGTGTACTTCATCAAAGAGATTGTTGTTGGGAAAGGAGTAGACCTCCTGCAGTACCTGTTTGAAGATGGTGGCCTGTTCACGTTTGTCTGTTGTCGGTTCGTTGTTTGTTATTAAGGTGAGTCCAGTAGTTCGTCGTCGTCCCGTTAGTGTTCTGAATTTTTTCCAGAATTTGCCTCCACTCCTGTAGTCTAGTTGTTTGCAGGTGTTGTTCCACTGTGTTTGTCTATGTGTGGATATTATGTTTCTGACTCTGTTGTTTAGTCTGTTCCAAAGTCGTCTTAGATCTGGGTTGTTCGTACGTCTTATCTCTCTGCGTAGTCGTTTCTTTTGTTGTATTAGCTGTAGGGCCTCAC
This sequence comes from Schistocerca cancellata, assembly GCF_023864275.1. Taxonomy (NCBI): domain Eukaryota; kingdom Metazoa; phylum Arthropoda; class Insecta; order Orthoptera; family Acrididae; genus Schistocerca; species Schistocerca cancellata. Next base: position 15,583,045 of record NC_064627.1, on the reverse strand, counting down.
GGGGGATAGTTGGTCTCCAGTTATTTATGATTTTTCGTCGGCATTGCTTCGTCGGTGGCTTGTTTGATTGCGTCTTCGAGGCGTCTGGTCACTAACTGTAGGTCAATGTCGTCAGTGATGCTCACTGGGAAGTTTAGTTGGTCTGTGATGACTTCGCCATATCGTTCCCAATTAGCATTTGCGTAGTTGCGGATGGTACGTCTGGTGGGAGGAGGGTCTGGAGGGTTGAGTGCCTCTGTGGAGAAGGCGAGTGGTAGGTGATCGCTCGTTATCGGATTGCCAATCTTTGGGGAGGTGATGGTGTCCGTCAGTGTGGGGCTAAACTGGATGTGGTCAGGGGCAGACTGTCCGTTGTGCCCTATGAAGGTGTATTCATAGATGGGAAGGCGGTCTATTGGTTGTGTTGCTAGGATGTCAAGGAGTGTGCGTCCGTTTTGGTTATCTGTCCAGTCTCCGAGTTGGGGTTGTCTGGCGTTGAGGTCGGATAAGAGAATGAATTTGTCCAAGGTTTGCAGGTGTTGTAGGAGTTGGAGTGGGAGGGGACTGTAGGGGGGGGGGGGGGGGGGTTGTATAGGCATGCCACTGTGATTGTATGTCTGTTAGTTCCCCTGATTTTAACCATTATTGCCTCTAGGTTTTGTAGTGCTGGGGGGAGGGGGATTTCGGTGGCGGGTATCGAGTTTAGGACGTACATAGCTACACCTCCCCTACCGTCAGCCCTATCTTTATGAAAGCAGTTGAATTTAGGGATATTGCAGTCCCTTTCCTCTTTCAACCTGGTTTTGGCCACACCCGCTACATGTATGTGGTCATTTATGAGTGTATGCATCAGCAGAGTTCGTCTTTTTACTACCCCCCTCGCATTTACGAAGAGGAAGTTTGTGCGAGTGTTAGCAGTGTTATCCATGTATTAGTCTTGGAAGAGGTGTTGTCCTGCTGTTTTAACTTCTGGTAGTTGGGTGGGGTGTGTGGTGAGCGTCATCGGGAGTCCTATTTTGACTGTTTTCTGGTGGTCCGTTTAGTGTGTCATCGTGTGTGCTGAGTAGTCTTGTTTGTGGGTGCCACTGATCTTTAACGGTGATGTGCAGTCTGCATCCTGTGTGGGTGGCTTTTATTGTTTTTTCCAGGGCTTGAAAAGCGACCTGGTTAATTGTTTTAATGATCTCCTCCTTCCTGTCCTGAAACAGGTTAGTCAGGGTGCCGGCTAGGACCCTCAGGAAGTCTGCTTTCAGCACCTTCTCCTGATGGATGTCCTCCACTGCGATCTGCGCTGGCTCGTCGATTAGCTTGATGGGGGCTCGAAGCAGTGGGCAGCAGTAGGAGAGTGCTGAATGGGGGCCTTCACATTTGGGGCATTTTTCAGCGCCAAGGCTGTTGCATTGGGAGAGCGAGTGGTCTCCACTGCACTGGGGGCACTTTGGCTTACTTACACAGTTTTTGGTTTGATGTTCAAACGATAGGCATAGACCACACTGGGCGGGTTGAGGTGGGGGGAAATTGGAGGGTTCTGTATCTTTCCGTGAATAGTCGATGAGAACTCCTTGTGTTAGAATTCTGTCGAGGGTCTCTTGGTCCCTCGTTATTACACGGATCATCTTGGTGGGGGCGTTCCTGGTGCGAGATTTGATTCGCCAAGCCCTCTCAATGGTGAGGCCTTGATCTTGAAGTTGTTTCTGGACTTCTTGGTCTTCTACATCGTGTGGAACCTTTTTGATTACTGCCGATAGGGGGGGGGGGGGGGCTGCCTTGTTCACGCCTGGGCTGTCTGTCTCTTGGTTCACGAGGACAGAGTTGTCTCACTACTATTTTGTGATGTAGATGGAACCTAAATAGCTTTTGTAGATGGGTTTCTTCTCCAGGTTTAGCAATTTTGATGAGGGCGATGCCATCTCGTCAGACCTTTAGGTCCTTGATGGCATCCCTCATTTCCTGTTTGAAGAACTTGTTGATGAAGAGAGTTAGCTTCCTCTCTGTTGCTGAGTCGTCTGGAAGGAATTGTATTTCATATGTGACAGTTTTTAGGTCCTCGAGTTGGAGGCACTTGCCCCTGTTCTCGGACGATGGGTCTGGTTGCGAACACCTGGTAGTTGAGGAGGGCATAGATGGTTGCTGTAGGTTGGGTGGGGTCTGTGCAGTCGCTCGTGGGAGTCCGACTCAGGAGTGCTTAGTTGGCACCGTTATTCGTTTCCACGCCCTGAGTCAGCCTATTCTGTCATACGCGGGTTACTGGGTAGTGCCACAGGCCCTGGTATGCGTATACTCTGCACTTAGGGGGTAGACAGTCTGACTGCCAGCGACACTGTGTTGTGGGCACGACACTTTTGCTTTTCCCACCACTTTTGGAGTGGCAGATGAGGGTAACATGACAAGATTGCGTGGGTGGCACGGCGAGATTGCGTAGCCTCCCGTTGGGTTGTGCGGGAATCTCGTTGGTGTTCGGAAGACTCGTGAGAGCGCATCGTCGTCCTCAGCACGTCCGCTCGCTGCGCCGTCCGCGCGACGACTGATTCTCTCTGTGGCGCCTGCTGCAGCGCCGGCCCACCGGCAGGCGGGTTGGGCGGTGGAGGGGGACTGGTGCGAGGGTGGGGAGCGCTCCGCTCTCTTGGCAGCTGCTCGCTCGCTGTCCGCTGTACCTCAGACATCCGCTCCTGATGGCTCCCGATTCTCGCCATGTATGGAAGTGAAAGATGGGTGATGAATAGTTTAGACAAGAAGAAACTAGAAGCTTTCGAAATGTGGTGCTACAGAAGAATGCTGAAGAGTAGATGTGTAGATCACATAACTAATGAGAAGGCACTGAATAGAATAAGGGAGAAGAGGAATTTGTGTTAAATAATAACACAAATAACAATAAATAATCAGAACCAAAACATCCACGAATAGTTGTGAATTTTACTGATCAGCTGATGATTAAGTATTTGATCTTTAACCTCTGGCACATGATTGAAAACCTTCAATTCTTCCAGAAGGTTGAGTTTCTTGCCTTCTTAGGCAAAATGGAAAATCTAGAGATCATCCAGCTCGGGGGGAGGGGGGGTGGGGTCGGGGGTTGGTGCTCTTTGCCTTCAAATACTCAATGCCACTTTATTTGTCACCTTTGGTTAACAGGTTTTCATTGAATTTAGTCTTAAATATGCTAAATGTCTGGCTATGTAACTTTTTGGCAAACATTACATTCCAGTTTATTGGCTCGAGAGCCAGCGTGTGTATTGTATCTTTATGTGGTCATTCACGATGAATATAAATGTGCTGAGTTCTATTTTGAGTTCCATCTTTTTAAAGTTTGCTTATAAATTTGTGTTCATTGTCAAGGCACATGCACAGGTAAACTCTATCTGGACATATGCGTATTCCACAACATGATAGCTCTGCAAATGTCTCTCAGTCTCTCGTTCATGAAAATTCCATTAGATATTTTACTACTACTGTCCCCGATAGGACCTTACATTAACTATTATTTTCCCTTTATTCTTTTTGTAGATAATCTGTTGATACCCTACTGTAGAGGACAAGGGGTTATTTTTAGGAAATACGGTGCGAAATTGTGATTTAGTGTGTTTCACGGCAGACGGCAGACAAAGGATGGCTGGCGCATTATGCAGGTGACACAGTTTTGCAACGAGTGTCAGTATGTGCGTACGTGCGCGGCAGCCGTCAACAGACAAAACGCAGCATTAGCAGAAGTACGCAGGCACGGGCCGCGTGTGGTGCAGTTGCATTAGCCAACTCATCGAGAACATTCTAATAAACACGCTGCCACGTAACTGGCGGATTCAGTAGCGGTCTGCATTATTTAAGCGTATCAGAGGTGGGCGTCGGCATTCAGTTCGACCGATTAGTTGTTCAGGCTGTTATGTTGTCATCACTGACGCTGTCCCCGAGGACTGGCCGGCAGAGGGCGTTGCCCGCTGCTGCACCGACGACTCTGGTATCGTCACGAGCCTGAGCATCTGCAGGAGGCGCGCTAGGCCGGGCCTCGTGCTGCTAACCTCATACCGCCTGCGCTACTGCTGACCGAGCACGGCGTCGCATTCCCTGGGCTGCGTGCATCGGCACGTCTCCACCACGACATGAGCGGTGGGGCTGAGCTACTGGAAAATGTATTGCAAGAACCAACAATAAAGAGGAATATTGCCAAAAACAGCCACCTTCTTCTATCCAGCCACACCGTACAACCGCGACCTTGCCACCCGCTCCGGTCATCCCAATACAAATGGTTTCAGTTGGGCAATCTGCGCATCACACATTCCTGTTACAGTTAGTGACAGTAGTGGTCTTCTCCCTGGATTTGGAGGAAATTGTGGCTGGTAATTGACGAGGATATGTGGCACCTGAGAAGGGTAACAATGGATCAGCAACTCCTGCAACATGACAAGTAAGTGCCAATTTTTCATTGGGTGGTTTGTCTGAAACTGTAGCATAGTCCATCCTCCCTTCCTTTTCTTCTTTGTGGGCTTACTGTAGTCTTGATTCAATAGCTGGTAGTGGTGGAGCAGTCTGTGTCAGCCGAGGTGGCTACTCAGCAGCTACTTGAGTGAGTGTCGAAATTAGAGATAGAGCTTGCTCGGTCTAAAGAAGCAAGCAAAGAACGGTTTCCTGTTAATGCAGTAATTCTTGACACTAACACTGCGTCTTTGGTCACCCTTTTCTCGGGAAAAGCTGGGGAGGATGTTATGATTTTTTTATTTTATTTTATTTATTTATTTATTTATTTATTTTATTTTATTTTTTTTTTTTTTTTTTTTTTTTTTTTTTTTTTTTTTTGAGAACCTTAGCACGGCCGCTAAATTGGGAAATTGGGGTGCAGAAACACTTTTACATGTGGCTAAGTTGAAAGTAATTGGGGATGTCAGAGCATACGTTACATGCCATGAAGAATTAAGGGATGCTCTGGCATTTGAAGTATTCAAAAAAGGGTTGATGGAAAGGTATCGGAGGAAAAATACGTCTAGATATTATCGGTAACAATTGAATAGAATGTATCAAAGGAATGGGGAATCAATAGAAGCTTTTGTAGATCGAATTTGAAAAATTAATGTTAATACCTATGAGCTAGCGGATTCTGATGGGTTAATGAAGCCATTCTGCAGGAAGCTGAGCAGAGGGCACTAGACGCATTTTTGCGGGGAATACCACCTCAAACCTCCCGCAAGATTAGGATGGAATTCCCTAAGACTCTCAATAAGGCAGTCGGAATTGCTGTGGCGCTAGAGGAAGTTGAAGCAGTAACAAAGACGCGGGACAGGATAGCAGTGTTTAATGCAGAAATAAAATGTTTCAGATGTGGTCGGATGGGACACATTAGACGTGATTGCAAGGAAGTGCAGTGCAGGGAATGCAGACGTTGGGGTCATCGGGAGTGTAATTGCAGTGGGTCCTGGCAGAAACATGATAGGAAACCGCAAGGTGGGCCTCACCCCCCTCAGTTAAACGGGGCAGGGGGTGCTGTGTCCACTGTGCAACACCCCCCGTAAGGATTAATGCTTGTGCAGAATCAGTGGCAGACTTTTTTCTGACCGGCTCTGTGAGGGGAAGACGGTGCAAATTTTTATTGGATTCCGGGTCTCAGGTATCCACAGCGAGTAGAAATGTACTCGGTAAAGTAGAATTAAAACCACCACGCTGGGCATTAAGTGGCATTTGTGGAGGACAGGTGAAGTCACTCGGATCAGCGGTGTTAAACTTCCGAGTGGAAATGAAGAACTCCCAGGTGATGGTAGAAGTTCTTCCAGTTGTTGGCAGCAGCTATGATGTCATACTCGGATTGGACTTCCTAGTGGCACATCACGCAAAAGTTAACCTGGAACGGTGTACAATAGAACTGGTCGGAATATAATTTCGCCTAGGTTCTGTGGCCAAAAAAACATTACTGTTGCAAGGAACTGCCCAGACGTCGGGTGGGCCACCTAAACTGCATACAAGGTCCCTTAGAGTTAACTCGCGGGATACTATACCGAAGGGTACAGTGAAAATAATCTGGGCAGATGTTGGAGCTAGCGTGCTGGTAAATTTGTTGTGTGTTGTTGAACCTTTGTCTGAGAATGAGCCGCTGGATAAAATGAAGTGTTTTATGCGCCGTAGTGTGTCCTACATGCAGGAGATGAAGGAAAAAAGGTTGTACTTGTCGCTATTGATAATTTTGGCCTTGAAGAATACAAGAAACGAATGTTGAGTGGGGGAAAACAACAGTTTGTTCAGGATGCAACCGTAAATGTAAAGTGGAATGCTGTGCAGTCCTAAATGTTTACTGTAAAATAAATATTGTAAGGACAGACTATGCTCCAGTGGTGGTAGAGTATTTATTGCAATAAAGAATTTGATAATATGTAGTGAAATTATTACAGATCCTGAATGAGAAATAATCTGGGTGAAGTTAAGCACCTCGCAGTGACAGTTCGTCGTGGAAGACGGGATATTGTACCGTAAAACTAGGAACAGTCCATGCATAGTCGTATCAGAAAAATTGCGAAACGAAATTTTAATGCAAGCATATGATTCAATGTTTTCTGGTCATTCAGGTCAAAGAGCAATGGAAAGGAGGGTAGCACAGAGTTATTGGTGGTCAATGCATAGACAAGCTGTCGATCAGTGCATAAAGAATTGCATTCCGTGTGCTCAACGGGTGGAATTGCGTCATCGGAAAATTGTGTTGCAATGACTGCCAGAAGCAGATAGACCCCCTCCAATTACTTGGCTTAGGCGGCTTGGGACTGTTTGTGCAAACACCAGCGGGTAATTGCTATGTTTTAACAATAATAGTTCATTTTTTGCGCTATGTGTCTACGACAGCTATTCCGGACCAGCAAGCCGAAACAGTGGCTCACGCCTTGGTACATCAATGGATATTGAAATTCGGAACAGGCTGAATCTATAATTACAAATCAAGGGACAAACTTTATGTCCGATTTGATGAAACAGTTATGCAAGTTGTTGCATGTAAAGAAATTGAGACTGAGCGCATTACACCCGCAGGCTAATGGTCGGACTGAGAGAATTCATCGAACAATAGCTAAGATGTCAAGTTATTATGTAAATTCGCAACACAACAGTTGGGATACCCTGTTGGCATTTGTAACCGTGGTGCATTACTCAAAAGTGCATGAAAGTACAGGATTGTCTCCGTAAGAAGTACTGTTCGGTCGGAAGATGCCATCTCCATTTGAATTGCTCAAGACCCCACCAGGAACCGATATTTCGGCTGTTAAGGATTTATCCACAAAGTTGAATACAATCTGGCGGCAGGTGAAAAAAATGAACACTAAAGCGTTAGAGAGACAGGACAAAGTTCACAATAGAAAGGCGGCTTTACCCAAATATCATGTAGGACAATGGGTGATGATGACTAATCCGTATGTGCCAAAAGGCAAAACGAAAAAATTTGTATCCTGTTATCAAGGTCCTCTCCAGGTGATCGAGATGACATCGCCGGTGAATGTAAAATTACAGCTTTCAACTCGCCGTACTATTGTGCGTGTGAGCCGAATTAGGCCTTTCAAGGGGAATTTTGAGGAACTTCCTTCATTGTCTCCAGTGACTTCTAGTGGAGAGAAAGATGAATCTAAGAAAAAGAATAAGACAGGAGTAGTTAAACAAGAGAACCGAGTTAATTGTGGAAGCGATCAGACATGCTAATATTATGCTCTCAGGCCACACGTAAAAAGGAAAAGCTAATGTGAGTTATTTTTCTTTTGTTTCTCAGGAGGGGTGACATTCTGATAAGACCAACAGTTCCAGCATCATGGGTTGCGCTGAAGAGGAAGGTGTGCACTATCTCTAAGCATAGTTGTTCTGTTTTGCTGTTTTGTTCTCACGACAAGTGGACGTAATTATGTCCTGACATCAATGGACCTTAAGGGTGGACTGTAATGTTTGAGCGGTTGATGATGAAATCTGTAAATTAGAGGACACATTTAATGAACTTCATTCCATAGTGGCTAATCACTCAAGGTTTAATGACACACAGGGGGAATATCCGCTACTACAATCAGCTTTTGCACACTTACAAGCTCAGTTGAGGCAAAGTACAGGGTTTATCCCGCACGTCCGTAGGAAAAGAGGATGGTTAGACGCAGGTGGCCGTATCCTAAAAACTGTTTTTGGGGCCACTGACACGGAAGATATTAAAAGTATTAATGAAACGCTACAGCAGGTACAAGATAATGCGAATAGCAACCGGAGAATGCTAGATCTTCCCACAACCCAATTAGAGAGTTTGGAGAAAGATGTAGTTAATAATACGCGGCAATTGCGAGCTTTTGGCATGACCTTGATGTCCCACATTAAGGCCACAGCTGACGCAACCAATCACGACTTGGTTATAATCAAGTAACGCTTGGATAACATCGATTCACAGCTGATAATTGCTAAGCTGCTCTGTTTTCTTGCTGATAGTATTACGGAAGCATGCATAGAAGCCACGGAACTACAGGAGGCTTTGTTGCACGCAATGCGTGGGCACTTAACCCCGGTACTGTTACCTTTGGAACAACTTCGGGAAGGATTACGGAAAGTTCAATTGAATTGCCAACATCCCCGGAGGTACTGATGACATTAACAGACGAACACTTATCTCTGTACTACAAAAGGGCCACTGTTACCAGTATGCGGACGGGTACCCTGCTGAAAATTCATATCATAATACCATTAACATGTAAGGATTGTAAATTTGAATGTTATGCCTTGCATACGTATCCAGTGAAGTGGGAAATTTTGCAGAGATTCGTAGAATTAACCGTACGGAAAATACTGTTAGTGGCATGTAACAGACAAGCTCATGCATTCTTCACTGCACAAGACTTGTTGTGCTGTTGAACAGGTCCAGTTACCATCTGCCCTGCAAAATTGTTACACACTGTTCCCAAATCTTGTGAGTATTCTCTATTCCACGCTCAAGAACCAGTCACAGAGTATCCTAAGGAAACTATAGCAGGCACAGTGCAATTCTTTCAGCAAGTGGGTCCACACTGGGTATTTTCAGTAATGGAAAACACAGTTGTTATTTGCATTTGTTACGAGCAGGGTAAGCAAGGGAGTACGCAAAGAACAGAATTGCAGTGGCAGGGACTGTTAATTAACGGCACACAGTGCGACATTTCAGGGCCAACTTTCCATTTACCAGCCGTGATTACTGTAGCTACAATAATGAACATAACATACATATTGATCTATGTACCCGACCAACCAGTGCAATTCGTCACGAAAGAAAATCTCACTCTTTTGAATAGCACATTAGACCCGACTTTGCTCGCCTCTTTGGACCGGATGCTAGCAGCTCAGGATGGACGTATAACTATGGAACATCTTTTTCCATGGGTGCATGAGTACCATATTGAGCATAAACAATGCTTACTAGTTATTGGATCATCAAGCACCGCCACCTGTATTTTCATCTTTGTTGTAGGATTAGTGTACTATTGGCTCAAGAGGAAGGTAGCCCAAATCCTGCCCCTTCCAACCTTTAATCTAAGGGTCCATACAAAATCAATGAACAGTTGTGAGGCACTGCAGCAGGACACTGAGTAATGTTTATGAACAAAAATTAGACTGAGGATAGAAGTGAATGAACACCATGTAAATAGTGAATCAATCGCATTTTCTGGTGTTTGTGAAGTGTACAGTGATTGTTTTGACTTTTTGGTTGAGTTCGGTGATGAATTCTTTTCATACGAGGGAGGAATTGTAGAGGGCAAGGGGTTATTTTTAGGAAATATGGTGCGAAATTGTGACTTAGTGTGTTTCAGTGCGCGATGCGCCGGCCTCACGGCAGACGAAGGCTGGCCGGCACATTATGTAGGTGACACAGTTTTGCAATGAGCATCAGTATGGGTGTACTTGTGTGGCAGCCATCAACATCCAGAATGCAGCATTAGCAGAATTACGCAGGCATGGGCCGTGTGTGGCGCAGTTGTGTTAGCCAACTCATCGAGAACATTCTAATAAACAAGCCGATGCGTAACCAGCGGGTTCAGCAGCGGTCTGCACTATTTAAGGGCATCAGAGGTGGGCGCCGTCATTCGGTTCGACCGATTGGGCGTTCGGTCGCTGTTACGTCGTCGTCGTCACTGACGCTGTCCCTGAGGACCGGCCTGCAGAGGACGTTGCCCGCAGCTGCACCGGCAACTCCCGGCATCGTCACGAGCCACAGCGTCTGCAGGAGGCGTGCTAGGCTGGGGCTCATGCTGCTAACCTCCTACCACCCACACAGCTGCTGACTGAGCATGGCATCGCATTCCCTGGGCTGCATGCATCAACACGTCTCCACCACGACATGAGTGGTGGGGCTGAGCTACTGGAAAATGTATTGGAAGAACCAACAATAAAGAGGAAGATTGGCAAAAACAGCCACCTTCTTCTACCCAGCCACGCCCTACAACCCCGACCCCGTCACCTGCTCCGGTCATCCTATTACACTACAAAGGCAAAATGCATCATTAAAGCAATATTTTCACAACCGAGACTGTTTTATTAAAAAATAATGTTTATACAGATTCTGTAACAGTTGGACAGATGGAGTGGAAGTTGTTTTATGAGATGTTTTGACTTCAGAAATACAAGAAACGAATGTTGAGTGGGGGAAAACAACAGTTTGTTCAGGATGCAACAGTAAATGTAAAGTGGAATGCTGTGCAGTCCTAAATTTTTACTGTAAAATAAATATTGTAAGGACAGACTATGCTCCAGTGGTGGTAGAGTATTTATTGCAATAAAGAATTTGATAATATGTAGTGAAATTATTACAGATCCTGAATGAGAAATAATCTGGGTGAAGTTAAGCATCAAAGGAGGAGTTGGATTGGGTTGTTTGGTGGGGGAGACCAGACAGCGAGGTTATCGGTCTCATTGGATTAGGGAAGGATGGGGAAGGAAGTTGGCCGTGCCATTTCAAAGGAACCGTCCTGGTATTTGCCTGAAGCAATTTAAGGAAATCATGGAAAACCTAAATCAGGATGGCTGGACATGGGATTGAACCGACGTCCTCCATCAAAGGAGGGAACGACATGGTAATCAGATGCTGTTAAAGACTGATTCCATCTGAAGTGAAATGGCAGAGTGCTTCAGAGAGAAATGTAAGAATATCATGAGTAAGTTTCCTGCAGATATAGGATGGGATGATGATAATGAAGTCCCTGGTGATGAATGATGACTAAGATGAAGATGACACAACACCCAGTCATCTCGAGGCAGGTGAAAATCTCTGACCCTGCCAGGAATCGAACATGGGACCCCGTACTCGGGAAGTGAGAATGCTACCAGGAGACCACGCTAGTATGGGAGAGTCTTGCAATTAAAACTGGTGCCAAAGAAAGGGATTCATGTGAGATTGTTCTGAATGCCTTCTCTGAAGAAAAGTACACATAGAACCAACTCCTGAGAGGGTAACAGCATCGTAGACTTCGTAGCAGCAAATAGACCTGAACAACATGTTGGTAAGTTGCTATGAAAACAATGAGACCTTCATCATAGATTTAAGTGAAGTCAAGACATTCCTGAATTAAACGAAATTGAGTATAAGGAGAGAAATGAGAGAAACATTTGATGAATTTGAAGCAAAAATTGTGCCAACCAATCTGACTACAAACTAAAAATTTTTCTCTTATATAAAGGAGATTCATATCATGGCAGATATTGAACTGAATGATCGAAGAAAAGCAACTACATTAGCTTAACAGTAAAAGGAATATTGACTAGATAAGATGCCTCATAATTCTTCATAGATGATCTGGGGGGAACCTGCTGCCCATCAGCAGTAGTAGATCATAGGTTGCTTGTGCAACAGAGGATTCTTTGTGACTGGAAAAACTTGCAGGTCATTCCTGTTTTCAGGAAGCTATGCATATAATTGTAGGTGGATATTGGTTGTGTGACTAGGGCCTCCCATCGGGTAGACCGTCCGCTGGGTGCAAGTCTTTAGATTTGACACCATTTCGCAACTTGCTTGTCGATGGGGATGAAATAATGACAATTAGGACAACACAAAACCCAGTACCCGAGCGGAGAAAATCTCCGACCCAGCCGGGAATCGAACCTGGGCCCTTAGAATTGACATTCTGTCGCACTGACCACTCAGCTATCGGAGGTGGGCTGCGGATATGGGTAATGCCAGTCTTGTTGGCTTATGAAACATGTTCTATGCTCACATACTACAAATTTTTTGGAGAATAAAAATCTCTTGTATAAAAATCAACATGGATTCTGCAAATTGAAATATTGCAAGACTTAACCTGTTATGTTTGTGCATATAACCCAGAGTGCCATAGACACTGGCGTTATGATTCCAAGTTCCTCGACTTCAGGAAGGCATGTGATACAGTTCCAGTACTGTCATTCAGTGGAACAACTATGAGCTTATTGAGTATCATATCAGGTTTGTAACTGGATTCAAGGCTTCCTTGCATATAGAAGTCAGCACGATGCTGTTAACGGTTACTGTTTACACTATACATAAATGATCTAATGGGTAATGTTGGAAGCTGCAGGACGCCATTCACAAATGATGCGGTTATTTATTACAAGGTAGCAATCCCAGAAAGGAAGGCTGTAGTGAATTGCAGGAAGACCTGCAGAGGATCTATGGTCTTGGCCATTGACCCTCTACATAAATAAATGTAACGTATTTTGCATATGTAGGAAAAGAAATCCAGTAACATAAAACTTCACTGCTGATGACGAATAGCAGGGAACCGTAAACACCATTAAATATTTACGATTATCTATCTGGAGTGATCTTGAGTGGAATGACCATATAAAACAAATAGGAAAAGCAGGTGTGAGACTCAGATTCACAGTAAGAATCTTAAGGAAATATAATTTATCCATTAAAGACGTGGCTTAGAAGACACTTATTTAACCAATTCTTGAGTACTGCACATCAGTCTGGGATGCTTACTGAGTCAGATTGATGGAAGAGACTGCAGATCTGACGAATAGTGGCGAATTTCATCGTTTGACAAACGCCAAAGGTTTACTACTTAAATTTCAAAAGAATACTTTCTTGGAAGAGTTGGACAACAAGTTACACTCATGTTCAGAAAAAACAAAAACCTCGAATGACCAGAGATAGGACATCCATATTCACAGGACACGAACGTTCATTCGTTCTGCAGAAACGATTACCATTTGAACAATGTCGGCCTGTCATTTTGAGGTTAACATCGATATCACGGGGAAACACCACCTACTGGGAAAATGTACCTCCGGCTGTCGTTGTTACTATAAACCGAAGGTAATGGATCACCGACTTGAGCAGACGTGCAGGATGCGTTGCAGACGTATGCGCAAATGTTCTGTCAATTCAGTGACTGAAAGAGTGCACACTATTGGCATGAGAGACTGTGATGCATACATCCAGGAAATTGCTGTTTGTGCGGGATGAAGTATTGCGGCAGTGCAACAGGTGTGTGCAAAATGGTTCACGGAAGGCCGTAGAAAACGATGAAATGGGTAATGTTGCTCTACCCAGACCACCCCCGAGAAGAACAACACCTTTTCTGAACGGCATTGCAGGACAGATCTGCATCCTTGTTGGCTCTGGTGCAATGGTGGAACAGTGTAACACATCATACATTATCAGGTGTGACAGTCCATCATCATTTATTACTGCATATTTTTCAAATCTCATCTGACGTAGTCTCCAACAATCAGTCTTTCCTTCTCATCCCGTTCGGTAAGTCTCCTCTGACCCGTGGTTCTCAGTGACTTTCCCGAAATCTCCCCTTTTCCTAGACACCTCTATAGTCATTTTCCTTCAACCCCCTCTTCCTTGCCCTTCAACCCTTCTGCCTGAAGAAGGAGCCACTGGCTCCGAAAGCTTACCAATTACAACCATCTTTTATGCGTGATTTCTGCCGCCACTTGTGGTATAGCTTTTTTGTCTATCGAGTTAAATTATTTCATTTATGTATCCTTTATTCCCCTCAAAAACATGATGCAACTAAATTCTGTCATTTGTCCATGTCCTTTGTGTCACAAGAGTAGGAGTCTGTCACTGTGTCAACTTACTTTGTCATATTATGAAAAGGAAAGTTGCTACTCACCATATAGCACAGATACTGAGTCGCATATAGGCACAACAAAAAGATTGTCACAATTATAGCTTCGCAACTGAAACCACACTATGTGGTTTCAGTTGCCTGAGACTGCAATTGTGTGTGAGAGTTGCATTTGTGTGTGTGTGTGTGTGTGTGTGGTGTGTGTGTGTGTGTGTGTGTGTGTGTGTGTGTGTGTGTGTGTGAGTGTGACTGTGTATATCTATGTCTATTTAGGAAGGCCTTAAAGGCTCATAGCTATATTTGTGACAATCTTTTTATTGTGCCTATCTGTGACTCAATATCTCCGCTATATGTAGGTAGCAACTTTCTTTTTCATAATATTGTTACTCTGGTACCACGCGGCGCAGTTTTTGAATCTGCACCAGATGGCACGGATGTTGAAGACCCCTAGAGGTCACTGCTCCGTTGGACAGTAAGCCATGGCTGCACACACCTCCTGGCCCATGTTTAATGTTAGGGTGCCACAGTGGAATACTTGGTCCCAGCGGCCAATGGCGGTGTCCTCGATCATGTATTTAAGCGCCTGCATCTCACTCCGCCAGCCAGTCTAACCTTGGCGTGCATCTATCGACACTTTGTCTCAAGACAGCATATTGACATTCTTGTTCCGTGTACGAGTGGACATGATTGATTAGTTTGGTTTTCTTGTGACTCTGTTGTTTCTATCTTTTTGTTGTTCGTAACGTCCTTCACTGTTTGTTTCCATCCTCTCCCATTTGTGTTGTTCACGGGCCACTCCGTGGGTCCAGCCTCGCTTTCCTTCACAGCAACCTTGTGACTGGAATGGTCGCGGTTACAGCAGTTACATTCCATCCTGGATTTTCTATTGTTTACTTTGTCATATTCTTTTATACTGAACAAATGTTATATTTTGTATTACATGTTTTGTTTTGTTTTGTTTTCACGCAAGAAATACTAATGTGTATTCATGATATTATTCCATTGGTCAACTTAATATGTTATTCTTACCCTATGATGGTAAGTAACCCACCTCTTTGGTCAGTTTTGGTCAGTGATCTTACACTAAAAGAATACTTATCAGCTGATTAAATAACAATTGACAGTATTTGTTTACACACGTTCACCATTAGGAATGATCTTTGTTGTTTAAGGGCTTCTTTCTCAAGTTTAGTTTAACGGTGTCTTATACCGCTTTAATATATCAGTATTATAGAATACCTTTTCTTGACTCGTTTCTGGATCAACCAAGAAAACTGCTTTGGGGTGTGCTACATTTAAAACTTTGTAATGACCACTATATCGAGAGAAAAACTTGTGTGTTTCCTTCTTCTAGTTTAGGCTATGATTTACTTATTTAATTAGTACCAAGTCACCCACATCAGAGTTGGTTGTCATAGTTTTTCACTGTATTTATGCAGCTTTTTATCTGTTGCTTCTTGTAAATTTTCTTTTACATCATCTAAGTTTTTCCTGTGCACATTGTTATCATTGTCTGGTCATTTAAACGGTTTCAACAATGGCTCTCCTTTGAATTTACCTTGCAGTATTTTGATAAGACAGATCAGTAGATAAATATGGAAGTTCCCTAAATGTTACTTGAAACTCTGGTATTTCCTCTACCCAAGTTGTATGACAGTTGTAACAGTATGGCCTAATTAATCTAGCTATTTCTTTCATGATATTATCATAAGGGTTCGATTATGGGTTATATTTAGATATGTTTATGTGATGGATTCTTTCCGATGCTAAGAATCATATAAAGTTATGGCTTCTAAATCGTGGACCATTATTGGCTATAATTCTCTTTGGTTTCCTGAAACTGATAAAATAGTTACACATGTAGTGGATTACTGTATCGGTGTAGGTATGTTTTACTGGATATAAAGTTATATATTTGGACCAACACGCAGCCAGTACATAAATATATGTAACTCCACCTCTGTTGGCTGGCAAAGAAACCCGTTGCTGTTAAATCATACAGTCCTTTTGGTATAATTGTGCCCAAATTATCCTCTTTCCCTTTGTGACAGGTCTGTCTAGTTCATATTACTTGTGTGACTTTTTTACTCCAACCTTTAAAATAATAAAACTTCTTCTTATGTGCTATACACTTTTGAATTCCGAAATGTCCATATCTGTTGTGTATGAATTCTGTTAATTGTAATTCAACACTATGGGGAATAGACCGTTTCCATCTAGAAGCTCTTTGCTTTCCTCACCAAAATAATACCTGATCTATTTCCCATGAATGCCTCTCTAAAAAGGGTAAATCTGCCTGTTGACACTGCTGCAATTACATTCTAAAATACGCATCCTCACTGTGTCCTTGCTTCATCCTTCCGGTTAGTATATGCACTTTGTCTTGTGTATAACTTGTACTTAAGAAATTTATAGCAAGAGTAATGCCGCATCCTTTTGTTCGTTCATTTCATTCACTCGTAATGGCAACTTAGGTAACATGTCTGGTACCTGTGTCTGACATCCTTTAATGCGCTTAATTTTGATACCAAATTGTTGAAAAAAAAAAAAAAAAAAAGCACCTGTCACATTAACCTGTGGTGTAATAATCTACCTTCCATTAAAAATGTAAGTAATGTCTCAAATTTTTATATACCCCATACAATGGCAAGTAATTCTTTTTCAGTGGCTGTGTAATGTAACTCATGTTTATCCAGGCTCCTGCTCGCAAAAGAAATAATTCTGTGTTCACCTACTTCCTGGTTCCATTCATCATGAAATAACTTTGTGGCTATCCCATATTCTGAGGTGTTGGTAGCTAGTTTCGGAGGTTCACTCGTCAATGGGTGTTTTAAAATGGGACCATTAACCAACGCATCCTTTATACCCTGGAAAGCTGTGGATATATCATTGTTCCATATTCATATTGCCCTTTGCTTAAGTAGTGCTAGAAGACATGATTCATTCATTTCTGGACCGACATTGTTCAAATGTCTTTCTTTGAGGAGTGCTAGTCTTGCATGGTTCGCAGGAGAGCTTCTGTAAAGTTTGGAAGGTAGGAGATGAGGTACTGGCAGAAGTAAAGCTGTGAGGATGGGGTGTGAGTTGTGTTTGGGTAGCTCAGTTGGTAGACCACTTGCCCGCGAAAAGCAAAGTTCCGGTGTTCGAGTCTCGGTCTGGCACCATGTTTTAATCTGCCAGGAAGTTTCACCAGATAGCTATTTTACACCATAGCTTGATTAACATTTATAACCTGCGTGTGTGGAGCACTGCCCTGTGTTGTCGGTTTACTTTGAGTATGAACACTCGAGACTTAATCTGGTTATTTTCATTTGATTTTATGTTGCTCCTATTGTTACTGTGTAACCTACAGTATTTATTTTCCTTGTTTTTGTGTTAGCTGTACTTGAATTTTTAAATGATTTCTAATTTCTGTATTATTGTTTCTCTTCTGGTCTTGCAGCATTTCATTCTTCTCTGTATTTAATTTGTCTATTCCTCCGATAAAGGATATTGGATCTCCTATGTTCGAGCATCCTCTTATCATGTGACTTCTGAAATTTATCCTCTTATCATATTTCTTTTATGATGTAGTGTGGTATCCTACATATCAACACATTAACTACATGAGTTTCATCTATTATATTGTCTAAATACTTCACTTTAGCCATTCGTAAGTCCCCCATGAATTATTGTGGTACTTTGGATCTAAAAACTGTAATGTTAGCTTCCCTTGCGTACTGAATTAAAAGTGTTTCCTCTTAAACTTCTCCTGGAAATCCTCCCATGTCTTAGAATCTTCAGAACGAACATTACCTCATTCTGCTGTATCCCCAGATGAATATACTAACGCAAAATCTATCTTCTTGTGATCACTCCACTTACTGGGTAATGATCTATTAAGAAATAGATTGTGCGAACTACCCCCTCCAGCTTAAACTTGAGGAACTGCTTTGCCAAATTTAAGCCACTGCTCATTTCCAAACCTTCTACGAGATCCATAAGTAAATCTACAATATCCACAGTTTTTTTTTCTTTTTTCTTTTTTTTTTCCTTGCAAGCTACACTCCTGGAAATTGAAATAAGAACACCGTGAATTCATTGTCCCAGGAAGGGGAAACTTTATTGACACATTCCTGGGGTCAGATACATCACATGATCACACTGACAGAACCACAGGCACATAGACACAGGCAACAGAGCATGCACAATGTCGGCACTAGTACAGTGTATATCCACCTTTCGCAGCAATGCAGGCTGCTATTCTCCCATGGAGACGATCGTAGAGATGCTGGATGTAGTCCTGTGGAACGGCTTGCCATGCCATTTCCACCTGGCGCCTCAGTTGGACCAGCGTTCGTGCTGGACGTGCAGACCGCGTGAGACGACGCTTCATCCAGTCCCAAACATGCTCAATGGGGGACAGATCCGGAGATCTTGCTGGCCAGGGTAGTTGACTTACACCTTCTAGAGCACGTTGGGTGGCACGGGATACATGCGGACGTGCATTGTCCTGTTGGAACAGCAAGTTCTCTTGCCGGTCGTATGCAGTCCTGATTGTGGCGCTCACCTGCACGGCGCCAAACACGCATACAACCATCATTGGCACCAAGGCAGAAGCGACTCTCATCGCTGAAGACGACACGTCTCCATTCGTCCCTCCATTCACGCCTGTCGCGACACCACTGGAGGCGGGCTGCACGATGTTGGGGCGTGAGCGGAAGACGGCCTAACGGTGTGCGGGACCGTAGCCCAGCTTCATGGAGACGGTTGCGAATGGTCCTCGCCGATACCCCAGGAGCAACAGTGTCCCTAATTTGCTGGGAAGTGGCGGTGCGGTCCCCTACGGCACTGCGTAGGATCCTACTGTCTTGGCGTGCATCCGTGCGTCGCTGCGGTCCGGTCCCAGGTCGACGGGCACGTGCACCTTCCGCCGACCACTGGCGACAACATCGATGTACTGTGGAGATCTCACACCCCACGTGTTGAGCAATTCGGCGGTACGTCCACCCGGCCTCCCGCATGCCCACTATACGCCCTCGCTCAAAGTGCGTCAACTGCACATACGGTTCATGTCCACGCTGTCGCGGCATGCTACCAGTGTTAAAGACTGCGATGGAGCTCCGTATGCCACGGCAAACTGGCTGACACTGACGGCGGCGGTGCACAAATGCTGCGCAGCTAGCGCCATTCGACGGCCAACACCGCGGTTCCTGGTGTGTCCGCTGTGCCGTGTGTGATCATTGCTTGTACAGCCCTCTCGCAGTGTCCGGAGCAAGTATGGTGGGTCTGACACACCGGTGTCAATGTGTTCTTTTTTCCATTGCCAGGAGTGTATATTGAATTGTAATTGCACTCCAGAGTTTTTCTTCTTCTTCTTCTTCATCTTATTCTTGGTAATGTGTACTATTACCCTCTAAGGTGGTTGAGCTATTTTGTAAGTTAATGATACCTTTTACAAAATTTTGGAATTTGGTCTTCATAATTTAAGAACTTGTTATGCAGTAAAGAGTCTGCATGTATTTTGTATTGGAGATTTTGACTTGTACTTTTTCAAACTTATCTATAACTTTACAAAAATATTGCTTAAACTCCATATTTACTACCTGATACACTTCACTAAGTAGCTTACCTGTATTATCCAGTTTGTCCCTTAAGGTTTTAAGACATTCCTCTGAGCTCTGTAAGGTCGAAGAGAATGTTTCAAAATTTGTGCACCAAGTCTCGAATTTAATGTTTAAAGTGTCAAACAATTTTTTGCTGTTGCCATTATTTTCTTTCAATTTATTATTTAAACCTGCTATTATGTGAGTACTTCTAATTTTTAATTAATGCTCTTGATTAACTGTCTGTTTATTATCTTTAGTGTTTTCTTCAAATTTTTGATTAATGCTTTCCATTAACTGTTGATTATTACCAGCTTGTTGATTATTATTATCATCATCTATCGTCTGTTTATTATCTGTAGTGTTTTCTTCAAATTTTTGATTAATGCTTTCCATCAACTATTTATTATTATAAGCCAGTTGTTGCTTTAGGAAGTTAAGTATTTCACTTGTTTCTGTTTCCTACACCCTGGTTTCTGTCAGAACAGGCATTCGTACATATTTATCATAAATGGCTTTGCGTATATGTTTTCTTCCATCTTGTAGATGAGGAACACAACTATTACAAAATTCATTGCTCACTGTGTGTAGTATCATGTCGAATGGTGTCCCCTTTTAGCTCCTGATGGTGGTGTGCCATCAATTCTCGTGGACTGCAGTTACACGGCTATGTGCCATCAGTGGTCGAAGACTGCACAGGGTTGTTGTTTTGAGATGTATCTGTAGTGTGCTGTGGTACTGCTGATTTCAGTGTCTCACAGATAAGATCTCTGTCGAAATGCGTCTTAGTAATTGGAATGGGATTTATCCCTTTGTTGTGTCAAATGCCACTGCTGGTATTTTTTCCCCCCATAGCAGCTATATCTTCTTCATGCTGTTTGTTTATTTGACAAACTCTAAGTTGTTAATGCTTTTCTTTTGCACAATTTTTCTCTGAGAACGTGGTCACTGTATGCAGCAAGAAAAATAAACATTTGGGCTTTGGTTGTGTTAGTAGGTTTAGTTTAGTTTGGTATCACATGGTACTATTTCACTTGTATCCTGTACCATGCATCACAGTATTCTGTTGAAGGATTACCTTTTTTAGATGAATCTTGGTTGTGTGTAGTTCTGGTCACTGTGTATAATTTTGTGTGCCAGCTATGTGGTGCCACTCCTGTGTGGCCTTCTCCAAAGTGTCTTCTGTGCTGCAGGAAATTGCTAAAGCTTTCTGACTCATGGCTTATACCAAACTATCAAATGACAACTGAACATGTATTTCCACTTTCAAGCATCCATATCCAGATTGTTATTACATCAGTGTATCTACATTTAAGTCCATTAACAATATGCTAATACATCCTTTCTCTTTGAGAATTGAGTGCCCCCAATCTAACAGTAATACAAAAGCTTTCTTACATTATACTAAAAACTATTATTTGTTTTTCACTTATGAGATTCCATAATAATGTCATAATCCCATTCATTCTGTGTGCAACTTCTGGGTCCATGGACTGCATACCAGATGCCTAACAAGTAGTCAGCATTCTCATGACTTGCAATACGTTGTAATTCCTTCTCTGTTATTGCGTATATACTGTACATTATGTTTGTGTGTTACATGCATTGATCATTCTTCAACACCATTTGAAGTAATTTAGTATCCTACAGTAGAAAAAATCATCATCTAATTTCTGATGATAAATTACGATTGTATAAAAACTGAAACTTCACGCATTCAAATTCCTTTTCAGTGCATGTATCTGCCTGCGCATGTTGATGTGGTTGCTTCAGGGATGGCAAAGTTAGTTGGCTCCAGACAGACACCCCCTCATGGATTAACACTGAGGAGTCAGTGTGATGAGCAGCCTTGATGTGGTTTTTAGCTGGTTTCCAATATCCCACTATGTGAATGCCCAGCTGCTTCCCACGTTCCACCTTATATACACACTACACAAATATTTAGAACATTTTCTTGAACTTTCAAACAGAATTTGCTCCATATACAGACAGATTGGGTACACTGCTTCTACTCTTGGTGGGGGATGGATAAATGGGAGATTGATGACCTTCACTGTTTGGTCTGCTTAAACACTTACTCAACAGCAGTATCCTGTTCAGTCATCTCAATAGTTTGAAATATGGGAAGATAAAAATCTGTTCATGTAATGCAGTTTTTGTATGAAATATGTGGAATGTTTTAGTAGAAGTTACTAGAAAGCATTGTGAAATGATGTAGTCAAATATCGAGAATGTAAACATTTAACATGTTAAGAACATCCAGCACAACTTTAAACATGGTTCTTTCTACAAAATAATACAATTTAAACATTAGAAACTCTGTAATTTAAGGCAGCTAAAATAGATAATTTATATTACTGCAATTTGCAAATCTTAAAAATGAATGTTAAAATTAAATGTTTTACAAAATTTAAACAATGGGAAGTCCAGGATGGGATTACAACAAATGGAAAGAATTGATTTTCTACTCAGCACATAGAGGAGGTGTTAGGTGGTGTGTTTTTTTTGGGATAGATTAAACAGGAAGGACAGGTCACTCAGATCCCTGTGTGAGAGGGAGTGAAACAGCTTAAACCTTGTATTGAAGGAAAATTCAATCAAGGATTCTGCTGCATGAGTTGCTAACTGACCAGCACTTACCTACAGGATGAGAGGGACCCACCTGCACTAAGCCCATCACCTGTAGTTATCAACATTTATTTTCTTTTCCATTCTATACTGATCCACTGATGAATTGTTTTAGTATCAACCATATGTCCCTACTGTATTATCCCACTGTCCATATACCAGGTAGTTATGATTAAACTGATGGTGTTCAAGAGAGCTGCAGTGTGGGCCTCCAGAACATCATAGGTATGTTCATTAATCAGTGCACGAGCAGATTATTTGTGAAAAACTAACAGTTCCACTTTCTACCACCAGGTAAGAATATGGCACTATAAGCAGTCAGAATGTGGTGTGGGTGCAGCAAAAGGGGAGGAACTTTCAGACACGTGGTAATTGTGGTTCTGGCATGTTTCTTAAGATACAGTCACAATTTACATTGTGTGTTTAATATCATCTCCTGACTCAGCAACACACTGCTTCTGATCTTCGAGATAACCCCGCTGCCAAATGTCACATCAATTTAGGTTCATGCATCTGGAAGGCCATACATCTCGAAATTGCCTAGAGATGATGTGGTCATTACGGAAGATTCCTCAAAGCAATTCTATCACCCAGCAAGCAACATGTGATGTCACTCCAGTTGCCTGGAAATTGTGTTGTGGATGCAGTTGTATTCTAAAAAAAGCTGGAATCACTTGTTGCACAAGGAAGACCTTATGATGCGCAGACGTCGATGTTCACCTAACAGGCCTGCAACGTGTCATCTCCTTGAAGAAAAATAGACTGAGAATGAATGAGATTGTCAAATCACACCACACAGTTACACAGGCTGAGTGCAGTGGGTGTTCCTACACAACATGTGGTGTATTAGAACCCCGTATGTGACAATTCTCATGCCACAGTGCAGAGTAAAATGTGCCTCATCAGTCTAAAAAATATCCATTGAATTAGACTGTGTGGTTTCTGCATGTGTTGCATTACTCTAGATTCCTGGTAAATTCCAAGCATCTCTGGAAACACACATCCACTTGCTGACATAATCGGTTGGATGATTTAAGAATGATTTGTTGCATAATCACTCGGCACCAAACTTCTTACCAACTTTTCTCACTCTATATGCAGAGTTTGTGATGACTGAAATTCTTTCCATATACCACTTTGATCGATATTGTACACCTATATATGTCCGTGGTTTTCATTAAGGACATTACGTCCTTGCAAAACTCGCCATGTCTTTCATTTGTGCCACCATCTGTATTCATTCCAGGCTTCAGTGGCTACACATTCTGTTTTTGCCCATTAGCTAAGATGGTGTGTCTGTGTAAACCTTGCAACCTATCCAGATAGATCCAGTGAACTGAGTCAGTCCTATTTATCAGGCCTTTTCCAAACCCCAAGCACAAGTATCTCTGTCGTTAACATTAGTGCCTTGAACAACTCTCGCCAACATGAATTTTGCAGTACGTGGTTATCAAGCGTGTGAAGTTTTGAGCACTGCCCTTCCTCTCCTTCATAGGTGATGTTTGTCTTGCACCATATGATATTGTTTCTGCACTACATTGAAGCTTAATCATTTAGTTTTCTCAGAATCCTGGAAACCAATTTTCTCCTCTTATTTTTTCCTCATCAGTGGTCTTGGCAGATCAGCAGACAACTGGTTTCCATCACTTCATAAGAAATGTTCGTCACTTATCAGGTTCTGGATCATTTACAAGTTCTTCGCAATCAGACAAGTCTTGTTCTGCATATTTCTAGTCTCCGAAATCGTCTGTTATATTTTTGTGAGCTATATTATTACCAGTGGTTGCCACTGTTTCATATATCACATTGATTATGAATGCATCTGCATTTCTCTTCTTTTGTACTTTCTGTGAATCTTCTTTTGTGTTGGTAATGGCTAACAATAATGCTCACTATATTTGGAGGATTCATTATCACATGATTCTGCTGACTGTGAGTGACATGTTGTGCTATGCAATTAGTAACACCACAAGTACATAAATTAACTGCCAACGGTGGTGCAACAGAGACAAGGATCACCATTATACTTGTTTCCTGGCTCCTGTGCGTAATGTCTGTCTGGTTCCCGTATATGTCACTCGGACACTTAAGGTGATCTTCGATACAGTGTGACAGGTGTCACCCACAGTATACAATGCAAATAACTACACTAGCTAGAGGAACATTTTTCATGACGATTACACTTACTAAAGTCACGACATGTTGACTATGGTCCACTGTGAGTGGAATATTGCATCTTTGTATCTTACAGTGTAATTGGCTATGGCACTTAGTGTATACATTTTTGTAATCAGCACCTCAAACATATTCATACAAAGTACAATTCTGCTGCAACTGTGATCACAACTTTTGATAACTCCCTTACAAGATAGTAATGAAAGAATAGATTGGAAGTTACCAGTTGTGCTCACACAATTTACATGAAAATAGTTTTTAATAACTTTTCATGTTAAGTATTATCTGATACAAAAGACTGATAAATTTTATCTTCAAACAATAAATCTCTGTAATGAAAAGATTCAAAATGCCACTAATACTGCCCTTACGTAGTGGTTAACTCCCAAGTTCTGAAATATTAAATGGCAGGAATTGTTACTAATAATTAATGTGTTGTTATCCATGTGATGAGTTGTAATTCGGCTAGACAATTCCACTAACCTTCTTTACTGGTGCAATGAGCACTGGGACATGGATCTTCCTCCTCCTGTTTGCTCAATAGTCCAGTCTACTGTATGCCTTCTTCCTCAGGTCCTCTTTAGAATAAACTTAAAAATTAATAAAAGATTCATGTGTTTTGGATTCAGACTAAATGATTATTTTTAAACTTTGTTTTTTTAAAGGATTACAAAATAAAGAGTGATCGACAGATAGAAGAAATGGTTGGTGTTGTTCGAGGGAAATTGAAACCTGGAGCAAGAGTCACAATTTGTGCCCTCATTGTAATTGACGTCCATGGTATGTTTACATTTAGTTTCTAAATAAAAATATTTGTAAGATGGTTCACAAACAAGTTATTGTGTGCCAAATAGAACTATGTTGTGAGAATCTGTATTAGTAACAGCAGGAACAGTCATAGGGTCCCATTTCTAACTTGCCTATCTGATGGCCTCCAGGGACGACAAACATTTCATTTTGAGTATTTTATATAATTATGACTGAATTAAAAAATTTAAAATTCTCGTTAATCTACACATTAAGAGGTATAATCTTACATTAACGTTGTAGCACAGTGTATCAAGTATTGAAGTTAGAAACTGCCTGTATGCCGTTAGGTCGATGAATATTTGAGAATGAGAGTGCTTAACAACTTCTAATAAACTTCAGTTTTTCAAACAATGGAAAATCTAGGATGGAAGTTTAATAATACTGTGAGAAAGAGAGGTGCTACTCACCATATAGTGGAGATAGGCACAACGAAAAGGTTTTCACACTTAAAGCTTTCGACCAATGGCCTTTGCCAACAATAGACACACACACGTGCACACACAGACTCAACACACACACAACTCACACACATGACTGCAGTCTCAGGCAACTGAAACCACAGCTGCCTGAGACTGCAGTCGTGTGTGCGAGTGTGAGTTGAGTTTGCGTGAAAGTGTGTGTGTGTATGTATGTCTATTGTTGACAGAGGCCATTGGCCGAAAGCTATAAGTGTGAAAATCTTTTTGTTGTGCCTATCTGCAACTCAGCATCTCCACTATATGGTGAGTAGCAAATTTCCTTCTCATAATGTTGTAAACTTCAGTTTTTTAAACTCTTTCTCACTGTTACCTCCAGCCCCAACACCACACACACACACACACACACACACACACACACACACACACACACAAATTAATGAAAGGAACATAGTTTATGACATACTGCATTTTCACTTTTCATACAGTAAAACTCTAGCATAAGCATGACATTTTAATTCTTTACTACCAACTATATTTGCAACACGTTTCTCCGGCAGGATCCTCATACACTACTGAATGTACCACCAAAGTTATGCTGTTGTACAGTTCATAGTTCAAGAGATACGCTTCCATAAACATTGAGATTCTTGAAAAACTGGATAATACTCATCCGGTTTGAAGTTAATTTATACATGGGAGTTCATTTCTTTAAACAATCAGAAATGGAGGATTACTGGTGACTTACTAAATTTGGATTGTAATATGGCTTAACGCTAGCTTTTGAGGTGTATAAATCTTCTTCGTCTTCTGACTTTAATTATAAATTCATAGATCAGCAATATTACGAAAAGGAAAGTTGCTACTGACCATATAGCAGAGAATCTGCGTTGCAGATAGGCACAACAAAAAGACTGTCACAATACAAGCTTTTAGCCAACAAGACCTTTGTGAAAAGTAGAAAACAAACACACACACACACACACACACACACACACACATATATGCAAACACAACTCCCACACACTGAGTATGGCTTCTGCTGCCAGAAGCTGCAGTCATGTTTTGTGTGTGTGTGTGTGTGTGTGTGTGTGTGTGTGTGTGTATGCGCGCGCGCGCACGTGTGTGTGTCGTCTATTTTTGACAAAGGTCCTGTTGGCTAAATGCTTACATTGTGACATTCTTTCTGTTGTGCCTATCTGCGACTCGGCATCTCTGCTTTATGGTGGCAACAACTTTTCTTTTCATAATATTGTTACATTGCATCCTGGATTTTCCATCGTTTGATTCAAATTCATGTATCAGTATTTTGTACATTGATGAAGAATTATGAACAATTCTCCTAATAAATCCCTGATTAGTATAGTTTCCTTCACTGTTTTCCTGTAGTTTGCCAAATAATTTCAGTGGCTGTTTTAAAAGCTGTATTGAGCCTGAGAAATACAGAAAGAAAAAAACTAGATAAAATTAACATCTAAAGACAACTTTAAACATTACCTCTGTGAAGTGAAGGGGCAATCATATTAATGTACAATATCTGTTGCACATTTTTTTTGTACTACGACCACATTCAATGTTTAAGAATAATATACGTATAAGAGTTGAATATACGCCGCATGTTTTTTTTTAGAAAAAGTATATTTGAAAAAGAAATTACAGGACATTGTTGATACACTTGTGGACTATTTTTCTACATGATCATCATGACAGTTAGTGAATGTGATGAACTGTGGCACAAGCTTGCTCCTCAAAGAACTCTCCCACCATCTCTTTCCACCACTTCATAATCTCTTTCTGCACCTGCTCCTCAGTTGAAAATTTAATTCCATTTATGTGTGCCTTCAAGAAGGTGAAAAGATGGTAATCAAAAGCCACCCAATCCAGGAAATATAGATGTTGGTTCAAAACATCCCATCAAATGAGCCCAAGAGCACCTTGATGGCTAAGCCTGTGTGAGGACGAGTATTGTGCAACAAGCACACTCCTTTCTTCAGCATTGCCCTTCTTTTGTTATGAATGTTCCTTATGAGTTTTTTTAGGGTCTCACTATATTGTTGTACAGTGATGTCTCCTTCTGAGGCATAAATTCGACCAAAATGATACCTTTTCTGCCTCAAGACCCTAAGGCGATCATTTGTTTGGCCAAAATTGTGGTTTTGAATTTTTTTGGCAGATGGGGAATTGGTGTGATGCCACTGTGATAACTGTCATTCTGTCTCAGCCACCCTGTTTTGGGAGCCACCTTGTGCACAGTTTTTGTGCATGCCTCGTATAAGAGTTCTGGAAAGTTGAGGGAATACTGCAGAAATTTCATCCATTGTCAATCTGTGCTATTCATAAACGGCTTCCTTGATGTTTTACACCAACTCATCAGTCAAAATTGAAGGTCCTTTGTTCGTCATGAACATTTTATTCTGCCTCCACTAATCTCCCTACACCACTTAAACATACATGGTCTGATCACAAAACCTTCATTATGAACCAATTTGATTCACAAAAAAATTTCGATAGGTGTTATTCCTTCTGCAAGTAGGAAGCAGACATCAGCGTGTAGCTTGCACTTGGAGAGATTTCTTACTGACATCCCTCAGGCTACTGGACACTGAGTATGAGTTTATTGCACTACCATGTTCCTGCAATGCCCACTCTGGTCAGGGAATCCCCCACCCCACTCTACTTCCCAGTGTTTCCAACCCTCATTGTTGTTGTTGTTGTTGTTGTTGTGGTCTTCAGTCCGAAGACTGGTTTGATGCAGTTCTTCAAGCTATTCTATCCTGTGAAAGCCTCTTCATGTCCTAGTAACTATTGTAGCCTGCATCCTTCCAAATCTGGTTAGTGTATTCATCTCTTGGTCTTCTTCTATAACTTTTACTCCCCACGCTTCCCTCCACTGCTAAACTGGTGATTCCTTGATGCCTCAGAATGTGTCCTGCCTACCTATTCCTTTTCCTAATCAGGTCTTACAACAAATATCTCTTCTCCCTAATTCTGTTCAGTACCTCCTCATTTGTTACGTGATCTACCCATCTAATCTTTAGCATTCTTCTTTAGCACCATATTGCAAAAGCTTCTATTCTTTTCTTGTCTAAACTGTTTATCATCCATGTTTCACATTCATACATGGCTACACTCCATACAAATACTTTCAGAAAGAACTTCCTGACATTCAAATCTATGCCCAATGTTAATGAATTTCTCTTCTTCAGAATATATTTTCTTGCCATTGCCAGTCTACATTTTATATCCTCCCTACTTGACCATCATCAGTTATTTTGCTTCCCAAGTAGCAAAACTCATCTAATAATTTACGTATCTCATTTCCTAATTTAATTCCAAGGCATCACCTGATTTAATTTGCTTGCATTCCGTTATCCTCATTTTGCTTTTGTTGATGTTCATCTTATATCCTCTTTTCAAGGCACTGTCCACTTCATTCTACTGCTCTTCCAAGTCCTTTGCTGTCTCAAACAGAATTACAATGTCATTGGCGAACCTCAGAGTTTTTATTTCTTCTCCCTGGATTTTAATTCCTAGTCCAAACTTTTCTTTTGTTTCCTTTACTGCTTGCTCAATATACAGGTTTAATAATATTTGGGATAGGCTATAACCCTGTATCATCCACTTCTCAACCATTGCTCCCATTTCATATCCTCAACTTTTATAATTACCATCTGATTTCTGTAGAAATTGTAAATAGCCTTTTGCACATGCCACCTGTAGAATTTGAAAGAGATTATTCCAGTCAACATTGTCAAAAGCTTTCTCTAAGTATACAAATGCTATAAATGTAGGTTTGCCTTTCCTTTAATGTATCTTCTATGAGAAGTCATAGTGTCAGTGTTTCTTCACATGTTCCTTCATTTTTCCAGAATCCAAACTGATTTTTCCTGAGGTCGGCTTCTACCAGTCTTCTGTAAAGGATTCGTGTTAGTATTGTGAAACAGTGGCTTGCTAAACCAATAGTTCAGTAATTTTCACAGCTGTCAGCACCTGCTTTCTTTGGAATTGAAATTATTATAATATTCTTGAAGTCAGGGTATTTCACCTGTTTGATACATCTTGCTTGCCAGACAGAAGAATATTTTCATGGCTAACTCTCCAAAGGCTATCAGTAGCCCTGACGGAATGTTGTCTACTCCTGGGGCATTGTTTTGACTAATGTCTGTCAGTGCTTTGTCAAAGTCTTCACATAGTATCATATCTCCCATTTCATCTTCATCCATGTTCTCTTCCATTTCCATAATATTGCCCTCACGTACATCGCCCTTGTATAGACCCTCCATTTACTCCTTTCACCTTTCTGCTTTCCCCTCTTTGATTAGGACTGGTTTTCCATCTGATCTCTTGATATTCATACAGATGGTTCTCTTTTCTCCAAAGGCATCTTTAATTTTCCTGTAGGCGGTATCTATCTTACCCCTAGTGATACATGCTTGTACATCCTTACATTTGTCCTCTAGCAATCCCTGCTTTACTACATTTTTATATTTTCTCCTTTCATCAATTAAATTCATTATCTCTTCTGTTACCAAAGGGTTTCTACTAGCCCTTGTCTTTTTACCTACTTGATCCTCTGCTACCTTCACTATTTCATCTCTCAAAGCTACCCATTCTTCTTCTACTGTATCTCTTTCCCCTGCTCTTGTCAGTGGTTTCCTAATGCTCTCTCTGAAGCTGTCTGCAACCTCTGGTTCTTTCAGTTCATCCTACCTTTTTGCAGTTCCTTCAGTTTTAGTCTACAGTTCATAACCAATAAATTTTGGTCCGAGTCTACATCTGCCCTGGAAATTTCTTACATTTTAAAACCTGCTTCCTAAATCTCTGTCTTACCATTATGCTATCTATCTGAAGCCTACCATTGTCCGCAGGACTCTTCCACCACTGTCATAGATATGGGCTTTGTGTCTATCTTGGCTACAATAATGCATTCACTGTGCTGTTTGAAGTGGCTTATCTGCACTCTTATTTTTTTATTAATTATTAAACCAACTCCTGCATTGCCCATGTTTGATTTTGCATTTATAATTCTGTATACACCTGACCAGAAGTATTTTTCCTCCTGCCACCGAACTTCACTAATTCCCATTATATCTAATTTTAACCTATCCATTCCCCTTTTTAAATTTCCTCGCCTACCTGCCCGATTAAGGGATCTGACATTCCACCCTCCGATCCATAGAATGCCAGTTTTCTTTCTCCTGATAATGACATCCTCCTCAGTAGTCCCCTCCTGGAGATCCAAATGGGGAACTATTTTACATCTGGAATACTTTACCCGAGAGTATGCGATCATCATTTAACCACACAGAAAAGCTGCATGTCCTCAGGAAAAATTAAGACTGTAGTTTCCCCTTGCTTTCAGTCATTCACAGTACCAGCACAGCAAGGGCATTTTGGTTAATGTTACAAGGCCAGAGCAGTCAATCATCCAGACTGTTGCCCCTGCAACTACTGAAAAGGTTGCTGTCCCTCTTCAGGAACCACACATTTGTCCGGCCTCTCAACAGATATCCCTCCATTGTGGTTGCACCTACAGTACCACTATCTGTATTTCTGACACATGCAAGTCTCTCCACCAATGGCAAGGTCCATGGTTCCCTCAAAAAATAAAAACCACAGCCCATTATGGTCACTACACTTACTTTTAGACATACCTCTTAGTAAAGAGTTTATGGGTTTAAATTATTATAAGTTGATAGTAACAAGCAAAGGAAAAGAAAGTATGGAATAACGACAATATTATGAGAAAGACAGATTGCTATTCACCATAGAGTGGAGATATTGAGTCTCAGATAGGCACAAGAAAAAGACTGCTAAACAAGTGAGATTCAGCCAAAAGGCCTTCTTTGAAGCAGACAACACACACACACATGCGAATGCGGATGGCCCCCCCCCAACCCCCCCCCCCCCCCCCACACACACACACACACATATATTCATGCAAGCACAACCTACTCCTATGACCTCTGTGTCTGGCTGGCTTCAGCATCTTGTCATTGTAAACTGATTGCAGGTTTTTTTGGCAGAATACAAAGTCCACTCCAAATTTATTGCTTCTCAAAGGTCAATTATATCTTTCTCATTATGTTTATTTGATGTTACTCCAAAATTCAACATCTCTTCTGTTATCCAAGGATTTCCACTAGCCCTCGTCTTTTTACCTACTTGATCCTCTGTTCTTGTCAGTCGTTCCCTAATGCTCTCTCTGAAGTTATCTGCAACCCCGTGTCCTTTCAGTTCTGGTTCTTTTTTGTTCTTTTCCTTCAATCTCATGATCATCTCAACAGTTCTTTTCTGAGGTGACCGACTACAAAGTGTATATTCTATTTGACACATTCAGCCTCCTTCCACATTAAGCGTTCTTTAGTGTGCAAATTTAAATTTCATGAGGAATGGTTTTGTCGTAACACAATTTCTTAAAGTTAGCAGTGAAATATGATTTTTGCATTCTGGAACTGCCTTGGTGTGTTTGTATCCTATCCAGTTTCCCGAGTTGATGTGTTGAAGCAACGTCAAATGGCACTACACCAAACCGAGGAAGATGGTTTTCCCATGTCTGCCATGAAGTCTAATGAAAGTATGTCGTATTATTGAATTGTTGCTCATAAGAGCTTTATTAATAAAGGTTGATGCTGCTTTGTGAAACTTTACAGTTACGGGATTTTAACTTAAATGCATTTGCTGCTATAACGATATTATAATACTTGTACATAGGAGATAATGTGCGTTACAGTGGGGGGCACTGTGTGTCACAATATGTGGTCCAATGAAGCTAAGTTTTAGTTTTTGCAAAAATGCTAGTAGATTAATATATGCTAGTTTTGTGTAGCTTTAGTGTTCACAAAACTGTTGTTGTTGTGGCCATCAGTCCGAAGACTGGTTTGTTGCAGCTCTCAATGCTGCTGTATCCTGTGCTTCAACTCTGAATAACTACTGCAACACACATGTTTCTGAATCTGCTAGTGTATTCACTTCATGGTCTCCGTCTACAATTTTTATCCCCGCCAATACTAAATTAGTGTAGCCTTGATGTCTCAGAATGTGTCCTACCAACCAGTCCCTTCTTCTAGTCAGGTTGCACCACAGATTCCTTTTTTCCCCAATTCTATTCAGTACCTCCTCATTAATTATGTGATCTGTCCTTCTAATATTCAGCATTCTTCTGTGAACAATGAGTGGCTGTTTTGTGAGCTGCTGAAGGGAGTGCAAGAAGTTGTACAAGATGTCCTAATTTTGTTTCTTTCAGTTTAAGTAAAATATTACTGGAAATATTATGTCTCAGAATTGTAGAATACTTACTGTTGCAATGTTGGTAGCTGTGCTATAGGGTCAAACAAATGACTGTATCTCCAGAAGTATTTAATTAGTGATCATAATACATTATCAATGTTTATTGGGAACATTTGGAAGCCAGCAACTGTGGGATGGCCTGGGTAATTGGATTTATGGATCTTAGGAAGAAGGTAGAAGATGGGAGTGCATGGTTGAGGAGGGTAAGAAGTTCTATGGATTGAGGTTTTAGTCCTTATGAGGTGCCTGAGGTTGTAAGGAAGGACTGTAGGTCTGGACGGGATCTCAATGACAAATGCTGCATGTAGAAGTGTCAGACAGCTAGTGTAGACCTTCACTTACATACTTCTGTTGGTCAAGTACCACAGTGCCCTTGTCTGCCACAAGGATAATGGTGGAATCATAAGTTTTTTGGGAACAAAGAGCCTGGACTTCTTCAGAGGACAGGTTAGGTCATGTTGTAGGGATCTTAGAATGGGTTGTAAAGCAACACTGGATGTTAGGAATTCTTGGAAGGCATGTAAGGGGTGAGGTAGTGTTGATGGATCAGGTTGGAATCATGGTCGGAACTGTAAGTTGGGATTTTGGTTGGAATTGGTCAAGACAAGGTTTGCTGTGGAAAGTTCTTGGGACTGGGTTGTGAAGTGATAGTCCCAGTTAACATTAAGTGTGAAGGAAAGTCAGCCCTACACTAAAGCAAATTGATTACAAACAGATTTAGAACTGAAAGTTAGACTTTTGAATAATACAGATAATTCAGGAGGAGAGAGTTCCTTAGATGAGAAGTGGAGGTTTTGGGATATTAAAAAGGTTGGTCAAGCTTGGTTTATAGGAGAGGAGTGGTGCGTGATGGTGCTGCTGTTTAGGGAACTGGAAAGGGACAAGATGTCTGGTGTCAGAAGCCACAGATGTCGAATGCGCACCAGAGGGTACAGACCTCAATACCCACTAGGGGTCTCTGTGCTCCAGCGCGTGCCTGCACCGCGAGTCTCGCCATGCAAGTGCGCCTCTCTCCATACTACGTGAAGTCCGCGGCCAATCGTGTTTCCCACGGTCACGTATTTAGGAGCCATGTGGCACTACACCAGCAGTCTGGCACTCACTGTAGTTTGTGTGTGCCTCTCAGCCATACTGTGTTCCAGTTCCGTGTGTTGAAATGCATACTGTTGTTGTTTGGAGTATTCCTGCATTGATGTTGTCTCACCACGTTTATCACCTCAGTTCACGATTGCTTGCCTCGTGGTGTGCTCTGGTAGATTGTAGTGACTGTCGTCCCCTACTTGTTCGTCTGTCCTGTCTGTTTGTTGTTAATGATACCTCCAGTGGCTCCCCCAACTGGTGGCTGTCATCTCCATTTTCTGCCACGCACTGCTCGCTAGTCTCTTGCAACTATAACAAGAATGGAAATGCTGCTGCTGAGGTCATTTAGGAGAAGATAAGATAGCTTTAGGAGGTGAAATCTGACCTGTTGTTGCAGTTTGAAGTTTATTGGGCAGATGATACCACACAAGAAAATATGAGGGGCAGGTAACTGCAGAATTTTGTAGAAGGAAAGAAATCAGGTGGAATGGAAATTGACAGTCGAGGCATATAGGACACAAATTTCAATGTAAGTGTAGGAGATTGCTGTATTAGAAACTCTAAGAAGGTGTGGTATAGACATCCAGAAACAGAGACATTCAATACCTGTGTGTGGGCTCTAATTTCTGTTTTTCCTGTTATGGTCATTTTGCAAGATGTTAATGGGAGAAACTAATATGAGCCCAACAGTTGACAGAAATTTAATAGTTGATATCTGAACAATGCTTCTCTTGGGGAAATTTGCACTGGTGTTTGATCAGGAAAAGCCCTATAATGTGCTGTTAATATAATTCCAAAGCTATTTTTACATATGGCAGTTTCACTTCATCAAAAACTACTTGCTCATTTCTATCTGGAAGGAAGTCCTTAATGCAGTCACGAAGTTGAACTGATACTCGGTAATCTCGTGTTTTGTTTACTAAATGCCAGTGTGGAGCTATATTTAATGCCTTCTGGAGGTCAGGGAGTATGTATAAATGTGTTTCCCATTACTCAAGTCACTGAAGATGTTGTAGACAAATAGAGTATTCTTAGTTTTACAGGATTATATGGAATCCCTGTTGGTAGATGTGGTTTCCAGAATACTGTTTCAGCTGTGTCATGGAGAGACACCTGCATAGTGACACCAGCAATGTGAGGCAGAGGCACTTGCAGTAGGTCAGCAGCCATGTCACGGAGACACCAGCAGGAGTGTCATGGGAGGCGTCTGCAGAGATATAGTAGTGCAATGGTGAAGCAATTTGTGGGTCCCAGCAACAATGTGATGGAGGGAGGGTTACAGAAAACCATCATCTGTGCCTTGCAGACAGACTATTGCACCAGTGATAGCAAGCTTCGAACATGTTCCATATTTCTGCAATCAAGTGATCTTGGTAAGATCAGCCAATAACTATGTGACTCTGTCCAAAGTCTCTTTTTAAAACTGTTACTAAAGTGTAACTTTCCCCAATTGTTTGGACCCCTGTTGCTCAATCTACCGACAATAAACTAATTCAGTCAGTTGTGAGAAAATGCAGCTAATTTGTTGATCAGTATTATATAGTTACATCCTTAGTTTTGATGTATATTCATTGCGGATGTTTAAAGAATACAGTACTCTTTTCATATTAAAGTGAGTATACTTTTCCCATAAAATCTTCAAATTGTTCAATAGAGCTTTTTCCAACACCTCTCAAGAGAACCAAGAACATTAACACATCCTTAGTGTTAACCAGGAAACTATATATCTGAAGCATCGTGCGGCACTCGTCCTTGCCCTGGCCAGCAGGCAACAATTAATGCGCTGCACCAGACGAACTCCAGTTCGCTGCAACACTCACTGGCCCCCTGCCAGAATCGAATTCTTTCAGAACACAAATGAAACTTTAAACAACAATATCATACAGGAAAGCATTACGCACAATTGTGCTTGCGGTAGGAGTATGTGTGTGAACATGAACAGTTTTGTGACATTAGAAATGGAGGATATGTTGAAAGAACTGATCTGACCTGAATAGTTCAGAAGAGATGATTATGGTTGTGAAGGGGAGGCAGACAGTGTATCCATAGGTCACAGGCACCAGGTACTGTAGGAGCCGTTGAACTCATTGGTGTTGTTGTGTACGACGTGTTATGAAAGTGGGAGGAGAGGGAGGGGGTTTTTGTTGCATAACAGTTGTTTTCATAAATGGGCCTACCTTTTTTTGTGACAGATAATTCCTGAAATATGACAAGTAGGTGATGCATTATGCCTGGCACCTGGGTCATCTGGGAGAGTGACGTGTGTGGTGCAGAGTGTTATATAGCAGTGGAGCAGGTACTGAAGAAGATATAAGACTGATGAAAAGATACAAAGTAGAAGTGCATTCCATCATCTTTTGGGTGTGAATGTGGGACATAATTTTTTTTCTTCCAATATTTGGCATCATAACTGTATAGTCTTCTTCAAGGTGAGTTGGGCATGGAATTAAAACCGCATGATGCAGGTATACTGTGGAGAAAATGTGGCAGCATTGAAAATAAAAAGAAAATAGTCGAAAGTCCAGGACTGAATAACGACAATAAGGACAGGTTGATACTCACCACACAGAGGAGGCACTGAGTTGCAGACAGGCACAATGGAAAAGACTGCTAACATATTAATAATTTGGACAAATTCCTCATTCTGAAATAGAAAACTGCCAGTTGCAGTTGAGCTCCAGTGCCAAAAGATAGTGTATAAGTTGAGCTTGTGTGAATGTGTGTCTGTT
Organism: Schistocerca cancellata; assembly: GCF_023864275.1. Taxonomy (NCBI): domain Eukaryota; kingdom Metazoa; phylum Arthropoda; class Insecta; order Orthoptera; family Acrididae; genus Schistocerca; species Schistocerca cancellata. Next base: position 15,546,344 of record NC_064627.1, on the reverse strand, counting down.
TTCTTATTTGGAAGACAGACTTCATAAGAAAGCTTAATATTTTAACAGTATTTTCCATTGTGTTTGTTCACAACTGAGTTCCTGTTGGGCGAGTAGCAATCTATCCTTTCCATATTGTCAGCTGGGAGACTCCAAAGATAGGTTCAGTGGCCTAAATTGAAAGGGCTTGTGCTTCCACACTCGATGGCTTCATTCCTCGTGAGAGTGACAGAGTTCCATCTCGTGTGTATCAGTCAAGTGTCTTATCACTGCAGTGGCTGTATAAATACAGCCTATAAATAGGGTGGTGAGACAGGCTCTTACCTCTGTGAACACTGCAGAGAGGTTTAGAATTTAGTCTGAGGCTTTAGCACAAAGTCTGACAGTCAGGAACACTATGCCACTAGCACTTGTCCAGTTTGTTCAACCACCGGAATAATTTGAGACGGCTACCTCTGAGTTGAGTACCACTGCACGGTGTGTGTCAGTGACTTCAATTACAAAGTGACTGAATACTACACTGGGAGATGAGAGCAGAATTTTGGATAGAATATTCCTTTTCCTCTTAGGATACTGCAAGAAGGCCTATCAAAAAATGCTGTCAAGGTACAAATTATTTAGGAATAAAGGAGATGACTCACCGAAAGGCAGAAGTGCTACATCGTCGACAGACACATGGATGGAAGGTACTGGGCTTGACTAGCTTTCAGATTGAAATTCGTGTTGCTAGCTGCACGAAAAACATACACCCAAACATGTACACACTCTCACTCACTTGCACACACCCCTCTCCATACATTGTGCTTAGTCGACTGCTAGCTCAAGTGAACAACGGCCGGTGTAGGGAGACAGGCATGTTCATGTGAGTGACAGTGTGTGTTTTTGTGCATGTTTTTTGTGCAACTAGCAACTGAAAGTGCATTCCGAAAGCTAGTCGAGCCCTGTACCTTCTGTTTGTGTGCCTGTCAATGATGCAGCACTTCTGCCTTTCTGTGAATCCTGTCCTTTATTCCTAAATCATTCATAATTTTCGACCAGAACTTTCCATACACTATTAATGTTGCTGAGTTGTAGAATGATAACTAGTGAACTTTGCTGTGATGTTACGTTTTTCCTTGCAGCACACATCAGTCAACAACCAGTGAGGATCAACGTTTCTCATTTTCACTTGGAACTTCGTGACAAACTAGAATTGTGTGCCAGACAGGGACTCGAATCTAGGTCTTTTGGCTTTCAGAGGGAAATGCTCCACTGAACGGGCAGTCCGAGCGTGGTTCGTGATCGGTCCTCACAGCTTAACGTGTGCCAGCACTTCTTCTCCTGCCTACTGAACCTAATAGAACACTTACCTGCAAAAGGTGAAGCACATAATTTCAAGTCTCAGTCTGGTATACATTTTAAACTGCCAGGAAGTTTCAAATCAGCAAACACTCCCCTGCAGAGTGAAAATTCTATCTTACTTTCACTTTTTGGAAATCAGTTTCCTTATATATCTTTTTATTCTTTGTGTTTATTTTCAAATCAGTGACAGTTTCTGATAAAAACTTTTAGTCACACTTAATCACAGCAGAAATCAACAGAATACTCTTGTGTGACCAGGGCTGTCTTTACATTTCATGGGCCTGTAGACATACTTTTGTGAGTGCCCAAAAGTCTTCTCAGACCATAGGCATTAATTACCACAAATATTTTCCAATACATTGTTCTACATGTGAATAGTAAATAAATGCTGCCTATACACTGCACTGTCAATTATTAATTTATTAACTGAATGTACCATATTTGAATGGATACAAATATTAGTACACATAAGAATAAGAATAATACTACTAAAAGAAACAAACCTAAGATTTAGTGAGAAACTTTCGCAGCATACTTCGTTAGCTTGATTTAAAATGTCTGGTTGAAACTGCCAGTGCCAGCTGAACAGCTTCAGACAACTAAAGATAGAACACTGAATTTTCTGTTCTTGCAATCAACGAAGTTTTCCACTAAATCACTGGAGTTCATTTTATAATCAAGTTCATGCTCTGTTGATAACAGCGTTTAGATAATTAATTTTCTCTTGCCCTAAATTTGAGCTCAAATGATTTTTGATTAGTGCTAATTTACTAAATCCTCTCTCACCTGATGCAACAGTCACATTTAGGTAAATGAAAATCCTGAGTGCAATTCAGAGTTTAGGAAGCATAGATTGCAACATCAATTTATAAATTTCATTTGGAACAAGAATGGTAGCCCTTTGTTTTCTGTTGTCTTTGTTAAATCTGGAAAAGTAGGTACACTCACTGACTCAGATATTTGTATTTCTTTTATAGGATTGTCACTCAGATCATCAAGATAAGTTCTAATTAATCTCTATCACAATCAGATCATGAAAGAAGACATTTTTTCTCCTTCTTCTCTTTTTTGAGAAAAATTGCCTCTGTCCCAATTTTGTTAGCTATTTCTTTAGCTCTGCTTAAGAATTCTAGTCAAAGAGCTCATACATCTTTATCTATGGTGACTGTAAGAGCTTTAGTATTTTTCATTTCAGTATCAAGGCAACATCATTTGGCTCCAGAATCTAACTTGTTACATTTACTCGGTGTAAAATGTCCCATCAACATTCAAGGGTATCAATCTTTCACACTTTTTCATCATCATTTATTGAATTATTGGACGTTTAATGCCTGCAGCAGAGAGACAAAAGAAAAAATACATTACGGGAGGAAAAGACAAAAACTGTCCACTATAAAAAATTTGTAAGGGAACACGTTACAAAACATGTGATAAATGAAGGAAAGTTAGTCAGACACAATGGAGGAGATATCCACTGCAGATGTAATCCATTGTCAGCTGTCTCTAGTCTCATCTTTTACCACTGTCGGCTCCACTTGTTTAAGGCTTTTTAATACATGATCCTGTCATCATATCCTGAGATGGCCCATTTTCCAGCAGGCTGTGAATGGAGGACTAAATTAGGGAGGGACCCACAAGCTCGAAGGATGTGCCAAACCACTGTACCCTCTTCTGCCCTGACGTTCAGCTCATGTGCGGCTTTCCAAACTGCTGGTCTAGGTCTTCTTTCATTCTTCATTTCCTTTTACCTTCCACGGTATTGTAGGTAGGTCTATAGGTCTTTCAAAGCACCTTTCTGTCGTAGCTACAGAATGCTTCTTTGCTTGTTGCTGATGTCTCCCAAGTTTTGCAGCCGCATGAAAATAATGACCGTTGTAGTGTCATGTACAGCTGAATCTTATTCTTCTGTGATACTAGATATTACTTCGATAGATTGTTCAGACTAAAGAACATGTAATTAGGATTTATTATTTGTTGATGCACTTCTTTTATTGCTTCACTTTTCTCAGACGGTGTTGGTCCCAGGTACTTTAAATCTTGAACTCATTCAAAGGTATGCCCATCAACAACCATGGAGGGATGGAGAGCTTGACAGTGTGATTCAATGAGCGATTTTGTTGTATCATCATTCACTAACAGCCCAATTTTCTTTGCATTGAGGAGAAATTGGTGAGTATCAAAACAGACTTGCTACAGAGTGGTGCCAAGAATCACAAAATCATTAGCAAAAGCCAGGATTGTCCCTGCTTCCATCTCAGTTTCTTTGATTCGACAAGTGTCATGCCGTACATTTTCTGAGTTCATGTTGAATATCATTGGTACCAATTGAATCTCCTTCTCTTAATCTATTTTGAATACTGAATGTTGGTGATACAGTCAGTTGTTGAATCATACTTGACAAGTTGATTGAATCAGTTTCATGCTCGCTAAATATATCTCTTACGGATTGCGTCACCTATCTTTTCCTGCAGAGTGAAATATTCCAGAAACCTATCATGAATTTCCTACTTATTTCTCTCTTTGTTGAGATAAAACACTTCTTAAAATCAGAATATTCTGTTGGGTCTTAAGCATCTCTGGAATAATATCACAAATAAATGGAAGAAATAAATAAATAAAAAATCAAACTAAACCAAAAACCTGATCATCTTACCTTTCTTCTAAGATTTTCTTTAATTACTTAGTCCCCACAAAAAGATAAAAATTTATTCTGTGATCTCCAGCATAGATAGTGTGCTATTTTTTCATGTTCCTCTTGACAGCTTTTAACATAACTTATATATTTTCTTAAGAATGGGTCATATTTAGCCAACTCAATTAATTAACAACAAGTATTTACTACTATCTGGCTCTCATCTATGGTGGCTGCTTCCTCTAAGAGACAGCTCAGCAATAGTTTTTGGAGCATGTATACTGCTGCCTACAAGGCTTTGTACATAAGATCTGCATACTAAATAATTATTTTTACAACAATGTAGAAAAAGACAGATTGCTACTTACCATCAAGAAGATATGTCAAGTTGCAGATAGGCACAATTAAAAGACACTTACATGTAGCTTTCGGCCGCAGTCTTCATCAGTAAAAGCCATTCATACACATAAGCAAGTACACCTCACACATACACGACCACCACCTCCAGCATCTCGGACCAGAATGTAGCATTATGTGAGTGAAAGCAGCAATCTGGAGGTGGTGAGGGAGGGGAAGGGATGGTGTAAAGGTGGGGAGAGAGACAAGTGCTGTCTGGTAGAGTGTGCAGGGACTAGATGTCAACAGGCACAGCATCAAGAGGTTGTGGTGCAGAGAAGTAGGGGAAAAAAGGAGCAAAAAAGGAGAGGAGCAGGGAAAGATGGGTGGATGTGTTGGCAAAGAACTGCAAACAGAGTGGGAGATGAGAATGGGAATACAGGGGGGGCGGAAACTGTTGGGTGGAGGGTGTGGTGACAACAGTATGTCACTGTGGCTTGAGGCTTGGATAATTACTGGAGTGGAGAATGTATTGTCAGGATAACTCACATCTGTGCAGTTCAGAAAATCTGGTGGTGGAGGGGAGGATCCAGATGGCTAGCGTAGTGAAGTAGCCATTGAAATCAAGTGTGTTGTGCTCAGCTGCGTGTTATGCCACTTTTGGTGGACAGCTGGTTGGTAGGCATACCAATATAAACAGCCTGTGCAGTGATTGCAGTAGAGTTGGTAAATGACATGGCTGCTTTCACAGGTGGCTTGGTCCCTGATGTGGTAGGACAAAATTGTGACAGGACTGGAATAGGAAGTGCTGTGTGGATAGATTGGGCATGTAGATGGTAGATGGGATATGATTCTCGTGGCAATGGGTTGGGATTGGGAGTGGCATGGGGATGGACTAGGTGTTTGTGGAGGCTGGATGGGTGATAGAACACACTTTAGAAGGGGTGGTAAATATCTCGGGTAGGCTGTCCCTCATTTCAGAGCATTATGATAGGTAATCAAAGCCCTGGCAGAGGATATGGTTCAATTGTTCCAGTCCATGGTGATACTGGGTGATGAAGGGGACACTCCTTTGTGGCTTGTTCTTGGGGGTAGTTGGAAGACTGCAGCTGTGAAGGGAAATGGAACAGGAGATCAGTTTGTGGACTAGGTCTGTGGGATAATGTCTGTCTGTGATGGCCTTGGTGAGACCCTCAGCATTCTGAGCAAGCGAGCTTTTGTCACTGCAGATATGCTGTCTCTGGGTGGCCAGGCAGTATGGAAGGAATTTTTTGCTATGAAAAGGATAACAGCTGTCAAAAAGCAGTTACTATTGGCGTTTTGTGGGTTTAATGTGGAAGGAAGTGTGGATGGTGCCAGCAGAGAGGAGGAGGTCAATGTCTTGGAAGTGGCATGCTTGGTTCAGGAGGACCACGTGAAGCAGATGGGAGAGAAGGTGTTGAGATTGTGAAGGAACAAAGATAGGGTGCCTTGGCCCTGAGTCCAGATCATGAAGGTATCATCAATGAACCTAAACTAGACTAGAGGTTTGGCCTTTTGAGAGGCTAGGAAGGTCTCCTCTAGAAGGCACATAAAAAGGTTGGTTTAGGAGAGTGCCACATAGGTGCCCATGACTGTGCCACATATTTGTTTATATACCTTCCCTTCAAATGAGAAGTTGTGGATTGGGATAGAGTTAGTAAAGTGTATGAGGAATGATGTAATGGTTTTGGAGTATGGAGAACGTTGGGAACTGTAGTGTTCAATAGCAGTAACACCATGGGTATGTGGGATCTTGGAGTATTGGGAGATGGCATCAACACTGACGAGTAGGGATGTGGGAGGCTAGATTACGGGCAATTGGTTGGAGATGTTGGTCAATGAGGTCCTAAATTCTTTCAGTGGTGGCACAATAACCAGCCATAATGGGGCATTCAGGATTGTTGGGTTTATGGATTTTGAGACGCCTGTAGAAGGTCGGTGTGTAAGGTGTCATTCAGGTGATGAGGGAAATGGATTCAGGGGAGATGTTCAGGGGCCCAATGAATCTCAACCTGGCACCTGCCTTACCAACAATTAATTTTATATGATCATTCCACTTCAAATCGTTCCGTACACATACTCCCAGATATTTTACAGAAATAACTGCTACCAGTGTTTGTTCCGCTATCATATAATCATAAATTAAAGGATCCTTCTTTCTAAGTATTCGCAATACATTACATTTGTCTATATTAAGGGTCAGTTGCCACTCCCTGCACCAAGTGCCTATCCACTGCAGATCGTCCTGCATTTCACTGCAATTTTCTAATGCTGCAACTTCTCTGTATACTACAGCAAAAAGCCGCATGGAACTTTCGACACTAAGTACTACATCATTTATATATATTGTGAAAAGCAATGGTCCCATAACACTCCCCTGTGGCATGCCAGAGGTTACTTTAACGTTTGTAGATGTCTCTCCATTGAAAACAACATGCTGTGTTCTGTTTGCTAAAAACTCTTCAATCCAGCCACACAGCTGGTCTGATATTCCGTAGGCTCTTACTTTGTTTACCAGGCGACAGTGCGGAACTGTATCAAATGCCTTCCGGAAGTCAAGGAGAATAGCATCTACCTGGGAGCCTGTATCTAATATTTTCTTTGTCTCATGAATAAATAAAGCGAGTTGGGTCTCACACGATCGCATTTTTTGGAATCCATGTTGATCCCTACAGAGTAGGTTCTGGGTTTCCAGAAATGACATGATACGTGAGCAAAAAACATGTTCTAAAATTCTACAACAGATTGATGTCAGAGATATAGGCCTATAGTATTGCGCATCTGCTCGATGACCCTTCTTGAAAACTGAAACTACCCGTGTTCTTTTCCAATCATTTGGAACCTTCCTTTCATCTAGAGACTTGCGGTACACGGCTGTTAGTAGGGGAGCACGTTATTTCCCGTACTCTGTGTAGAATCGGATTGGTATCCCGTCAGGTTCAGCGGACTTCCCTCTGTTGAGTGATTTCAGTTGCTTTTCTATTCCTTGGACACTTATTTCTATGTCAGCCATTTTTTTGTTCATGCAAGGATTTAGAGAAGGAACTGCAGTGTGGTCTTCCCCTGTGAAACAGCATTGGAAAAAGGTGTTTAGTATTTCAGCTTTACGCGTGTCATCCTCTGTTTCAATGCCATTATCATCCCAGAGTGTCTGGACATGCTGTTTTGATCCACTTACTGATTTAACGTAAGACCAGAACTTTCTATGATTTTCTGTCAAGTCAGTACATATAATTTTACTTTCGAATTCAATGAACGCTTCATGCATAACCCTCCTTATGCTAACTTTGACATCGTTTAGCTTCTGTTTGTCTGAGAGGTTTTGGCTGCGTTTAAATTTGCAGTGAATCTCTCTTTGCTTTCGCAGTAGTTTCCTAACTTTGTTGTTGAACCACGGTGGGTTTTTCCCATCCCTCACAGTTTTACTCAGCACGTACCTGTCTAAAACGCATTTTACGATTGCCTTGAACTTTTTCCGTGAACACTCAATATTTTCAGTGTCAGAACAGAAATTTTCGTTTTGATCTGTTAGGTAGTCTGAAATCTGCCTTCTATTACTTTTGCTAAACATATAAACCTTCCTCCCTTTTTTTATATTCCTATTTACTTCCGTATTCAGGGATGCTGCAACGGCCTTATGATCACTGATTCCCTGTTCTGCGCTTACAGAGTGGAAAAGTTCAGGTCCGTTTGTTATCAGTAGGTCCAAGATGTAATCTCCATGAGTCGGTTCTCTGTTTAATTGCTCGAGGTAATTTTCGGATAGTTCACTCAGTATAATTTCACTCGATGCTCTGTCCCTACCACCCGTCCTAAACATCTAAGTGTCCCAGTCTGTATCTGGTAAATTGAAATCTCCACCTAAGACTATAACATGCTGAGGAAATTTGTGTGAAATGTATTCCAGATTTTATCTCAGTTGTTCTGCCACTAATGCTGCTGAGTCGGGAGGTCGGTAAAAGGAGCCAATTATTAACCTAGCTCGGTTGTTGAGTATAACCTCCACCCATAATAATTCACAGGAACTATCCACTTCTACTTCACTACAGGATAAACTACTACTAACAGTGACAAATATGCCACCACTGGTTGCATGCAATCTATCCTTTCTAAACACCGTCTGAACCTTTGTAAAAATTTTGGCAGGATTTATCTATGGGTACAACCAGCTTTCCATACCTATAATGTTAACAGCTTCGGTGCTTTCTATCAGTGCTTGAAGTTCTGGTACTTGACCAATGCAGCTTTGACAGTTTACAATTACAATACTTATTGCTGCTTGGTCCCCGCATGTCCTGACTTTGCCCCGCACCCTTTGAGGCTCTTGCCCTTTCTGTACTTGCCCGAGGCCATCTAACCTAAAAAACCGCACAGTCCACACCACACAACCCCTGCTACCCATGTAGCCGACTGCTGTGTGTAGTGGACTCCTGACCTATCCAGCGGAACCCAAAACCCCACCACCTTATGGCGCCAGTCAAGGAATATGCAGCCCACACAGTCTGAGAACTGTCTAAGCCTCTGATTCAGACCCTCCACTCGGCTCTGTACCAAAGGTCCACAGTCAGTCCTGTCGGCGATGCTGCAGATGGTGAGCTCTGCTTTCATCCCGCTAGCGAGACTGGCAGTCTTCACCAAATCAGATAGCCGCTGGAAGCCAGAGAGGATTTCCTCTGATCCATAGCGACACACATCATTGGTGCCGACATGAGTGACCACCTGCAGATGGGTGCACTCTGTACCCTTCATGGCATCTGGAAGGACCCTTTCCACATCTGGAATGACTCTCCCCGGTATGCACCCAGAGTGCACATTGGTTTTCTTCCCCTCTCTTGCAGCCATATCCCTAAGGGGCCCCATTACGCGCCTGACGTTGGAGCTCCCAACTACCAGTAAGCCCACCCTCTGCAACCGCCCGGATCTTGCAGACTGAGGGGCAACCTCTGGAACAGGACAAGCAGCCATATCTGGCCGAAGATCAGTATCAGCCAGAGACAGAACCTGAAACCATTCTGCATGTACGAAATTGTGCAATTCTTCAATCACTTTACCTTGCGTTGCTTTTTTTTTTTTTTTTTTTTTTTTTTTTTTTTTTGTGTGTGTGTCCATCACTACATATACATTTCTTTATATTTGTCATCTTCAGAAGGCTCTTATACTTCTGTTAATCTTACAAAATAGGACCATGGACTTTGTCTCCTACATTTCAATTGCAGAGGCAGGTAGCCAACTCCAAGGGCACTAGTGCCTCTCGAGATGAAGGGAAATCTTCCAACTTGGCTCCACTTCACTTCAATAAAAATACCTAACACTGTTATTAAGTCTTCTCTTATTCAGAATCACATATAATACAAGACACTCATAGCACATCATACTTGAGCAATTCAGCTTAACTATCCTTGTACATACAAGACAGTGTAACAAAATCATGTACAAAGAAAAGTGAATGATGATTTTTTGCCCCCATTTGTCTGTGCCTTACTGTGCATTCATAATTAATGTCTTTGCCAATGCTTAAGGTTGGACTGTGCTTCTGTCATTATGCCCCCCCCCCCCCCTCCCCCTGCCCCCTATTTGCCATACCTGGGTGGAGGGTGTCCCTCGCCATGTATCTACACAGGTTCAGTGTTGGAATTACAGTGATTTTGGTTGGAGGGATTGGTGGTAAAGAAGTGCTTCCATGGCAGGAATTTGAAGGAGAAGAGTAGGTCTTTTGCAAATCCAGCATGGTTAAATTTGGGAGTAGGGCTAAATGTGAGGCCTTTGGATAGAACTGAAACCACTGTGGAGCTGAGGGTTTTGGTAGAAAGATTAAGAAGGCAGTTTGAGGGGGGGGGGACTCCATTGTTTAGGCAGTATTTGCGAAATCGGATGTGGGACTGAGTTTTAGCCAGGGAAAGGGATGCTTTTCAAACTGGTGCAGAAAGATAGAGCAATGGTCCATTGTGACAGCAATGTCATAAAGGAAACGGGAATGGCACAGAAATGGGCAAAATAGGTGTTGATGATAGTGAGCAGAGCTAGATAAGCAAAAAGACGCACAGAGATGTGTAAAAGATATGTAAAGACACACAGAAACACACACTGATATGCAAAAATATGCAAAGATACAAAAAATATGCACAAATACGTGAAACTGCCCAAAACCATGTAAATATATGAACAAATACGTTAAAAAGGGTGCAGGAATGTGGTGAAATGGAATGATGAGGTGTGTGTGTGTGTGTGTGTGTGTGTGTGTGTGTGTGTGTGTGATAAGTGAAGAGAGAGGGAAGGGGGAGGGGTTAGGTCAAGAATCAAAAGTTTGTGTGGCAAGGGTAGGTGCGGAAAACAAAACACTCAAGTACGTCAGGATTAGGGATGAAATGGAATCAATAGGAATAAATATAACTGTTGGAGGAAAGAATCAGGGACATTAGATGCTGCATCAACAATGTGTGTGGTCAGGAAGTGTGTGTGGTTCACAGACGATCCATGATACAGTGCCACTTGGAAGTAGATATGGTTGCAAGGTGCTGAATAAACACAGAAAAGAAGAGAAAGAATGGACACTGAGAAGAGTAATGCTATAGAGAAGAATAACAAAGGAAAAATTACAGGGTTGTAGGTTCAAAGAAAGCCATTCTGCAAAAATCAAACAATGTAAACTCCAGGTAGGAATATCAGTGATGCAGAAAAAGACAGATTGCTACTTACCATTTTTAGACTTGTCGAATTGTAGGCCGACACAATTAAAAGACACTTACATATATCTTTCGGCCACAGATTTCATCAGTAAAAGAGAGACACAAACAATTCGTACACACAAGCAAGCACACCTTGTTCACACACGGCCGCCATCTCCAGAATCTCAGGCCAGAATGCAGCATCATTTGGGATGAAAGTAGCAATCTGGAGGGGGTGGGGAGGGGGAAGGGATTGTGTACAGGTGGGGAGAGAGACGAACGCTGTCTAGTAGAGTGTTCAGGGACTAGAATGTCAACAGGTGCAGCATCAAGAGGTGTGGGGCAGGAAGATGGGGAAAACACAGTGTCTTACTGTAGTTTGAGGCTTGGATAATTACTGAAGTGGAGAATGTATTGTCAGGATAACTCCCATCTGTGCAGTTCATAAATGCTGGTGGTGGAGGGGAGAATCCAGATGGCTTGTGTAGTGAAGTATCCATTGAAATCAAGTGTGTTGTGTTTAGCTGCATGTTATGCCACAGTGTGGTCTACTTTACACCTGGCCACAGTTTGGCAACAAACTATACTCATGTTTGGGAAGGATAGAGTATAGCTTTTTCCACATTGTTTTTGTGTATTCAAATCTTTCATCTGTCTTAGCTAAATTAAACATAACAGCCTTTTTGGTATCATTCTCAAATAATAAATATGGCAAACATAAGAGCTTTTTGTGAGTGTCACTCCACACTAACTCTGGTACCGCGTGCCGAGGAATTTGAATCTGCACCAGACGTCATGGACGTCGAAGACCCATAGAGGTCTCTGCACCATCGCACCATAAGGTGTGGCGGCACGCGCCTCCTGGCACGCTTTTAGTGTGAGGGCGCCACCGTGGAACACGTGGTCCCAGCGGCCAATAGCGTCGGCCCCAATAGCATACTTAAGCGCCTGCCTCGCACTCAGCCAGCAGTCTAACGTCGCGTGCGTCTCAGGACATATCGCCTCAGACAGCGTATTGTCTTTCGTGTTTCTATTCCAGTTGAAGTGGTTGTCTTGTTTGGTTCGTTACTCTGTTGTCTGTTCTTGTTGTGTTGTAACGTCCTCCGTTGGTCGTGTCCGTCCTCTCCCGTTGTGTTGTTGTTCGCGGGCCGCTCCGCGGGTCCTGCCACGTTTCCGTCACTACTACCCCGCGACCATTCTGGTCACCATTGCAACACTAACCAGTCACTTCTTACTTCAGATTTGTTGTTAGAGCACTTGTAATACAAGTGATGCTTGGTGAATTTTCTACTTTGTTTCAGATCAAATTCTTGTTTGGTCTTCAGCTGATTCAAACTGTAATCTGCACACAATTTCTACTTTGTTTATGTACAAACCGTTGAACTGATCGAAGGCCACTAGTCGGTCGGGGTGGCCGAGCGGTTCTAGGTGCTACAGTCTGGAACCGCGCGACTGCTATGGTCGCAGGTTTGAATCCTGCCTCGGGCATGGGTGTGTGTGATGTCCTTAGGTTATTTAGGTTTAGGTAGTTCTAAGTTCTAGGGGACTGATGACCTCAGAAGTTAAGTCACATAGTGCTCAGAGCCATTTGAACCATTTGAAAGCCAGTATTTGAAACACCTTTTCTAACAATTCTGTCTTTATCTTAAATTGATAAGGCCATTCCCAGGATCACTCGGATTCCAGTCACAGTCACAACATCCATCTGACTACATCCATTGCTTACCTCTCGTTCATCAGGCAGCGAAATGCCTGCCTCAGGTGCAGTTAGGTTAGGTTTTTGCTCAGAAGAAGTTTGTAGTTCTGTTGACATTAAAGGGTTACTTACATTTGACAATGGGTCATCATTTGGCAAAAAGTAATTGGTACTTTTTAATTTATTTTAGTTTTTTCCTCCATCACATTTATGCTTTTCTGATTGTTTTTGTGCACCAGATTTATGTGCATAACCTGATTTAATCCTGGAAATGAATAATTAACATACCAGCTAAAATATATGAACACAAAGAAGGAAACCTTTAAATAAAAGTAAAAGTAGCAGTACAAATTATTTTTTTTTAATTTTGCAACCTACCTCAGATCAAAAACAATATAGTGGGAACTGCCTGATAGGTTCAAAGATACCCACAGTATCTGCACAATGGAAGAAGCCTAATTTTCACAAAAACAACAATTTTCACACTGTCATAACTCCTAATGATAACTGAGTAAATGAAAATAAGCACAGCATTTAAATCTGTAACACACTCCATGTAAGACACCAGTGTTATGACAAGAGAGCTAAGTGTAAAAACAGCCGTCATCAGTATTGTTGTCAACACCATTTTTATGGCAATAGCAAAGTCACAATGGAGTCTATAAATTCCCATAGGCCAATTGTCAACTAAATTAATGCTATTCTTGTCACTAAAAGGGTTTTAGACTGTTGCTCGATCCATATTCAAATATATTCAACCTCTAGAAAACTTGTGATTATTTGCTGCTGGAAAATGTGCCAAATGCTGGAAGTGGGGATTCATCATTTAATTTGGCAACAGCGATGATCAGTGATCACTACAATCGATTATCAATAATGTGTCGTAAAACTGATTTCAATACTTAGAACGCTAGAGATTGTCCATCTTTTGTTGAATTGTGTCAGAGGCTAGCACAGAGAATTAAGGTGTATTAAGCATAACAGTGGCCACAGGCAAGGAATGTTGTGCATGGAAAATCTCCAGCAGGGAGTGGTGACGTGCTACATTCTGGCCATTTGCTGTAAAAAAAAAAATGGCATATCGAAGTAACAAGGTTCTGTGAAAGTGCTTAAATCAACCTTCATATTTACATGTGATACTTATTTGTAGCAATGAAATTGATATGAAATTAAATTAAGGCCACACCTCAAGGTCAAACAACAAGCAAAGTATAGTGTAAAAGCTACTGCAACACCATCCAGTGTCAGCTTGCATAGGTTCGCAGCAGTGACAAGCATGGTAGTAAGCATCACAAAAATGCTAATTCTGTCAAGAAATGCCAAGCTGTGCAAGGGGGCATTATCACCAGAAAAATTTTCAAGGTATAATATATTTTTGTTGCATTGATTTATTTTCCATTATTTTAAGTTGATTTATTTTCTGATATTTTAAATTTATAAAGTAACAAAAGCAACACACATTGTACATGCTTTTACGATTGCCGGCACAGTCAAAAACTACATATAGAGATATAATTTTTTTCTCCGCAGGCCCTTCCAAAGCCTGGGCCTCCAAAATTCGTTCTGCTTGCCCCCCCCCCCACCCGCCCCCCCTCCCCTCCCCCGCCCCATGTGTTTGTGGGCGGCCCTGTCTCTTACTTGATTTGATTGCTGTCCAGTTTTATCATACATTGATATTGGATAGGTCAAAGAAAAGTTGTAATAATACATATTAATAGCAAGTAGTAAGGAAATTAAAGTTATGTACCTATTCTTACAATTTAATTTTAAATAACTATTGTGTTACATATTCAGAAATTCTTTTACGAAATAGAAACAGTGCCTTATTAGAAATGCCTTTAGTTTAAATATTGAATACATAGCTATTTTTATTTTCAATGATATCTTTTTCTGTAGCATAGTATTAACCAGTGTTAATTATGCTCCTCTGATAGGCTGCTGATTTGTAATATTTTTGATGTGTATTTGCATTACCTCTCTTACAATAGTTGTGTGCATTTATTATTCTGTAGAAGTTTGCATGTTTTCAGGAGGTAATCTTCTAGTAGGAGAGTTACTACAATTTTGTTTGTTTAATTTGTAAAAAATGGTATAATTTATTTTTGCCGTATATTATGAAAAGAAGTGAATTTGTAGAGTCTTACTTCATAAATGTTTTCTTATTTTTATTAACAGCTCGAGATACTGTGGCACAGCTGGAGAAATTGAAAATATCCTCTCTTCAGGATTTTAGTTGGATTAGTCAGCTTCGTTACTATTGGCGTGATGGCACTGTATATGTTTCTATGATTACAACGGAAGTTGAATATGGATTTGAATACCTGGGTAATACTCCACGACTTGTCATCACTCCTCTAACTGATCGATGTTACAGGTACTTCATAACTTGATACAAAATTAATTAAATATCTATCAAGTTACTGTTGTTTATAAGACAATACTGCCTCAACTAGTAACCACTTCAGTTTAACTGACACGTATTGTATGATTTGTAAGTCGAATATGTTGGAGGTGTTATCCCACAGAAAATGATGATGTAATGTGCTTCAGTTTTATTTAGTGTTCCATGTGGGAAGTAATGATATGTGTCATTTGAGCTCCTATATTGAACTCTGTTCTCTATAGTAAATACAGTCAATAGTTATGTGGATGGCTAACTCTTTTCCTAGGATTTTGGTGTTGTTCTCTATTTTCAACCACCTAGAACTGAAGATGGTTCTCTGATTATGAGGAGAGTAAATATCTGAACCAGTGGCTTAGATAATCCTTTGACTACATAAGTTATGACTCCAACATTGCAGGAAAAGACAGATTGCTACTTATCATGAAGAACACATCAAGTTGCAGACAGGCACAATAAGACACTACATAAAAAGACACTTACATATAGCTTTCGGCCACAGCCTTCATCAGTAAAAGAGAGACATACACCATTTACACACACAAACAACCACACCTTATGCACACATGACTGCCAACTCCAGAATCTCGGACCAGAATGCAGCATCATGTGGGATGAAAGCAGCAATCTGGAGGGGGTGGGTAGTGGAAGGGATGGTGTACAGGTGAGAAGAGAGATGAATGCTGTCTGATGGAGTATGCAGGGACTATAATGTCAACAGGCTCAGCGTCAAGAGGTTGTTGGGCAGGGAGGTGGGAAAAAAGGTGCAAAAAAGCAGAGGAGCAGGGAAAGATAGGCAGATGTGTTGGCAGTGGGCTGCCAATAAACAGGGTGGGATATGAGAATGGTGATGGGGGGGGGGGGGGGAACTGTTGGGTGGAAGGTGTGGGGACAGTATGTTACCATAGGCTGAGGCTGGGATAATTACGGGAGTGGAGAAGGTATTGTCAGGATGACTTCCATCTGTGCAGTTGAGAAAAGTTGGTGGTGGAGGGGAGGATCCAGATGGTTTGCATAGTGAAGTAGCCATTGAAATCAAGTGTGTTGTGTTCAGCTGTTTGTTAGGCCACAGGGTGGTCTACTTTTCTTTTGGCCACAGTTTGGTGGTGGCCACTCATCCTGGTGGACAGTTGGTTGGTAGACGTACCAGTATAAAGAGCCTGTGCAGTGATTGCAGCAGAGTTGGTAAATGACATGGCTGCTTTCACAGGTGGCGTGGCCCTTGATGGGGTGGGATAAACCTGTGACAGTACTGGAGTAGGATGTGTTTTGTGGGTGGATTGCGCTTTTGCACCTAGCTCTTCCACAAGTATATGATTTTTGTGGCGAGGGGTTGGGTTTGGAGGTGGCATGGGGATGGACTAGGATATTGTGGAGGACAAGTGGGCAACGGAACACCACTTTAGGACAGATGGTAAGTATCTCTTGTAGGAGGCCCTCATTCCAGGGCATGATGGTAGGTAATCAGAGTTATGATTTCTGGTATTTGAGTGGTGAAGTTGACAGATATAACTGTGATGGCT
Organism: Schistocerca cancellata; assembly: GCF_023864275.1. NCBI lineage: Eukaryota > Metazoa > Arthropoda > Insecta > Orthoptera > Acrididae > Schistocerca > Schistocerca cancellata. Next base: position 15,529,750 of record NC_064627.1, on the reverse strand, counting down.
GCATAAAGCTTTACTGTCCTTGTATCACAATTTGAGAAGTGCTATTGATGGAGTTCCTGGGCTGTGAAGACATGCTTGTGGTGCCCTCCTACAGTCTGCAGATACACTGAGTTGTAGGTGGTCTGGACAGTATTTGGTTCTTTGCTACCTGAGAAATAAATTCCTTATCCAAGTAAAGGAGGAATGCCTGTCCAGCTAGCCACGTGGTCTAATGCGCTGCTTACCGAGAGGGAAGGTGTACGAGATCTGATGTGCCAGCCAGCCAGGTGGTTTTCCAGCTGCCTCAGTGAATGCGGCCTAGTTCCCCTTAATCTACCTCAATTACACTATGTCAGCGATTGCTGTGCAAAGATTGTCTCCAAGTACGTGTACACAATAATTACTCTACCACGCAAACATTTGAGGTTACACTCATCTCGTATGAGATGTTCGAAGGGGGGGGGGGGGGGGGGGGGTCAACCACACAATAACCCTGGGTTCGGTGTGGGGCAGTGGTGGGGTGGGTGGATCTCTGTGGCCTGTTGTGGGGTTGTGGTTGTGAATCACTGAGGTCTACGGTGTGACAAAGCCTCTCTGTTTTTTCTAGGTCCCCAGTTCAATGCACAATACACAAAGTAGGTATACCCTCTAGTAGTTGCAAGAAACTGACATGTAGGTCACTTTTAAAAGAGCAGCTGTTTGATTAATAATATATATTTGATGTATTTCAATTAAAGTCTTTCTTTATGCTGGTTATGTGTCAAGACAAATATGCCTGTATGACAAACTGACAGTATTATGAACTACGTATGTCAGTAAGTCACTACAAAATTTTTCATAGCAAATAAGATTTGTAGGCCTGTTTGACAGGTGTACATATCCTGATATCCGTATAGCTTTTTGTAGTGGCCTCTTGACCTACATGTATCTTTAAGACTACCAGTTTGTCAGACAGACATATGCACCTCAACACCAGTATACCCATTTGTAGTCTCTCTGTAATATCACAAAATACTCCTGCCACTATCACAGTCACAGGTAATTCTAATTTGACTATATTTTGTTTAATGGACTATTGTGTCAAATTTAATGTCTCCTTCCACAAGGGCTGGTTCTTGTTGTTATTTTTTTGTTATGTGTAAGGAGAGAGAGGGCGGCAGCTGCCTGGGGGTTCATTTTCAATCTAATATAGTTGCCTCCATAGGGTAACATATCAATTTTATGAAGAGATGTGTTACACAAACATTTTTTGAACTGACGAATAATGATCGCCATTATAACAAGTTTATTTTTGTAATGTTGTAGATAATCTACTATTTGGATACATGTTTTATTTATGCATATGTATCATGAGATGGTTAGATGCAGCATATCGGTAGGCTGGGGCAAGATGAATAGTGGCATATGTTTGGGGAGACAAAATAATAAAAACTGATTAATCATTGCTGCTTGAATAATTAAAAAAATGATTGGAAAGAATAATTGAAAGAAAGTTGAAGATAATTTATAAATCTGTACACATATCCTGTGTGAATTTTAACTGGTACTAATATCAATGGACCTTCAATGTCAATACCTTTACGATCAGTATTCAGATTTTTTGGTTACGTACTGCGTCACATTAGTTCCATTGTGCATAGAGCTGATTATGACAATGCTGATACAGGATCGCCCCTCCGCTGTCCGTGCAAATTCCTCTTGTCTGCTTCAAATCTCCTGATGCAGGTTTCTCGGTGCAGGGGAAATGATGAACAGATGGGTGTGATTGATATAAATATGCATAAATAAACTAGGCCTTCATAATAACTTTTATAACACTTTTTAATATGTGATTGGAATATAGATTTTTAAACACTACTGGTATGACGAAGCTAGTCATATGTCCTCCTGCTACCACTTATATATAAAAACAGGTGAAGGTACAGAAATTAATCAGTTGACAAGTGTATCTCTTCTCCCTTTTTGTATCAAAATATTATCTCTGGCACAAAGCAACTCGTTAATTTGTGTTTGGATTTGTACTTGTATAAAAAGAAAAAAACGCAGAAAGAAAAAAATATATCATTCATTTTTTTAATTGTCCCCCAGTATGCTATGATGTCATACAGAGGTGCACAGTGTCTGAGTTTATGTCCTTTTTTAAGAGCTGATAACCCTGGCCAGTATGGGCATAGCCTTTATTTTCGGCCACTGTTGTTATCCAGTATGGTTATCAATCTATATGGGCATGTCAGCTACTTTTAACACATACATACATAAGTTTTCTTTCCGTAACTGCATATTCCCATTGTTCTCAGTCAACATTTGCCTAGCGTTTAGCTTGTGAAGCATGCGAATTGATTGCCTGACTGGGCAAATTAACTTTGTATAATTTAATTGTGAAGCATGTGCGCACAGCACAATGTCTGTTATTGTCCCAGCTCGCGCTTACATGTTTATTACAAAACCAGAGTGTCCGTGTTGTGCTTTTACAGTAGCTTTCACTGCACAAATTCATGAAGCTTGTGTTCAGTGGTGTGATCCTTTATGAAATCTTCAATGCAGTAACAACTGGTTTCATATCAGCAGCCCGAGGAATTTATTTCACTTTGTCGCTCTCACTTATTCAGTGGGGACACCAGCAGTATATCCAACATCCGTGTACAAGGTAAGTTCTTTGCTGCTCTTATGACATAGTCGAGCAAAGAAAATTCATCTTACATGAAGTTTTGCCATCTTGTGTGTATCACGCACACACCCACGTGCATCACACACACACTTAAGACTATGTGACCAGGTTTTGTATGCTTTTGAACTTTGTTTTTGAGCATCTTTTATGCAGTTGCATTACATAAAGTTTCAGCAGTGTCCTTTCCACATACTATACACATAAAAAAAATACAAATACGGTTACAAAATACACTTACTCTATTCATTTGCTGACATGCAATTATCATCGCTCATATACATTATAGTGTGCTTGTCGTTTTGTTTTAGTATGTTTTGTTAAATTACATTGTTCGATTTCAATTATATGAGTACACATTTTACTCTTGTTTGGTTGTACATTCGTCTTATAACATTCATACAATAATTGATTCTTTATTACTTTATGGCATAAATTGACACACATTTCATTTCGATTTACAATGACTTCTTGTCTGAGCATATTTATCAATTCCAAAGAATTAAAGAAGTAAACAATAGTTGCTGCAATAAATACTATGCACTGCTCAGATAACTATGCATGGCCCTGCCTCTCTAGCATTCTCCAGGAAGGATGTACACACTACAGGCTTGAGGCAATCCCAAGGAAAGGCATTTATGCGCTCAGTTAAGTCTCATTATTAGACTTAACTGTGATCCAAGAACACAATAGTTTGTTGTTTAAACAGAACTCAGATTTGATGATACCAATCATATCGAATACATATTCAATTTTTAAAAGTGCAGTTCAGTATTTACTTGTTAGTTCATTGCATAAAGAATGACCATTTCATATGCTGCGGTATACAGAGTTGTATTATCAATATGACATGTTGTGTACAATGAACATAAAACGGTGGGTAGGTAAGTAACAAAAGTGTTTAAGAATATCAATGTAAATCAGGTGTTTGATGCTTTCATGGGTAGTTGACACACACAGTAGTTAGGTTTCAACCCTTTGATTATTTGGCAGTGCTCAGCCTTAATTCAGCATTGTGACATGACATACTGCAACTGTTTTCTTCTTCACGTACTTTCACACTATCACATTCATACATATCATAAACCTATAACTACATTTATTTAGTGGTGCTGTCCTGTGTCGATGCATCGTTCCCTGGAAGAAAAAAACTTAATACTAACTTAAAACTAAATCTTCATAGTTAAGTGTACAGTGGCTCGATGGCTACTAATACCTTTTTCATACATCCAACCATGTATTCATTCTCTTCAGTGTGCAGTCGTGCTATCACAAAACTTATTCAATGTCATGTGTGCATCTCTACTTACCTTATAAATCTGAAAGATAAAGTTTATTATAGGCATGGTGCGATCTCTTTTTCAGTTTCCCACTTATACTGTACTCGTTTGTTTACCTGCAGCAAAACTTTTCTGATCCATCAAATATAATTAGTGTATGTACTTTCAATACTTAAATATGTAAGTACTGTACATATATAGGTATAATGTATATGTAGTGTAACTTAAGTAAATATCTCATAGTTTAGGGTCCTTTTCCTGTATATAATCCCTTAGCTTATCTTCGTATGTGTGTATTGTGTAGATAGTCATAGTTGTAGTATAGACTCTCCCTTAATTTTCTATGTCCCAGTTTATGCAGTAGTTGTTGTTGTTGTTGTTGTTGTGGTGGTCTTCAGTCCTGAGACTGGTTTGATGCAGCTCTCCATGCTACTCTATCCTGTGCAAGCTTCTTCATCTCCCAGTAGCTACTGCAACCTACATCATTCTGTATCTGTTTGGTGTATTCATCTCTTGGTCTCCCTCTACGATTTTTACCCTCCATGCTGCCCTCCACCACCAAATTGGTGATCCCTTGATGCCCCAGAACATGTCCTACCAACCGATCCCTTCTTCTAGTCAAGTTGTGCCACAAACTTCTCGTCTCCCCAATCCTATTCAGTACTTCCTCATTAGTTATGTGATCTACCCATCTAATCTTCAGCAGTATGCTCTAGAAATGCTAGTGCAGGCTGTAGCTCATAGGAGGTATTTGTTTTGGGTGCTCCAGCTCACCCAGCTGTGTCTGTCTGGCGTGCATTTGCTTGTGGCCTGTTGACTAGCTTGCTCCCCAATGCGCATGCACCGCATCACTCTGTTACTAGTTACGTCGTGGTGAGTTGTGTATTGCAGTGTGCGCTAGCATGCATTTTACAAGTTCAATTATTTGTTTACAACTGGGCCACGCACGAGACGAAGTGTTGTATTTAGAGTATCGTCATCTCTAAATAAAATTATTCATTGTTACATCCACTCATCATTTACACATTTGACATAAAAAAAAGAAAAAAGAAAATGTTCCTTATCAACTAACAACATAAATTCTGGAATGTGATTTTCCAGCATCATAAATCTAATATTATTGTACAGATATACAACTTGGAGGGTATAGCCCCCTTGATCATATCGGATAAAGCAAGTGTCGATCAAGCTCGTGCCCCCACTCTCCTCCCAGGTCACAGAAGTGGGGGCCTACCCTGATCGGTTTTCTGGCATCATGGTCGCATCGGTCTCTGGATTAGGCGTAGTGTCTACTACATGAACTGTTGGTCTTTGATTACGCCAAGGCTCATGATTGGAATTCTCTTTGACTTTGCATGTTATTTGGCATATTTGTGTTTCTTTACTGGCCAAATTCTGCTGCCTGTGGATTATTTGGCTGTCCGGTATTGTTGTGTTTTTGCCAAGCAATCGGCTGATTATAATTGCCGGTAGCTTGTGTCTGTAGATATTGCTCAGGTTGGCCATACACTACTTGCCCATTGTAGTAGTTTCTGTTAAATTTTTGCCCATTTCTTTTATATCTGCCCTTGAATTTACGGCTTTCTCCATTACCATTCTTATTACCATTACCGTTACCATAGGTCTGTGTGGTGTAAGGCTGTCATCTGTGTTGTACTACAAATCTGTTATTCACCTGTTGGCCCATATATCTCTGTGGCACTATCTGCATATTAACAGGCTTGGGTTGTACTGATCTCCGTTCGTATGTCAAATCTATTGAGTCCAGTAAAGGTAGAAAGTATTTGGTGGCCCCTTCTGGAATGGTAATGAGTTTTTCCCTAATGTGGGCAGGAAGATGGCACCTGTGCTTAAGATAGTGGGTCTATCCAACAACAAATTTAGTATTCTGGCCTTCGGTTCAGGTACAAGGTAAAACATTTTGAAATGCTGTGATAAAGACCACCCGGTTTGTTCTTTTCCCTTGAGAGGTAAATACCAGGCATTGTTGATGCCTAAGTAATCCCTCATCAGCAAGTAATGTTGACAACCACGCTGCGCTGTTAGTGACAGGTGTGTTTGTGTTTGCTTGTGACATAGCACATGGGAATTGTGCTTACTCGACAGGTACAGCACAAGTGTTGTTGCATTCTGCAACCTTCACTTTTTTCCTTTGATGTGTTGTGGGTAACCAGTGAAAGTATCTAACCTCTCTAAAAGCATGGGTTTGTTTTCTGTCAAATGTTGTTTTGGAATGCCAGTAGGTTTAGCAGTACTGCCTTGTAACCTTTCCTCTTCTTCCTTTAAACCTGAATCTATTTTAGGTAGAAGTTGACTTTATTTCTCTTTTAGTGCTTTTTCTACAGTATCTACATAAATTTTGCACTCTGACACTACATTTACAGCAAGGATGCTGCCCTTATACAGCATCCAGGCTTCAGTTTTTTCAGTTATTTCCTTTACATCTGCACATATCGTATCTCTCTGTTTTTTGGCAAATTTTGACTCTAAACTTAACTGCTCTACTCTTAGACTTAACTTTTATGCTTCTGTAGGTAGGTTACTGCATAATTCTTGCAGCTCACTGACTGCATTCATCACATTTTTTACCAACGCATCCGTCTAGGATTGCCTCTCCTGAATTTGAGAATATGCTTCAGTAAGGTTTTGTAACTCATGTGAAAGTTGTTCCAGTTTATTGTCTACAGATGATACTTTTTCTGTTAACATATTAATATTGTGGGATATGTCTGTAATTATATCTTGTTTTAGTTGTTTACCTAGCTCTGTCAACTTTCCGGATAGTTTATCAGATAATTCAGCGGGTATAGTTTTGCTCACATCACTGAACTGACTAACACTCTTCTTGAAATCATTAAATGTCTGATTTTGCTGTGTAAATTGTTGTCCTATATTTTCCTTCAGCCATTGTGTTACATTTTCCTGAAATTCCTGTTGTTTTGCAAACTGTTGTATCTTTAGTTGCATGAATTGTATTTGTCCCTAGCATTTATATTTCTTTCACGAACTATTTCCTGTTCTTGCATTCATGATATCGTGAACAAATATTCAAAGGAATTCTGGCTGTCACACACTTCAGTTTCACTATTTGGAAAAATGTTTCCTGGTGAGAACTGAGAAGTTGTCTCATCAAGGGTCATAAAAGTGACATCATTATTATTTATATTACCACTGCCATAATTTTTTGATCGTGGGACGCCAACATTGTTATTTTGGTAGCCATCAGCCTGTTCACACGTTGGCTTGTTACCATCAACTTTTGCCAAACTCCGATTTCCGCCATCTTGGCATATTGCATTTTGTAAAGTATTTTCAACAATGGCCATTTCCTTTGACTCCATTGTGAATAGTGTCTGACAAAATTAGGAAAAAAAATTACAAAAATGAAATTTTCAATTAAAGTGGATTTAGCTGCGTATTCACTAGTTAACCTGATTATTATCTGACACAGTCTTATAGAATTTGAATGACTTATCTTACATTTTAATGATGACTTTCTAGAGATTTTTGTCTTTTCTGTGGAAGTGCACTTTCCATAAAGGATATTAATATGAAGGATAAAAGATTACCTACTGCTAGAGAGACAGCGCCAAGCGAGGCCATGTAAGCATACAGTGTAGCATCTTCATTACTTTACTGCTGAAATCAGCATTCCCAGCATGTCTAGTTTGTAGGCAGAATTTAATTTTAATTTGCTCCTTCAGTCCCCCCCCCCAGTTCCCCCCAGTTTCATGGATATGTAATAAATACAACAATTGAAAGGTCTGCTTATATTTTGCTCAGCACCGTCCTGTCACGGTCGCCATTGAATAGTGGCATATGTGGGCGGGCAAATAATGGAAACTGATTAACAGTTGCTGCTTGAATAATTGGCGGAAAAATATTCGAAAGAATAATTGAAAGAAATTGGAAGGTAATTTATAAATGTGTTCACATATCCTGAGCAAATTTTAACTGGCACTAATATCAACAGATCTTCAATGTCAATACCTTTACTATCAATATTCAGTTTTTTTTTTTTTTCGTACAGCATCACATTAGTTCCATTGTGCATAGAGCTGATTATGACAATGCGTATACAGGATCACCCCTCCGCTGCTCATGCAAATTCTTTTTGTCTGCTTCGAACCTCCTGATGCAGTATTCTTGGCAGAGGCACAATGCACAATGATGAACAGATGGGTGTGATTGATGTAAATATGTATAAATAAATGTGGCTCCCTAAGAATTTTTATAACACTTTTTAATATATGGTTGAAATACACATTTTTAGACAATACTGGTATGACAGAGCTAGTCATACATCTGCCCGCTATCAGTTATAGAAACAAGCAGTTGAAGATACAAAAATTAATCATTTGAAAAGGATATCTCTTCTCCTTTTTTGTATCAAAACATTGCTGGCACTAAGCAACTTGTTAATTAATGTTTGGCTATGTACATGTATAAAAAGAAAAGAACAAAGAACGAAAAATCAATGTGATCCATTATAAACAATAAACATCGTACCACACTCATGGTACCTACTGACAGGTTGGTTTATTCTGTGTCTTCGTGTCCTGCCTTGGGTATATGGAGTACACCATAGAGAAAGAACATCTGTCGCAATGCCTATGACATCACAGGGACATGTTGAAACTTCCGACATGAATAATCTCAATTGGAATATGTTGATTAACATGGAAGATTTTGGATCTTGTCCTTATCAATGTTCTTGCAATGCTCCAAATAATGTAACAGCTTTGTAATGCATGGCCGATCAGACTCTAATTCACCACGCGATAACATAGGAAAGAACCAGCAGAACATTATGAATCGTGTCCATGACAGGATCCAGAATAAATACAGCTGGGAGTAAATAAAATTTATGAACAGTGAATAGTAAACAGAAATTTGAAATGTTAAAGTGAATTGGTGAATTTTGAATATGCAGATTGGCAGGAGTTAATAGCTGTTGTCAGTAGTAAAGAAGATCAGGTGCCAAAAATTAAACTGCAGACAATACGTCAATTGCTAGTGCTCTGAATCAAGAAGTTTGAAGAGGTTTGTGTGGTCAATGAACAACTATTAAATGCTTCAACTACATGTACTATGAAGAAGAAATTCACTAAGTCACAAGTTGGGAGATTTCTACTACGACTAGAGACAGCTTGGATTCTAATAATCTCATAACCTGTTTATAACAACAGCCATGGATCACAGCTGCGCCACATTGATCTACAGCAGAGACAGTGTCTACGGCACAGTCAGTTTTGGCAATGCAGCACTCTGTACAATGATCCAGCCTCCCGTCGGTATTAGATGTGCCAAATTCTGGTGAGCTGTATATCATCTGGGTTGGTTAGTTTCCAAAGTTTTTGTTGTTGGTGTTTGTGTTGTGGGGTAAATTTCAAGTGGTATTGCAACAAGAGTTTTTGTATGTGCTTGTCTTCTCCAAATGTATTAAGTTGATGCTGATTAAACATGTGTTGTTGTACACATTGTACGCCTGTGGTGATGAGAAAAATAACTACTGGGATCCCACCCTCGTTCAATGCATTTAGTGAATGACTTGCTTCATAAAATAAAAAATACTAAAACAAAATGAAAAAATAAAATAAAACCAACAAATATTATGCTAGAAAATACTAAAACAGAATTTAAAAAATAAAATAAAAACCACAGACACCACAGTAAAACAGCATACCTCTTGGCTCACCTAAGGAAAAGGAAGAAATTGAACTAACATATTGCAGTTACAGACAAATAGTATTACCTTACCAAAGGAGCTAAATTCATAAACATTGAAACAGTACAATTTAGTTTGAAAGTGAGTTAATGAGGAATTTAAAGATGTAAACAAGGACTTCATATGATTACAATATTTAACTGGGTAGAAATTTAACACAATGCATGAACAAATTTCAGGCAAACAGGTAAGGGTGAGAGCATTGGAACAACACAAAAATCCAGATGTAGCCCTTTTTCAGGCTCTACATTCACTGGTTTGGAGGAGCTAGCAGTCAGCTTAACTGATAATAAAGTACAAGAAAGGATTGAGTCATCTGTAAATACACCTAATTTTAATGTAGGAACAAAATGAACAGAGAGTGAACTACAGAAAATGTGGGATGAATTAACTAAAACTTAGAAAGTAGATTTTAAGAAAACATTTACTTGTCTGTGGAACTGTATTAAAGTATACCATGCTTGGAAACCCAGCTTTGAAAGATGCTTAATATGTAATGATATTGTTGAAGGTGTTTTTATTGCTATTTTAAGATGTATTTGAACACAAAGATGTATTTGAATGGAGCATGATTCTCTAAAGTGTCTATATAAAAATATGCAATTTATTATCCATTGAACCAGTAAATTTTATTAGTAGTGTATACTGTGTAATTTTCGTCATGTTGCTTTGTGTAGATGCTTGTTGCCAAATAGCAAGAAATGTACTTTCCATTGAGAGTCAGAAGCCTAGTTTCAACACTGGAAACTCTGAACTGGAATATCATAATCCTAGATTTATGATGTGTCAAGTGCCCAAATTTCAGAACTGGTTTGGCTGTTTTTTTGCTGAGGACATCATAGTGCATGCCTGATGTGGTCGTCTTGAAAACCAATATCTGAGCTGGACGCAATTTTAGTTTATGATGTCATTGAAGATTATATAATTTTATTTATGTAGTCTTATTTACTTACCTGAGGCAATTACATTATCTTCATAGCTCTTTGTTTATTTTTGGAAGAAAGAAGTAGTGTTAAGATGAATTTATGTCATTGCGTAATGGTACCTGGTTATAGAAAAGGAATTTTTCCCAGTGTGTAGGCCACCTTATGTCAAGTGCACTTACATCAGCATGTGCCATCTGGATCCTTCGCACCAACATCAATTGTTCTTTGTTGTGCAGGTGAGAACTGTCCCTCCAGTATATCCTGTGTTTCCGTAACCCTCCTGGCTTCAACCTTTGGTAGGCATTGTCCTTACCCATCTAGCCACTTCACTTTTGCCACCATTCCAGCACTACACAGCTCTCTATTCCACAAATGCCCCCAATCGTTTTACTTATAACCTTTTCTGCTACCTCCTCTCTTTCTCCCCAGTGCTCCATCTAACCTCCCGAATGCACCTAGCTGTCCTACTCTCCACCACGTCCCTGCATGCTCCCAGCAGCACTTCACCATCCCCCAACCCTATCCTGCTATCCGTACTCCTTCCTGCACCCAATCTCCTCCTTACCATCTCCCGATTGCCTCTCCGATAATGTGTTGTTGCTCGCAGTCTGATTCCAGCTGTTAGAAAATGTGATCATGTATGTGCGAATTGCATTTGTGTGTGTGTGTGTGTGTTTTGTCTATTTTTGAAAAAGGCTACAAAAGCTAACTTTCTGACAGTCTTTTTGTTGTGCCTTTCTGCAACTCGGCATCTCCACTGTAGGGTGAGTGTCGACCATCCTTTTCATAATATTGTTAAATTCCATTCTGCATTTTCCATTGTTCGATCTTACATCGTTTTCGTTATATAAATGAAAGTACATGTTACTTTGACCTAATTTTAAACCCAGTGATATAGTGCTAGTGAAAGTCTTTCATTATAGTTCACATTTAAAGAAATAAATAAGCAAATGTTTTCATCATTATGAAGTTCCATATAAAATTATAGGGATTCCACATCTGAAGGCTGTTTTCTTAATGCACCCTATGAATGGAAAAAGGAAAAGATCTCTATAATATAGATAGATGGGTGTGGTTGTAGCAGCTGCTCCAGGCATTAAGAATCCTTGGTTCTACACAACCAGCCTAGCTGGACAAAATGTAATAACAAGCACTATGGTTCATGAGAGCAGCAACAACATTACCTGAGGAGGTAACCAATCCACTCATCGGCAGATGGCAACTGGGCATTCAGATTCTGGGGGACCCGGATAACCACGAACTCAGAGAAAGTCGGAGTTCTCTGGCAAACTATCCAGTAAAATACCAACATTCTTTGGCACACTAAATATCAATACAGTAATACAACCTGGAAAGCTACTCCGTCTTACTACAGAACTCAACAGACAAACAATCCTATTACTAGCACCAGTAAAATACCAACATTATTTGGCACACTAAATATCAATACAGTAATACAACCTGGAAAGCTACTCCGTCTTACTACAGAACTCAACAGACAAACAATCCTATTACTAGCACATCAGGAAACACAATATACTGATGATGATACCACAAACTATGGTAAGTACCACATATTCAAGAGCAAAACTCAGAGACAAATTGGCAAAGGTGCCCCATTGCTGGGAATGGTGATACTTGCACACAAGAAGATCATAAACTGAATCAAGTAAGTCACTCCCATCAACAACAGACTCATGACGGCTCGTATACAGTGCACCAACAGAAATTATACACTTGTCAATGCTCACACCCAAACTGACATAGACAACAAGAAAAACACTACCGAAGCGGAGAATTTCGGAACCAACTGGAGGAGACTATGGACGAAATCCCCAAGAAGAATACCATCTTACTTCTTGGTGACTTAAATGCACAACTGGGGAGAAAAAAAGAACACAGGAAACAATAGGCAGACATCGTGCACACAAATTTATCAACAGAAATGGAAGGCGACTAGTTGATCTCAGCCAACAACTCAACCTGAAGATAATGTCGACATCTTTATGAAAGCACCCCAGAAAGCAAAAAACTTGGCGCTCTCCTTTTCAAGAACCTCGGGAATTCCAGATTCACCATGTAGCAATTACCCACACACAGCAACAAGAAATTCATTTTGTCAAGTCCGGAGAGGTGCCAATATTGACTCTGACCACTACCTTACATGAATCAGAGTAAAATTCGCTCCATGAAAGTACAGTCCCAAGAAATCGCACCTGCAGAGATTCGACATAAACAGTCTCTGCAAAACAAACATAAAGGATGAAAAGGATGAATGGGAGAAAGAAGAAACAAACACGAGATTATACGTAAAGCACAGAAACTACTAGCGCTGAGGGTGAGGGGGGGGGGGGGGAGGGGGGGGGGGCATGCATAGTGGAACGACAACTGTGAAAACGCCCTTAAAGCACGCCAATTGGCCTTCCAGAAATACAACAGCAAGAAAAAACAACAAAATTTCTTGAGAGTACGGAGAGAAACAGCCAGAACCATCAGACAAACCAAGAGATGATACCTAAACAAACAAATGGAACAACTGGAGAGTTACTTTCGGAGTTACAATATAAGAGATTTCTACTGGACATTAGCAAATAGGATACAAGGATTGTTGTTGTTGTGGTCTTCAGTCCTGAGACTGGTTTGATGTAGCTCTCCATGCTAATCTATCCTTTGCAAGCTCCTTCATCTCCCAGTACCTACTGCAACCTACATCCTTCTGAATCTGCTTAGTGTATTCATCTCTTGGTCTCCCTCTACGATTTTTACCCTCCACGCTGCCCTCAAATGCTAAATTTGTGATCCCTTGATGCCTCAGGACATGTCCTACCAACCGATCCCTACTTCTAGTAGTCAAGTTGCGCCACAAACTTCTCTTCACCCCAATCCTATTCAATACCTCCTCATTAGTTACGTGATTTACCCATCTAATCTTCAACATTCTTCTGTAGCACCACATTTCGAAAGCTTCTATTCTCTTCTTGTCCAAACTAGTTATCGTCCATGTTTCACTTCCATACAGGGCTACACTCCATACAAATACTTTCAGAAACGACTTCCTGACACTTAAATGTATATTCGATGTTAACAAAATTCTCTTCTTCAGAAACACTTTCCTTGTCATTGCCAGTCTACATTTTATATCCTCTCTACTTCCACCATCATCAGTTATTTTGCTCCCCAAATAGCAAAACTCCTTTACTACTTTAAGTGTCTCATTTCCTAATCTAATTCCCTCAGCATCACCCAACTTAATTCGACTTCATTTCATTATCCTCATTTTGCTTTTGTTGATGTTCATCTTATATCCTCCTTTCATGACACTGTCCATTCCGTTCAACTGCTCTTCCAAGTTCTTTGCTGTCTCTGACAGAATTACAATGTCATCGGCGAACCTCAAAGTTTTTATTTCTTCTCCCTGGATTTTAATATCTACTCCAAATTTTTCTTTTATTTTTCCTTTACTGCTTGCTCAATATACAGATTGAATAACACTGGGGAGAGGCTACAACCCTGTCTCACTCCCTTCCCAACCACTGCTTCCCTTTCATGTCCTTCGACTCTTATAACTGCATTCTGGTTTCTGTACAAATTGTAAATAGCCTTTCGCTCTCTGTATTTTACCCCTGCCACCTTTAGAATTTGAAAGAGAGTATCCCAGTCAACATCGTGAAAAGCTTTCTCTAAGTCTACAAATGCTAGAAACATAGGTTTGCCTTTCCTTAATCTTCCTTCTAAGATAAGGTCAGGCCTCCATAAACATGCAGGCAGGGGCTGCAGGTATGAAAGAATGTGCCGGAAAATATCCATGGTTCACTAGGAAAATCCACTTTTTGTGTGGCAGCTCGCCTTCGAAGGTGCACCTGTTTTCGAATGTTGAGCAACATTCCATTGTCAATCATGTGGCAACTTTTGCAGTGTTCTAGTAGTATATCATGGTGGAACCAAGCAAAGTGAAATTCATTGTTGAATGGGTGAATGACTGGAGGTTTGATTGCATCAAGGTCCACAAGACGTCAGAATTCTAGGTGTATTGCGCAATATGCAGCAAGTCTTTCACTCTCAGCAGTTGTGGTGGTCAAGAAGACAGCAGACATTCGTCTTTTTTGTCAGTCTCTGGTAAGTGGATTGCTACAACTGTTAACTGATGCACAACATCTCTTGACCTTAATTGGATTTTATTTTCAATAACTGAATTGTTTTTCAAAGTTTTTGAGGTTCGCCGATGACATTAATTCTGTCAGAGACAGCAAAGGACTTGGAAGAGGAGTTGAGCGGAATGGACATTGTCTTGAAAGGAGGATATAAGATGAACATCAACAAAAGCAAAACGAGGATAATGGAATGTAGTCGAATTAAGTCGGGTGATGCTGAGGGAATTACATTTGGAAATGAGACACTTAAAGTAATTAAGGAGTTTTGCTATTTGGGGAGCTAAATAACTGATTATGGTCAAAGTAGAGAAGATATAAAATGTAGACTGGCAATGGCAAGGAAAGTGTTTCTGAAGAAGAGAAATTTGTTAACATTGAGTATAGATTTAAGTGTCAGGAAATCGTTTCTGAAAGTATTTGTATGGAGTGTAGCCATGTATGGAAGTGAAACATGGATGATAAATAGTTTGGACAAGAAGAGAATAGAAGCTTTCGAAATGTGGTGCTACAGAAGAATGCTGAAGATTAGATGGGTAGATCACATAACTAATGAGGAGGTATTGAATAGAATTGGGGAGAAGAGGAGTTTGTGGCACAACTTGACGAGAAGAAGGGACCGGTTGGTAGGACATGTTCTGAGGCATCAAGGGATCACAAATTTAGCATTGGAGGGCAGCGTGGAGGGTAAAAATCGTAGAGGGATACCACGAGATGAATACACTAAACAGATTCAGAAGGATGTAGGTTGCAGTAGGTACTGGGAGATGAAGAAACTTGCACAGGATGGGGTAGCATGGAGAGCTGCATCAAACCAGTCTCTGGACTGAAGACCACAACAACAACAACAACAACAACAACAACTGCATTGTTTTTTAGCCCCCCCATGAACCATGGACATTGCCGCTGGTGGGGAGGCTTGCGTGCCTCACCAATACATATGGCCGTACCGTAGAATGGAGGGGTATCTGTTGAGAGGCCAGGCATACGTGTGGTTCCTGAAGAGGGCAGCAGCCTTTACAGTAGTTGCAGGGGCAACAATCTGGATGATTGACTGATCAGGCCTTGTAACACTAACTAAAATGGCCTTGCTGTTTTGGTACTGCGAACGGCTGAAAGCAAGGGGAAACTACAGCCGTAATTTTCCCGAGGGCATTCAGGTTTACTATATGATTAAATGATGATGGTGTCCTTTTGGGTAAAATATCCCGGAGGTAAAATAGTCCCCCATTCGGATCTCAGGAGGACGTTGTTATCAGGAGAAAGAAAACTGGCATTCTACGGATCGGAGCGTGGAAAGTCAGATCCCTTATTCGGGCAGGTAGGTTAGAAAATTTAAAAAGGGAAATGAATAGGTTAAAGTTAGATATAGTGGGAAGTAGTGAAGTTCGGTGGCAGGAGGAACAAGACTTTTGGTCAGGTGAATACAGGGTTATAAATACAAAATCAAATAGGGGTAATGCAGGAGTAGGTTTAATAATGAATAAAAAAAAATAGGAGTGCTAGTAAGCTACTACAAACAGCATAGTGAACGCATTATTGTGGCCAAGATAGACACGAAGCCCATGCCTACTACAGAGGTACAAGTTTATATGCCAACTAGCTCTGCAGATTATGACGAAATTGATGAAATGTATGAAGAGATAAATGGAATTATTCAGGTAGTGAAGGGAGAAGAAAATTTAATAGTCATGTGTGACTGGAATTCGAGAATAGGGAAAAGGAGAGAAACAAAAGTAGTTGGTGAATATGGATTGGGGATAAGAAATGAAAGAGGAAGCCATCTGGTAGAATTTTGCACAGAGCATAACTTAATCATAGCTAACACTTGGTTCAAGAATCATAAAAGAAGGCTGTATACATGCAAGAAGCCTGGAGATACTGACAGGTTTCAGATAGATTATATAATGGTAAGACAGAGATTTAGGAACCAGGTTTTAAATTGTAAGACATTTCCAGTGCCAGATGTGGACTCTGACCACAATCTATTGGGTATGAACTGTAGATTAAAACTGAAGAAACTGCGGAAAGGTGGAAATTTAAGGAGATGGGACTTGGATAAACTGACTAAACCAGAGGTTGTACAGAGTTTCAGGGAGAGCATAAGGGAACACTTGACAGGAATGGGGCAAAGAAGTACAATAGAAGAAGAATGGGTAGCTTTGAGGGATGAAGTAGTGAAGGCGGCAGAGGATCAAGTAGGTAAAAAGATGAGTGCTACTAGAAATCCTTGGGTAACAGAGGAGATAGTGAATTTAATTGATGAAAGGAGAAAATATAAAAATGCAGTAAATGAAGCAGGCAAAAAGGAATACAAACGTCTCAAAAATGAGATCGACAGGAAGTGCAAAATGGCTAAGCAGAAATGGCTAGAGGATAAATGTAAGAAATGTAAGAATGTAGAGGCGCATACCACTAGGGGTAAGATAGATACTGCCTTTGGAGAAAAGAGAGCCACTTGTATGAATATCAAGACCTCAGATGGAAACCCAGTTCTAAGCAAAGAAGGGAAAGCAGAAAGGTGGAAGGAGTATATGGAGGGTCTATACAAGGGCGATGTACTTGAGGGCAATGTTATAGAAATGGAAGAGAATGTAGATCAAGATGAAATTGGAGATATGATACTGCGTGAAGAGTTTGACAGAGCACTGAAAGATCTAAGTCGAAACAAGGCCCCGGGAGTAGACAACATTCCATTAGAACTACTGACAGCCTTGGGAGAGCCAGTCCCGACAAAACTCTACCATCTGGTGAGCAAGATGTATGAGAGAGGCGAAATACCCTCAGACTTCAAGAAGAATATAATAATTCCAATCCCAAAGAAAGCAGGTGTTGACAGATGCGAAAATTACTGAACTATCAGTTTAATAAGTCACAGCTGCAAAATACTAATACGAATTCTTTACAGATGAATGGAAAAACTGGTAGAAGCCGACCTTGGGGAAGATCAGTTTGGATTCCGTAGGAATATTGGAACAGGAGAGGCTATACTGACCTTACGACTTATCTTAGAAGAAAGATTAAGGAAAGGCAAACCTACGTTTCTAGCATTTTTAGACTTAGAGAAAGCTTTTGACAATGTTGACTGGAATACTCTCTTTCAAATTCTAATGGTGGCAGGGGTAAAATACAGGGAGCAAAAGGCTATTTACAATTTGTACAGAAACCAGATGGCAGTTATGAGTGTCGAGGGGCATGAAAGGGAAGCAGTGGTTGGGAAAGGAGTGAGATAGGGTTGTAGCCTCACCCCGATGTTATTCAATCTGTATATTGAGTAAGCAGTAAATGGAGAAGAAATAAAAACTTTCTGAGGTTCGCTGATGACATTATAATTCTTTCAGAGACAGCAAAGGCCTTGGAAGAGCAGTTGAATGGAATGGACAGTGTCTTGAAAGGAGGATATAAGATGAACATCAACAAAAGCAAAACGAGAATGGTGGAATGTAGTCAAATTTAGTCGGGTGATGCTGAGGGAATTAGATTAGGAAATGAGACACTTAAAGTAATTAAGGAGTTTTGCTATTTGGGGAGCTAAATAACTGATTATGGTCAAAGTAGAGAAGATATAAAATGTAAACTGGCAATGGCAATGAAAGCATTTGCAAAGAAGAGGAATTTGTTAACATCGAGTATAGATTTAAGTGTCAGGAAGTCGTATCTGAAAGTATTTGTATGGAGTGTAGCCATGTATGGAAGTGAAACATGGACGATAACTAGTTTGGACAAGAAGAGAATAGAAGCTTTGGAAATGTGGTGCTACAGAAGAATGCTGAAGATTAGATGGGTAGATCATGTAACTAATGAGGAGGTATTGAATAGAATTGGGGAGAAGAGGAGTTTGTGGCACAACTTGACAAGAAGAAGGGACTGGTTGGTTGGACATGTTCTGAGGCGTCAAGGGATCTAAAATTTAGCATTGGAGGGCAGCGTTGAGGGTAAAAATCGTAGAGGGAGACCAAGAGATGAATACACTAAACAGATTCAGAAGGATGTTGGTTGCAGTAATTACTGGGAAATGAAGAAGCTTGCACAGGATAGAGTAGCTTGGAGAGCTGCATCAAACCAGTCTCAGGACTGAAGATGACAACAACAACATTTTAGTGATGTGTTAGGCCATTAAAAGGGTTTCCAGTAATGCTTTAAAACATAAGTGAGGGGAACAGGAATGTCAGGCAAACTGGGAAACCAGGAGAGTGGTTCTCAAACGTAACTGTACAGATTGATGTAATCCATCCTTTTCTAATGTTGAGTTTTGGTGTTCACTATGGAAACTTGCCAATGATTTTTCAGTGAAGAGGGAGGATTGGCAAGGTACCCCTTACTGCCCTGCTTTCGTGATGTTCTGTTCTTCTTGTTTCCTCTAGATGAGGGTGTTGATTTCATTAATCCTTTCTTCACCATATGTGCATCCTACATCCTAAAACCAGATGTACCCATCTGTTGACAACCACTGTTCTTCCCTGAAAATACATGTCTGCCAACTTTCCTTATTAAGGCAAGTGACTCCTGAATTTCAGCTTTTTCTCTCGTCTCCCCATTATTCTGTTCCAATTTTTAGCTATTGATCATTAAGCCTATGTTGGTTGTTTTGAAAACCCATTATTTCTGTTTTTGGCTGACTGTGGTAAGTCCTTTACTTATTAGTCTTTTTAATCAGTTTACTTCTCAGAGTTGTAGAAATCAGGAAGTCATTTGTGATACGTTATGGATTGTAATTTTTAATGCTCAGTTGTGTGCTGGGCTTGAACTTTCATTTGTGTGTTGTTACTGTGCAGTGCTGCCATGTTAGCGGTTTTCCCACTAACTCTGGTGGTTTTGAGTAACCCTGTTGTGGCTAGTGGGAATTATGGTATATTTTAATCATATTAGGGTGGAATTACTTTTAAAGATCTTTTAATCCATTTAACATGCAGAAAATGGCACTACTTAATTTATCAACATCCACTAGCTCTTGAATTTCTATCACCTAAACATGTACAATACACAGTTTTTTGTCTTTGTTCCTGTATTGTTAGGCATTCTAGTGTTAATAAATCTGCAGTTGCATGCGTTGTGCATACCTATAGTGCTGGTGTTAATGTGGTGTTTTTTACATCAATGGATATTGTTTTGGCACTAAACATGGGTAAAGTAAAGGCCAGAAAAGTCTAGCTCAGAGGCTACGCAATAGTATGTGTGGAAACTGGTTAGAAAGAATTTTTGGCACTGACACAAGAGCATCTTGCTGATTTTGTCATAGTACTTTGTTAACATAACCCATGAAAGAATCCTTAGAAGTGAACCAAGTCGAGGATTCCCTTACATTTAGTGTGGTCACTTAAGTAAGTTATATGTGAGAAAATTCAGACAATGAAGTTGTCAGGAAGCTTCATATACATGGAACAAAGCATAGTGTAGTTATAAAACATGTACTCAGACCCTATTTTGTGGAAAATTTGAGGCAAGTTATGGGTGACAGCACATGTAACACGGTAGATGATGCATCAACAAATTTAAGCATGACCAGAATTTTAGGGATAACAACAATATATATTGCAGTGCTGCAACCAGTGCAATCATTTCAACATTTTTTAAATCAGTTGACCTCAAACATTGTTATTTTGTTTTCTTTGAGCAATATTGCAACACTTATGTGCATTGTTATGTCAAGGAAAGATCCAATGTTTGCATTTTAAAATCTTTATCTACGTGGCTGTCCTGCAATTCACACTTAAGCTTCTGCCAGAGGATTCATTGCACCATTTTAAGATTATTTATTTATTGTTCCACCTTGAAATAACATACAGGAAAAATGAAAAGTAAATCTTTCCTTTCTCATTCTGACTGATATTACTATGATACTGTCTCCCTATGTAGGTGAGGGTCAGCAAAATATTTCCGCATTCAGAGGAGAATGTTGGTGATTCAAGTATCATACATAGCCATCATTGCAACAATAAACACCTTTGTTTTAGTGATTGCCACCCGAGCTCATGTATCACTTCTGTGACACTCTCTCCCCTATATCACAATAATACAAAACGCACTGCCCTTCTTCAGACCTTTTTAATGTTCTCCATCAATCCTATCTGGCAAGGATCCCATACCATGTAGCAGTATTCAACAGAGGGCAGGCAAGTGTAGTGTAGGCAGTTTCTTTAATGGTTTCTAAGTGTTTCACCAACAAATTGTAGTCTTTGGTATGCCTTCCTCGTACATTATCTATATGGCCTTTCCATTTAAAGTTTTTTATAATTGTAATTCCTAGGAATTTATTTGACTTGACAGCCTTGAGATTCATACGATTTATGTTCTAACCAAAATTTGATGGATTTCTTTTAGTACTCATGTGGATGACCTCACAGTTTTCTTTATTTAGGGTCAATTTGCCAAGTAATTGCACTGACCATGCGAGTGACCTGTTCAGGAAAATGTTAACGGATAGCAATACAGTGAAAAAATATCCCAATCTAGTACCACAATTGAACTACACTACAGATAACGAGTATGGAGTTGATGCTTTGGTTAGTTCCATTGTTTTTATTTCTATATTTTATTATAACCATCATATAGGAAATACTCAGTTGTCTCATGACCATACTGAAGATGAGCCATTATTTTTTTAAACTGAATCTCCCGATTTTTGGTTTTTAAAGGTTGGCAGGTATTCAGTATCACAAGGCTCTTATTTGGATATTTGGTTATTTTCAGGCTGCTGGTACTACCACATCATGCTTCCTATCTGGCAAGATAATTGGGCATAATGAAGATGCTCCCTTAATGCTCAATAAGATCGCAGAGCCGGTGAATCGGGAAGCTCACAGTTGAAAGTCAGTTTGTCGACCTCCAAGCTATTGCAACCCGGCATCACTTCAACCTTTGCCCCTAATGCTGTATCAGCTAACAGTCATATTATCACCTCCACCACTGTCACTAACGCTTTATCAGCTAACAGTCATATTTCGAAGAACCTGATTCAGAATTATGTTATATGAGGGCAGAAATATTACGGAGTTCCAGGCTGCCGAAACTCTCGTGTCCTTTTCTGCTACAGGAAAGCAGATTGCTTTGTTTCTAGTCATGTTCGCTAACAATAATGTAGATAGTAGGATGCAGCTTGGTTGGACCAAGACATCACGGGTTAGCTCCACACTT